>NC_081297.1:70033015-70336045 GCF_030435805.1 Mustela lutreola | reverse complement strand
CATGCTCACTCTGTCTTTGTCTCTCTCTTCCTAAAATAAATAATCTAAAAAAAAAAAAAGAAAGGGATATTAACTAAATTTATATGTCTTAGGACATCTAGTTAAAGTATCTGTAGAGGTGTCCATATCATCTTATGACATCTCCATGTTTGTACCCCACAGATTCTACCCACTGTGGAATTATCCAAATGCGAGTAGTATCTATTAATGAGTTCAGTGTTTTGCTTGGGATGGGCTGTCTTAGATGTGTTTTGTGGCATTTCTCTACCTTTTGTCCTTTGTAAGTTGAACTTCCACGTTTTAAGTTCTCCCATGGTGGGAATAGGCATGGGAGCCATGGCTTTAACCAGTTGGTCCTCATCTGCCCTAAACCACAGCTGGACTGGATAGAGGAGGCCCTGACACAGGACAGCTAAGCTGTACTGAGGGACGCAGGACCCAAGGCCTGTCAAGAAAAGATGAACTAAACCAATAGGATTCTCCCTCTGGGGAATCTTATTTGATAAATGAGAAGACAAAAAACTGCAAGTTGGTTACTCAGATGGAAAGGATGTCTTGAAGTCTACTTGTGGCCATAATAGCAGCATAATCATGATTCCAGGTCCAGATTCTAAAAGGGCCTGAAGATGTAATCCTAAAAACAGAATCTTAACAGTTTGTTCTTAAAGCACATTGACCCTGGCTGGCCGAAGGAGCCTCGTGGGGTCTTCTCTCTGGAACAGTCATGCCAGTTTGCTGGAACTGAAATAGCACCATCCTTTTTCTTGCAGAAGGTGCTCAGAAAACTCATAAAGAGACAGTAAGACTGAAAACACAGTTTTCAAGAATCTTTTGTCCTCTTTTTTACTGAAACACAAATAAGTGTCTATTAGTATTTCATCAATACAGAATTCCTTGCATTATGAAGCAAGAAGAAACTTTTAGGACTATGAAAGAATGCTGCAGAGCCATTAAATCCCTCATTGACAGTTCGTATTTTCTCCATAACCTTGAATATTTTATTAGCAATGCCAGTTTGCTTTTCAAAGTGCAATCTTATTGCTTAAAGTAACCTCCAATATGTTTGCCAGTTGAAAAAGTTTCTGTGTGGTTAAGTAGGACACAGATTTGTCAATCCTGGTTTTGCTTCTTTACTCTGCATTGTTCTTACTCCATTTCATCCTTAGAAGATGTAATAAAGCCAATTAAAATTATATGCGATTTTCTGACGTTATAAAAGATGTATGACTCCGAGGGAGAAAAGTGGCCAAAGGTGGTTGCTACAGACAACCAACGAAGAGCCTATAAATTAATGGGCTTGCTCCTTTTAAATATGTCATTAATGAGGTAGAAGGAGGTAAATTCAAAATATTTCTCAGAAGAAAATCTCTTCTCATTGTAGGGAGATTCTAAATGTATTTGTATGCCAAGGTGAATTTATGGGCCTCTTCAGGGGATCTCCTTGAAGGGATTCCTGAGAAACAATTCTAGAAAGAGACCTATGTCATCCTGGCTCAAAAAAGAAAACCACAGAGCATGATATGGTTCTTTAAAACAAGAGACCACAAACTTCTGGAGTTGAGCCAAAATTAAGTAGGTCATGGAGGAGAAGGTTTCTCCTGAAAGCCATCAGAACAGTGTGAATCTATTCTGATTTTATTTCTGTTTTATTTTCAAAATGTTTAAAGAGTGTCTGCTTAAATACAGATGTTTAAGTTAAACCTTAGTTATTGGCATAATAGATATGTTTTTAACTGGAAAAAGGTTTGTGAGCTCATGCTAATTTAATATTTCAGCAAGGTTTAAGGCTTGCAATTTAGACCAAAAACCAATTCATGATTCTTCCACTTACTGGTGATAAAGTTACTTGGATTGCAGGCATATTTTGTTAAGTGGCTCTTGGAAGAAGAAATGTGCATGTTCTGTCAGTCTGCTAGTGAGGATTTCTCTACCGTGTTTTGTAGTATCATTTGTATAATGACTCAGGTGATAAGTCTCTTTATGATCGCTTTTTTTTTTTTAATTTTCCATTTATTTATTTGACAGAGAGAGATCACAAGTAGGCAGAGAGGCAGGCAGAGAGAGAGAGAGAGGGAAGCAGGCTCCCCGCCGAGCAGAGAGCCCGATGCGGGACTCGATCCCAGGACCCTGAGATCATGACCCGAGCCGAAGGCAGCGGCTTAACACACTGAGCCACCCAGGTGCCCCTCGCTTTTTTTTTTTTAAACAGAGTTTTTCTCCTGAATAATATAATTACCAATGTGATATGATAAGCTACTATTTTTCTTACTGGTTTTAAGCAGTAAGAAGCTTATGCTTAATTTACCACTCGTTTATAATAGCCCTTTTGTTTTCTTTTTGTAAGATGACCTGCAAAAGTAAAGATGAAATTAATATTATCAGAGTAAACTATGAACTCTATGAAGAGGTTTCGGCTATCTCAACACTCTTCTCAGTGTCAAGGACAGTTCCTAGAACATATTTAGAGTTCCATACATATTTCTTGAAAAATTGGATAAATAGAGCACTGAGAAATGTATATGTGATTATAGGATTATGTTTTTATTTTGGAAAAAGTAAAACCCCACCCAATCCCAAATTTTATTTGGTAAAAATCTATGTAAAGTGGTCAGAGTAAAGGGTTTTATAAAAAGTGCTGCATGCAAGTACCTTGGTAGGCAAGAAGGGGAGGAGGTCATATGGAGAGCAACAGAAATGAGATAATGAAGGTGTCTCACTCCTGTGCAGATCAACAAATGCACTTGAAACCCATCCAGATGGAGCAGGGGTTTACTTTAATGTCACGCTTAGAATGTGGTTCCTCTTTCCATGTTAATGATGTTATGAACCTCGCATGCAAATGATGTAAATAGTGGATAAGCTTGGAGATTCAAAGAGGATCTTGGGGGAGGGTCAGGTGAGGAGTCTGGCAGGGATTCAGGGGATAACTACATGAGATCATGGGGACTGGCCTTAGCTTTCTTTCTTTCCTTTTTGTCATTTTTTAAAATCAAATTTAATTACCAACATATAGGACATACTTAGTTTCAGATGTAGTGTTCAATAATTTATCCATTGTGTTGGTCTTAGCTTTAGCGGTGCGAGTGTCCCCAGGCATTTTCTGGACCTGTTTGTAGAGTTGCTGAATTTCCTGCTGACTTGGTGAGCCAGAGGAAACAAGCTAAATGTTTTGAGTTACCTGTGTCACCTGTTCTCTTTTGAAGCCACTGCTAATTGGAGGAAACCCCAGGCCTTGAAGAAAAATGGTCTTTTTTACTTGGTAGGGACTTTCGTAAATTGACATAGGTGTCTACTATGGTGGCAGCCAGTTGTCACTGTTAATTATTTTTCTGGATTCTTACCAAGGAGTCCGAGCCCACCCAAAGAGCTTAGGATAAAGTAGAAAGAGGAATAACCATTAAAGTGTTTATTCTTCATGACTTTTAATTATATTTATTTATGTAATGGTTTACTGTGTGTGTGTCTTGTTTAAAAAGTGCCTCAAATCCCTTTTGAAAGTTGTCATGGCATAATCTTTTTTTTTAAATGTTGATCTTTTTACAGTTCAGAAAAGTATAAAGCCTCAAGTGTTAAGTCAGTTTTTTGGGTGAAGCCTATAGTTTGCAGGAAATATAGGGATTCATACTAATTTTAAGATTTTAAAAATTTGAGAGGGAGAGCACACGTGCATGAGCATGAGTTGGGGGAGGGGTAGAGGCAGAGGGAGAAGGGGAGAGAGAATCTCCAGCAGACTCCCCACTGAGCTCAGAGCTGACCCTAGGTCCATCCCATGACCCTGAGATCTGGACCTGAGCTGAAACCAAGTATTGGACTGTTAGGAAACCTGGACTGGATCCTGACAGAAGAACCAAGTGGCACTCGTTGGAATATGTTGGAGGTTGAGAGGTTTATTTAACACCAGCATGCTCAGAGGAGAGAGGTCTCCCAAGGTCTGAGTCTTGAGCACAAGCAGGGAGGGTAATTTCTATTTCTGCATACTTGGTACTTTTGGCACACGCAGGAAATGGGGTAGGAAAGAAGAACCCAGAAGGGCTTTGAGACAGGGACTGGGATTCCCTTGCTGGTTTGGCTGGCCATCTTAGAGTACAGTTTTTCCCTTATCACTCCCCACTTTGATGCCCCTTTAAACACCTAGTTTAGAGGGCATCACCATCATCTACAATGGGCCAATAGCGCAGCTAATCAGGCTAATATCTGGATGGCGGCTTGCCTGGTGACAGTATTTTCTATGAACTTAGCAATCCATGTTTAAGGTCCCTAAGGTTGTCCAATAATCAATAACAATAAAAAGTTTCTGGGAGAAAGTCCAATCAGAAGGGGCAGAGGCATAAAGTCTGACTCCTGAGATGAGAGATATCATGCTGATGATAGCCAAGGACCAGGGTGAACAGATAGATGCCCATCAGTCAATGGGGTCTCACTGAAGGTGGAGCTGGAGTGGGTCCGTAGGGTCTGGTTGGGGTTTCCACTGGTGTGATTTCTCCTCCGACTGGTGAGCTTTCTTTACTCTAAAGTGGTGGACCCATGGGGTGACACCTGAGACCTTGAGGGCAGCAGGGGTGGTTAGAACAACAGTGTGAGGCCCTGTCCACTGTGGTTTGAGGGCATCCTTTCTAAAGCTTCCTAGGAGATGAGCCTTAGAGTTTTTCCCAGGGCTTGGAGGTGTTGGAACACTTCTAAGTTTTCAGTCTGTTCAAGGTCTCCTCCAAGACTGCTTATTATGGGGGTGGCCTGCCATAGAGCCTTTGCGGTGAATTATAGCTACGACAATCTTTTAAATCCAGTAGACTAGAATAAACAAGATCAATGACCTCCAACAGTTACGCTCGATAGAAGTATGATGTTCAGGTCCAGCATCAGGGTAGTTGGGTTTTAAGTTTGACAGGTTTTAGGTGTGATTTTAAGCACTGCGTGGTATTTAATAAGGCTGCTCCCAACATCTACTGGGAGCCTCTGGTCTTTTCTCTAGCTCAGGTTAACATTATTCAAGGAATTTAACATCCACAAAGGTGTGTTATTGAAACATAATTTTTCCTCTATAATGACCCTCATTTGCAGAGATGGCCAAATAAGACAGATTTGTTTGAAAAACAAGTCCAGTTTTAACAAATGGCATAATTATTTACATAAGCTCAGCAAGAGTGATCATACAGATCTTTTAGAATCTGCTTTCTTGGAACTTTCATAAGGGATCTTTATGTCAAACTTTATCAGCCTCTCCAGACCAGAAGCCAAGCCAGGTACTTGCCATCAGACATGCCTGCAATACCTATAGATTTGGGTGGCTTTCTCTTCATGAGGCCCCCAATATGCCCTAAGGCCCTGCACCTACAGGAAGTGTCATTCTTTACTCACCTGGTGAGGCTGCTGGGAACTCTGTAAGCAAGATATCAGGCCGGCATTTCCAAGGGGCTTTATGGCTCCACGTTTCATAAAGTCAACCTTAGTTCCTTAGAGCTGTCTGGTCATATCTGAGTCTACGAATGTCTCTCAAATAAGACATTCCAGTCAAAGCCTTGGTAAAATAACCAATGATTTCAATGGTGTCCCATTACAAGGCGAATAGATTCTTATTGTATTTATGCAAATAAGTATGATTGCCAGAGAAGAAAGAATACTTACTGAGAGCTTTTGAATGTCAGAGGGTTCAGGTAGAGAGAAAAGTTAAATGTTTCAATTTGTCCAGAAATGAATACTTAAAGTTTTGCTTAGTTAGTCCTGGAAATTTTTACTCATTTCAGTTTTGATCTTAAAGATACTGATACCAGTTTTTGTCCTAAAAGTCTTTTACATGAACTTCCTTGAAGATGAAACTCATTTTGTAAGAAAATAAGAACAATTGTAAATGACAAAAACTCAGAAGATACTCCCACTGATCCAGTAAGAGAGTTCACCACGATAGGATTGATAAGGAAACTTAGTTACTCTTCGACTCGCAACACTCCCATAGTTAGAACATTGAGTGATGATCTTGTATTAGTACATTAAAACTTCAGGAACTGCACATAGTTAAAGCACACACCCAAATGAAACCCAGGGGTTATCATTTGTTTAACAGTACTTCCGGAGTGATTTAGCATACCCGATAAAAGGCCTAATAAGTTAAGAAGACAGTCACTTACATTTTAAATCTTGGGAAGTCTGTTAAAGAAAGTTTTAGAAAGTTTTAAAGCACATGCCTAAATAGGGATGTTGAAGACCCGATAAAGGCAAAACACAGAAACTGGTTTTTCTGGGCAGGCAGAGAGGAAACAACTATTTGCATTTTCTTATCAAGGGCAGACCAACAGTTGAAGAACACTTTGTCTTTTTGAACAAAGAGAAAGCATACTTTCAATCTTATACCAATGTACTTTAAAATCCGTTCATTTCAATTTTGGTCTGTCCGGAGTGCATCTAAATTCCATTCCAAAGTTTTCCCTCCATAAACCTTCTACAACTTTTTTTTGCATTCAGATTTTGTCCCAAGCCAGTTCTTTTATCTTTCTTAAATGTCTCCTACTTTTCCACATACAGAGTTGTTTCCCTTGTTTTCATCAGTCTTAGTTACAGTTAGCAGAATTCTGCACTCTTAGAAACAGTCTTCAGTGAGGACTAAGTAGTAACCAATCGTGAGCTGTTACACCAGAATTCTTTAGATGGCAAATATATGAATTGTTTAAGCATGCTCTCTCCGTTACCCCACCTAGGCTCTACCTGTGAGACCTCTTAAGAGGTCTCTGGGAAGTGACCAGTTTTCTCTTCCACCCTGACCTGTGGGCCTGACTGTGTCCTGGGGCCCCAGGCCTTACTGGAATTGACATCGGGACCAGGACCTCACCTGCCAAATTTCCTTTGAGTCTGGCGGGAACAGCGGAGCGGGGCTGGTCTGAGGCGACGGGGCAGGAGACTGCCAAAAATGATGGCGCACCCTCTCCGTTATGATCCCTAGTTCCGTCACCACCCAGCTCTTGCCCCAAACCAGTGGCAACAATGGGTCAGTGTGGTTGGGTTTCCCGGTCAGGGAACCAGATGTTCTGGAACCTGGACTGGATCCTGATGGAAGAACCAAGCGGCACTCGGAGACCTTGGAGGATAGGAGGTTTATTGAACACCGGCAGGCTCAGAGGAGAATGGTCTCCCAAGGTCTGAGCCCCAAGCACAAGCAGGGACGGTAATTTATACCCTTCTACTTCCGCATACTTGGTACTTCCCGCGCACACCTGTGCACAGGGAAACGGGGTAGGGAAGAAGAACCCGGAAGGGCTTTGAGACAGGGACTGGAATTCCCTTGCTGGTTAGGTCAGCTGTCTTAAAGTACAGTTTTTCCCTTACTAGCACACTTAACTAACTGAGCCCCCAAGGGATCTCATACTAATTTTAAAAAGTTACAGGTAAGTAAAGGAGTGTTGGGGTGGGGGAATTTTTGTAGTTTGATATGGGTTAGAAGAAAGATCTCACCAAAAGGTAACATTTCAGCAAAAAACTGGCAGAAGAAAGGGAGTGAGCCTGGCAAATATCTAGAGGGAGGAAACTTATAAGCTGAGGAAAGAGTAAAGAGAAAAAGCTTGAGACAGGAATGTGTCCGGTGTGTTGGGTCAAAACCAAAGCACGGGCCAGGTCAGAGAAAGATGGCAGGAGATGAGGTCAGGGAGTTCACAAGAGGCAGGTTGCATCAGGCTTTTTTGGTCCAGGGAAGACAGCCCTTACCCTGAGTAACGTTGGTGTCATTGGGAAAGTTTTGAAGTGAAGGAGGGACATGATCAAACTTAAGTTGTAAAAAGGATTATTCCGGCTTCTGTCATTATTTCAGTTAGGAACACAGGGGCGGCAAGCAACAGAATCACTGACAGTAGTTTGCAGGAATTAGAATTGTTTTTTCTTATGTCTGCTTATGATGGAGGTGGTTTCTGGGGTCAGTGTTACTGTGATACCATCACAGACCTAAGCTGTTTCTTTGTTTCCCACCATCCTTCCCTTGTTGGCTTTTCTCTCTTGTGTTTTTTACCTCTTGGTTATAGGGTGGCTGGCTGCTGTAGCTCCAGGGATCACATCTTTGTTCAAGGCAGAAAGAAAGACAGAAAGGCAACAAACACTTCACCGTATCTACTTGGAAAGATTTACCTGCATGTAACAGGCCATTTGTGCTTGTAAGAAAAAAGGAGTTAAAATGTTTGCTTTCTTAGCTCTCACTTAAGGGGCAGGAAGAGGAGTGGGGGTGGGTGCTGGCCTAGTAAACCTAAATGTCTGGGAGTTATGATTCCTTCCATCTGTGCAGCTTTTTCAATATACTAGGCTTTCAGGTACATTTTCTCATTTGGGTCCTCTAATGAGCCTTTGGAAGGCAGCAAGGAAAGAATAGCTCCATTTTTGAGATAAGAAGCCCAGAGAAGTAACCTCCTCACAGGTACTTTCATCACAGGGCAGAGACTACAGCAGCTGCCACTTTCATTTATTATTTCCTGGCACCTAACTTGAGACTCATATGAAAAGTCTGGATTCTCTCCCTAGCAGATACATTATTACCATTTGCATCGGCCTCCTTTAGCAATTGAGAGGCTACTGGAAGGCCTCTGCTTTCTCAAGGGCTTGGAGACTGATTACATTGTTCCTTTTATTTTTCTGGTTCTCTTGAGTTCTGAGCTGCTGGAGGCAATGCAGGAAGCCAGAGTAAAGAAAAGCATTTTTTCTTCTGGGGAGGGAAAGAGGCAGAGTCATCCTACTGGCCTTGGATCTAGTGGGGAGAGTTGCTGAAAATCCATGGTAGAATGTTGCAGAAACATTTAAAATGTGTCAAGAAAGTATATTTTCCTTAGTTTTGCGGATTGCATAATTATTTTATCAAGATCAGAGTTGCCCTTTGCTTTGGTCTAAACCTGTGGCTCTCTACCTACGATTTGCTTAAAGCTGGGTTTCCAAGTAGCTCTGAGAAGCAGAACAGCTGCGCTCCGTGCCAGACAGGCATTTTTTCCCCCTCCTCTCTCCGAGTGGATGCAGCTGGGAGACGCTTGTGTTGCTTTTTCAGATCCATTTCATGTCCAGGTGCACATTCACCATTCCCTTTCACAAGACTGATGTTTTATCCCGGAGACCTTGGAACCCAAATAATTAATGACCCAAGGCTCCAACTGGGCTATGAAAGAACACAGAGAGGCCCTAAGTTGAGGCAAAAAAGGAATAAGAATGTAAAACATGATGAGGAATGGGAACTTTAAGTTACTTAGGATGCTGGGAACATAAACTATATTTAATCTTTTCAACAATGTGTATGGGATGTTATTACTGTTTTATTACTAGTCCTGCATGTCAGATCCATAAAGGGAAATTTAGAGATAATTAAATTACTTAACGTTATAACCACTAAGCAGCAAAATCCAGGATTTTGATCCAAGCATATTCTAGTTACCCAGGTACTGAAAGCTTTCTGTAGTGTCCTGCATGCTCTAGTAAAACTAGGGAAAAATCAGTAAAGGTGATGATATGCTAGGTGGTCTCAGGGACTGCATTCAAAAATGTGTCAGATGTGTCATATACATGGGATCTGTTCTGGGCTAGGGCAAGGTCAGTGTGGTTGGTTCTCAAATTTCTGTGTGCTTAAAAAAAAATCATTTAAGGATTTTCTTTTAAAATTTAGGTTCCTGGGGGTGCCTGGGTGGCTCAGTGGGTTGAGCCTCTGCCTTCAGCTCAGGTCATGATCTCAGGGTCCTGGGATCCAGCCCCACATCGGGCTCTCTGCTCAGCGGGGAGCCTGCTTCCTCCTCTCTCTCTGCCTGCCTCTCTGCCTACTTGTGATCTCTCTCTCTGTCAAATAAATAAATAAATAAATAATCTTAAAAACAAAAATTTAGGTTCCTGGCCTCCAGCCCAGAGGTTCTGAATACATAGGGTTGAGGCAGATTCTGGGAATCTGCATTTTAGTAAGCATCTCGATGAGTTTGATGCAGGTTTCTGCAAGTGACATTTTGGGAAATATTGCTCAAAATTGAAATTCAAGAGTCAGTACTGCACCAGGCGTTCAGGAAGCTTCTGGCTTCACATGCAGGGGTTGGTGGAAAACGGATTGATGCACCATTCATGACTGATGATGAACAGATTTTCTCTAATGGAGACTTTTGCCATTTATTTCAATTTGGCATTTAGAACTTAGAGATGACATAGAATACGAGCAGCCCCCTTTCTAGGTAAGAATACAGAAATTAAAAAAAAAAAAAGGTGGGAGATGTACAGCATGCTTTATTTACTTTTCCCCCTTACTTTGATTCTGTAATTTTTTATTTCCCTCACACAGCCAGACACACTAGAAGAGATTCTCCGAGGAGGCTAAAAATACTGCTCTTGTCACTACAGACTTCCCATCCCCATTGCTTGCTTGCTTGCTGAATTCTTAGTAGAGAGGACGTCTTTTGTCTTTTGCCTCTTGTCTCTTTCTGACAAGAATTAGGTTCTTGTACTACTTTTGTAATCGGGTCTTGCCTCTCTGGCCAAACCCACCCAATCTACAGTGAGGCCAAATGTTCCGGTTTCCTGGTTGTCATGCAGTTGGGCTCAGGCTGAGCAGGAGTTTTGTTTTAAACAGGGAGCTCAACCTGCAGAGGAAAAGAGCAAAACAAAGGACCCAAGGCTATAGTCCTGAATATAAGTTTGTTCCTTTGTTCAGCAACTGTTTGAATGGCTCTTGTTTGTAAGATGCAGGCCAGGTGCTGAGCTGATAAATAATTTGTGATTAAAAGAATTGATTTAGAAAATCACATTGCTTTGGTTTTCTGTTGAAAACCTTAAAAAAAATTTTTTTTTAAAGATTTTATTTATTTATCTGACAGAGAGCGAGAGAGCGAATGAAACAGTGGGAGAGGGAGCTGCAGGCCTCCCGCTGAGGAGGGAGCCTGATGCCAGACTTGATCCTACCACCCCAGCATCCAGGGTTCACGACCTGAGCCAAAAGCAGCTGCTTAAGGACTGAGCTACCCAGGCACCTTTCTGTTGAAAACCTTTAAAATTTTCTATGTTATAAGCTTACTTAAATATAGGAATAAATAAATCTTTTTGAGCATCTACTATGCCTAGTGCCTGGAAAACGATAATTTTCAGGCTCGGTAAAGAAATTAACGGAGTGGGAGCATGGACTTCAGTCAGGCTGACCGAGGGCCACATCTTGCTTCTGTTTCCTTTCAGCAGGGTAAATCAATTCAGGCAAGCTACTTTCCTCCTCTGAGCTTCATTTTTAGAAAAACCTATAAAGTATAATTTAAATGATCTTTTTAAAGCTTGAATAACTAAAGAATTTTAAGCATTTGGCACACATTTCATATTTAATACATTTCAATTAATATTATTATTGAGGTTTATTTTCTTAAGATTTTATTTATTTGAGAGCAAGGGAGAGGACAAGCCAAGAGGAAAGGTAGAGAGAGAAGCAGACTCCCCGACAAGCAGGGAGCCCAATGTGGGGCTCAATCCCAGGACTCTGGGATCCTGACCTGGGCACAAGGCAGAGGCTTAACCGACTGGGCCACCCAGGTGCCCCAATATTATTATTGAGGCTTCTCGGTTGGCCTGAAGGGCCTGTAGTACAGTGGGGGACACAGATACATCCCTATTTAAAAGCACACTGGAAGAGGGAGTATGGTGAGCCTCAGGTGAGTCAGAACAGCAGAAGTGCCATGGGCAGCTAAGCCAGGAGAGGTATTGGGAAGGAACCCCTTGGAAGAGCCAGGGCTGAAGATAAGGTATAGACGTGAGATGAGGTCGCCCTCTGACTGTGCTTGCAAACTGATCTGCAGGGTTCCGTGCTCTATTTTGGGCTACGCAAGTCAAGAAATGTTGAAAATGTAAGTGGCAGAAGAAAAAGGACAATGATTTCTGTAAGGGAAAAAGTTAAAGGATATTTGATTATTTAATCTAGGAACATTGTTTGGAATGTTTTTAGTCCTTGAGCCATTTCAGAAAGGCAAAAAAAAAAAAAAAAGATATATAGATACAGACACACATGCAAAGTAATGAAACTGAGAGTTTGTGTTTTTTATTTTTATTTTTATCTTATTTTTTAAAAGATACTATTCACACATTTATCAGGGAAAGAGAGCACAAGCAGGGGGGAGCAGCAGGCAGAGGGAGAAACCGGCTCCCTGCTGAGCAGGTAGTCCAATGCAAGACTCGATCCCAGGACCCTAGGATCATGACATAAGCCAAAGGCAACTGCTTAACGGACTGAACCACTGAGGTGCCCTGGATTTTGTGTTTTTTTTGTTTTTTGTTTTTTGGTTTTTTTTTTAAAGGTTTTATTTATTTATTTGACAGAGAGAGATCACAAGTAGCCAGAGAGGCAGGCAGAGAGAGAGGAGGAAGCAGGCTCCCCGCTGAACAGAGAGCCCGATGTGGGGCTCAATCCCAGGACCCTGAGATGATGACCTGAGCTGAAGGCAGAGGCTTAACCACTGAGCCACCCAGGCACCCTGGATTTTGTGTTTTTAATTTTTATTGTCTTTACATGTCTAACAGGGGGGTTACAGGAAGTAAGTGTTGATTATACACGAATGAATGAGTTATATGTGAATGAATGTCATTTTCCTGTTTTCTAACTGGTTTTGCAATGTCACAAACAAAAGCAATTTTTGTTAAAAAAAAAAAAACAAAACTTCCCTGAATGGGAGGACTGGTAACTTTTGAAGTTTTGCTAGTTGCATTATTGTTATGGTGATTATAAATCTATCTTTTAGAATGGGGCACTTTTGAGAATAAAAAGGGATTATTATTATTATTTTTTTTTAGATTTTATTTATTTGAGATAGAGAGAGAGAAAGAAAGCATAAGAAAGGGTAGGGTTAGAGAGAGAAGCAGACTCCCTGCTGAGCAGGGAGTTTGATGCGGGTCTTGATCCTGGGACTCCAGGATCATGACCTGAGCCAAAGGCAGTCGCTTAACCAATTGAGCCACCCAGGCACCCTGGGATTCTTTATTAGTAAACTGAAACAACAGATGTTTACCTGGGTTGTTCTGAGTAAATAGGGACAAAATGGGGCAGTCTGATTATAGTTTTTATTTATCAAATACTTATCACTAGTTATTTCTTAGATAATATTGAAAATAAATTCAAAGCTTACAAAGTCTCAATCATGCAAACACTACAAGAAAAGTGTTTAAGAGAAAGAAATGAAAATTAATATTTATTGAATGCTTATTTGCTAGACTTAATCTCTCAATCAGATATAAAGCTCAGAGAGATATGTAAATTCATCAGTTTCATTGCTGGTAAGTAATAGATATAAACGAGGCTTTAATTTCAGATCCGTCTGACCTGGGACTTCATTAGGACATATATTGACAGTTGTGGTCCAAAGCAGAAAGATATTTCATAACCATGTTTAAGTAAAAGTTGTTATTCTTAGAAAAATTCATAGTGCCTCAGAAACAGCAGGAGAATTTCAGAGGAAGAGGCAAGATTAGACCTTTCCAAGGTTGGACTCTCTCTTCCTGGAATCCTTAAGAATATGGGAACATTCCTTACTTTGAGGTAATTTAGGAAATAAAAATTGGAAAGGGATAAGAACTGTTATTTATGTACACTAATGCATTATTTTCCCTAGTCTCTCTTCTTCACTCCAAAGCTCCATTCAATTTTCTCGGAAATTGAGTGTTTTCAACCTACTTTTGCCTTGTGCTTTTCTATGATGTTACATGATGATTTCTTAAGCTGGTTCAGTGGTAACCTATCTGTAAGAGGCTAGACCTGCGTTACTTTGTGATTGCCATCTTGAACCTGAGCTATGCTCTTCCCTTAGGTTTGGCCAAGACCAGGTACGTGTAAAGGATAATGGGGATATTGCATGGGGAATAGAGGAGCTGGTGACCTTGAATGTAGGAGCATAGTGCTGGCTGGAATCAGACCTCTGTTTTCAAATATGATTCAGGAGTGCAGTAGCTGTGTGGCCTCAGCTTCTTCACTTCACTTGTCTGGCTTCCTGGACCTGTGACCTGTTTAGTTACACCAGGACCCTGCCCTTGGTTTAATGCTCTTGTGGTACCTATCTTGACCTTTGTAATATTTTTGGAACAAGGAGCCCCACATATTCATTTCATACTAGGTCTAGCAAATTACGTAGCAGGACTTGTTCTAAGCCTTCTTCATTTGGCAAATAGGGATAGTAATATTTTCTTCATCTTTGGGCACACAGGATTCTGCTTGGAAAGGATATGCCAATGGGAAGGTAGAGTTAGGCAGTGAGCTTAATCTAGACTGGCTCATTCTTTAGAAAGGAAGGTTGAACTTGACTGATTCATGGTGCCCACCTCTCACAATGTTGTTGACTTAGCTACCTGTAGACCTGTGCCATGGGATGGGAAGAGGGAAAATCAAAGTGCTCTTTTTAATGAGAATATCTAGGAGACATTAGAAGGATAAGGCAGCCTTGTATGGAACCATGGTCATGCAGTGTGGCATGAAGATAGGGGAGAGGGTTCCTCTACTTCAGCAAAGCTGAGATTTGCTACCACAGTGTTGGTGCTGATATTAACACCATAGCCTGGAAGACTCACATTGGTCAAGTGCGGGTGGCAGTGCCAAGAGTGGTGGTCAGTGAGGTTCCTTTTTAAGTTGTGAGGGACCCAGAGAATCGAGCAGCAGATTGAACCACTCCCACTACCACCACAAAAATGAACTCACATCATTGTGGGAGGAAAACAAGGCCAATGATGAATGCCAGGTGGTTTCTCAGGTACCGTATTAAAAACTCATGTGAGAAATTTCCTGCCCTCTCAGAGAGAGTTGGAATGGAATTTGTAAGGGGAATGATAACAGAGAAAGGTGGGTTGTTGATAAAATTAGGTAAGACCTGTCTCACATAATGAGATAGTGTAGTTACCTCAACATATTAGCTTCTTTTACTCTTACTAATTAGGAGAAGAAATGGATTTCAGTAATATATAAAGCAACATAACATTCAAAAAAATTACCACACCAAAGGGAAGGAAAAAACAGAACTTAATAAAAATGTTACTAATTCAGGGCGCCTGGGTGGCTCAGTGGGTTGAGCCTCTGCCTTCGGCTCAGGTCATGGTCTCGGCATCCTGGGATCGAGCACCACATTGGGCTTTCTGCTCAGCAGGGAGCCTGCTTCCTCCTTTCTCTCTACCTGCCTCTCTGCCTACTCGTGATCTCTCTCTCTCTGTCAAATAAATAAATAAAATCTTTAAAAAAATGTTACTAATTCATCCCTTCTTTATAAAAAATAATAACGGATTCTTACTGCGATGTTGACAGTTTTTTATTCCTTGCTCACACCTCTCAACTCATGAAATTGAAGGCTTGTTAGTATGCAAATGAAGTATCCTGTTCATGATCCTACATTTATACTGTAGATTTGAATATGGATAGCAAATCAGCACATATCTTCAATTACCCAGAGCTCTTGCATATTTGAGTATTTGGTGTCCACAAGAACATGTTAATTTCTCATTATTCATGGATGGAAGTAGTTGTCCCTTTCGTGGTTGAACTTTGGTGTCATAAAGCCCTTTGAGAGCAGGGAGGAATTAAGAACTGATGGAAGGTTTACTGTAGCAAGTTGCAAGATAGCCCAATGGGAGAGACAAAGACAATGGAAACAAAATCAAACCCACTACCCATATCAGGGAGCTGTGGAGGTAAGGATAGGACTTAAACCATTGATTTGACAGTTTTGGCAAGGTATTAAAAAAAAAAAAAAAAAGAAAAGAGAAACTAAGAAGCAGATTTCATAGTCTTTATCCCCGCCACAGAGAAGAATTATGCCATTTAACAAGTACTTTGCCCAGGTGTTTTTGCTCCTACCAGCTGGCAACTACAGAATGTAGTACTGTCTTATCCTCACCAGGAGACATTACAACAAGTTCCTGGGGAGTTAACAAATAGAAAATATCCAGGCCTGCTCAGCAGGAACGAAGCTTTAATATTCTTAACCTGCTGAAGGCAGTGGAAAGTGTTCATTAGAACAGTTGCTCAAATGAGTCACATTTATATTGCTTTTCTACCCTGTATTTCTTTCCTGGATCCTACATGGAGGCTGACATTTCCACAGGTGCAACTTGCTGCAAACAGGTCAAGAACTCTGCTCTGAAGTTTAGCAGAATTTAGAGAGCTCTGTTTTCCTTTAACGTTTGAGCCGTCTTAGTTTATAGTCTATGTGAGAATATTTACCACAAAGACCTGTGGGTTTTTTGCTTACTTTTGAACAATCTGAGCTACATTTATTTCTTAGGAAACATAAACAATGGCTTGAACTCTACATTTTCTGGTCCTTTACGTGACCACACGGATAGAATAGCAGACCTCAGCCCTGAGCGTGGTTAATTCCCTGCATCTTTATGTTGATCTGAAAAGAATGACTCCTGGAAGATTTCATTTTGAAATACCATCTGCTAAATTGCTAAATTATGTTTTAAGCTTTTCCTTTTAAATGAAGGGTTACTTTCTAAGAACAACTTAGAAGCATTTAGATAATTTCTCTCACAGTTGTGACCTTGAGAAAGAGGCAGGATATTTCTGCTTCGTGATTTTGGCAGAGTCCTTTAAACTAAACAAATGATTCCAACAGCATAATTTTATTATTCCATTTGCTGCCAGTTCCAGGTTCCCCGTACCTACCTTCTATTTTGTTATTCATAGAAAATCTTTTCTTTTCAAAGACATAGCTTTAGAAATTCTCGGATACTGAAATATGTTGTTGTACTTATATTACACAAACTCAAAGAGAAACTTGAGGGAGAAAACACTATTTCCTTGACGTTTCGTATAAGCAAGTGACTCAAAAGAAATGTAAAACCGGGAGACAATTCAGAAAGGAAAATTACAGGAATTAAATAATCGTAACTTCTGTGTTGACAAAAACTCAGAAAAAGAGAATGTAATGATCCAAAATGTTTAATTTTAATCATTGGAGCTCCATTTATTTAAAAGACATTTTCGTATTATTGGCACTTTATTTTTCAATGAATGTTTTGCAGGAGCAGAGCATGTGCCATTTATCCATACATATTTAAGATCTCACAGAAATATCTAATATCTTGTAGTAGTTACTAAAATCATATGAAATAATTTAAATTGGATGAGCTAGCTGAGAATAGATGTCACGCAACACACATGAAATAGCCCTTTAACATTCTAGGGAAGGCAGCTCTCCTCGGCCGGCTATTCCATTTCAGCACCACTTTCGACACACAGCTGTTTCCCCCATGTGGATCATTCAGCAGATGAGAGATCGTGGACAACTCAGGGGCCGATGCACAATTGCAGGAACCAAGGGAAGGCACTCTGGACTCAACTTGCAATATATTGGCTTTTACTTGTTTAAATTCCAGTATTTAAAGGTACATCAAGATATTTTGGTTAAGGCAGATCTGATGAACTCTACATAAGCTTTTATGAGAGCAAGCGGAAACATAGGACAAAAGTCTTCATCCTCAGAGAGGTTCTTTTTAAAAGGAATTCAAATTAAATGGAATAAGCGAGTTTTTCTCTAAGTATATTGAGGTTTGGTGATTCTGTCCAAAACACCATCTTAGAACCCTGAAAACCATATGAGAAAGTTCTTTTTTTTTAATATTATGCATAAAAACTGTACTTTTTTAGAAAGAGACTTTTCTAAAAGAATATATTCTAAGCTGAGTTCAGTAAACTATGGCTCATGGGCCAAATCCTGTTTATTTGGTATGGCCCATGAGTTACCAACGATTGTCACATTTTTTGTTAAGGTTAACCTTTGTTGAATACTTATCCAGACCAGGTGCTACATGTCTTAACTCATTTCATCTTCACTATACTCTAATGAGGTTGGCATTGTTACACTCCCCATTTATCATCCAGGAAACTGAAACAGAGAGATCCAGGGTCACCCAACTAATAAGTGTCAGAGCCAGGATATGGGCAGTTTGACTCCATAATCCATGCTTTCAGCCAGCATCCTCTATTGCTTCTGAAACATGAACTCCCCAATGAGCCATTTATGTCCTTCTCCTACTTGCTTTATCCTTATTCCCTAGCAGCTCTCTCCAAATGTCTTTGGCTTCAAACAAATGAAACTCTTTTCCAGTCTTCTAATCTTTGCAGGCTGTGGATTGTCCGTAGGGTTTGTCCCTCTGATCAGACAGCTTTTCTCTCACCTCTGCCTTTCTAAATCCTGTCCACCCGTCAAGAACCAGTCTTTACCAGTAATAACCAACTAGAAGATAAGATGCTACTTATAGTAACACCCAAACTTATAGCTACCAGTTAAACAAAGAAGACTTTACAGAACCATAGGTGAAAAGTTGAGCAAATAGACAAATACATTTGCATTTTTATTTATTTATTTTTTAAAGATTTTATTTATTTATTTGACAGAGAAATCACAAGTAGGCAGAGAGGCAGGCTGAGAGAGAGAAAGGGAAACAGGCCCCCTGCTGAGCAGAGAGCCCGAGGCGGGACTCGATCCCAGGACCCTGAGATCATGACCTGAGCTGAAGGCAGCGGTTTAACCCACTGAGCCACCCAGGCGCCCCAACATTTGCATTTTTAAAGGGAAAACACAAAAGAAAAATATACTGTGACTTGTGAAGATTATATGAAATGTAGATTTCAGTCTGCATAAATCATTGTTGAAACAGCCATGCTCCTACATTTATGTATCGTCTGTTACGTATGGCTGCGTTTAGGCTGCAGTAGCAAGGTAGCATTGTTGAAACAGAGATTATCCAGCCTGCAAGGCTTCGAGTATTTACTACCTGCCCCTTTGCAGGAAATGTTTGAGAATTTCTGTTCCAAATTGCTTCATTTCTGATTTTGATCTATGATTGCACAATGAAAAAGTGAAGTTTTTGTAGTTAAACTAGATTTTTAAAACTTTTTTTTTAAAGATTTTATTTATTTATTTGACACAGAGAGAAAGATCGCAAGTAGGCAAAGCAGCAGGCAGAGGGAGAGAGGAGGAAGCGGGCTCCCTGCCGAGCAGAGAGCCCTATGCAGGGCTCGATCCCAGGACCCTGAGATCATGACCTGAGCTGAAGGCAGAGGCTTAACCCACTGAGCCACCCAGGTGCCCTAAACTAGATTTTATGTCATAGTTACTTGTGTACTAATGTTATGAACATATAATCGTAAAAGGTATGGTGTTATTTTGCCTTGGCATTTGCATGGCATGCAGAAGGTTCCCAATAAATATTTTCTGAAGAAATAGATGAATATATGGACACTGAAAGCTGAAAAATATCAGTGTTAAAAGAATAAGCCATTTTAGTCATGTACGTTTTCTTCTGATTTAGTTGAAACTAGTTTTGAAGACTTGTTTAATTTAGTAATATTTGTCATGTCCCTGAAGTAATTTATTGCCATAAATTTGAAAACAATACATTTGTGCAATCACAAATTTGTGTCTGACTTAACTCAGCTAAATGTAATCCTAATTAGATGTGTGGTGTTCTAGTATTTCATGTTCCCAGTTCATTTTTTATGGCTCCTTTGTGCCATGCAGTATTAAAAATATATGCAAATCTCTATGATTATTCACACTGAGAAGCAGAAGCTTCTATGATCGGTAATCATCCATTTACACATAAAGAAATTGATTTGTAGAGAATCAATAATTAGATGGCTTTGGAATATAAATCTGAGATTTCTGCTGTAGAATGGCTTTCTTCTGATTGACTCTTCTTTAAGTTCTGAGTCTAAGACTTCTGTGATTATTGATTATAATTGTTTTTAAGTTTAATGACTGCCTTGGGACTTCTTTTGAGACTGGAATAAGTCCAAAATGCAAAACTTCTGACTGAGTTAGTAAACAAATAAATCTAATCTCATCAAGCAGGTTCTTTCCTGGAAGCTGTGTAAATTAGAAACACAGTGTCTCACAATTCCATTAATAGAATCGCATCAACATAATTTAATAAGTCACATATACAACATTAAGGTTTCAGAGCCAAGGCCCGCATTACTGTGAAAGGGAGTCAGTCATAGAGGTCTTAATGTGAGAAACTTAGAAACTGAATAAATAGGGGTAGCAGAAAAAATTTTCTGGATAAAGAATATTAAAATATCATTTAACTTCTTTTTATGAAATTTTAAACTGTGTATTTGAGATATAAGATCATCTGAGCAAAAATGACCATAACTACTTGTGCATATGTAAAATAGAACAGTTTTCTTAGATTAGACATTAGTTCCATATTAATCTTTGTTTATACCATTGGATATAAAATCATAATTGTAATCATGCTGTTTACAAGCATGGGTTCTATGGTAATGTAGAAAACTTGAGTAAGAGTTAGAAAAGGATTTAACAATTAAAATTTTTTAGGAGTGTCTTAATCCAAATTCAACATTGTTTCACTAGGAATATGTAAAACTTAACTTGACACTACTGATCACTTTAATGACTGCCTTGTGTATGAAGAAAGTATTTTTTTTTAAAGATTTTATTTATTTAATTGACAGAGAGGGAACACAAGCCAGAGGGAGTGGAGCAGGTGCTTCCTGCTGAGCAGACGCTTGGGGTGCCTGGGAGGCTCAGTAGTTAAAGGTCTACCTTCCGCTCAGGTCATGATCCAAAGGTCCTGAGCTCCAGCCCCACAATGGGCTCCCTGCTCAGTGGGAAGCCTGCTTCTCCCTCTCCTACTCGCCCTGCATGTATTCTCTCTCTCTCTCTCTGTCACTGTCTCTCCCTCTCTGTCAAGTAAATAAATAAAATCTTTAAAAAAAAAAAAAAAAGGCAGATGCTTACCAACTGAGCTACCCTTATTTTCTGTAAGTCCTATAGTTAGTGTTTCCAATAGGTTATCCTGTTCCAAGTCAAATCTGTCTATAAAGATACGGCCATAGAACAGATACTATACAATATTTTTCTTATAAACCAAGTAGTAAATATCCTGTTACCTTTCTTCCAGTGGCTTTTCACATTACATATAATCAATAGAATATAACTAGGGAAAATGTGCTACATAAAAAGGGTACTTCTAAAAAGGATGTAAAGGAGAAAAACTGGAAATAATTAAATCATGAAGTAATAACTATGTAACATGATTTTACATGCAACTCTTTAAAGACATTTAAATATACCAATTTACAATTACACAATCATGCAGGTAACATGCATGTGTGTTATAAAGCACAACAATATATCATATATTACTACCCAAATCAAGAATGAGAACACTATTAATAGTATCATCTTGGACCCCTTCAGTGATAGCAATTATTTTTAATTGTTTTCATGATCTCTATGCCTTAATTTTAAAAGTTTTATGTATCATAAGCCCTTCCCCCATATTGCTTAATATTGGTTATCTTTGAAATTCTCTTATTTGTTTTATTCATCTCTGCTACTCTCTCTGGCTGTACTTCATTTATTTTTCCCTGTGATAAAATATCCCATTGTGTGCACATACCACAGATTATTTATCTATTGTCCTATCATTATACATTTGAGCAATTTCCAGTTTTTCTCCCTATTTTTTACTGTGCTGCTATGAATATTAGTGTAAACATCTCTGATGCACATTTACAAATATTTTTTAGGGCATATAATGAAGAGTAGATTTCCAAGATCATAGTTTATATGAATGTTCGACTTTACCATATAATGATATATGCTTTTTAAAAATGTTTAGACTAATTTGCTCTGTAACTAGCAACATTCCATTTGATCCATATCCTCACTAGCATTTCATATTGTCAGAGTGCTTAATTTGTGCCAGTCTTCCGGGGCAAATTGATTTCATTGTAATCTTAATTTTCATTTCCCTGATTACTAATGAGGGTGAACATCTTTTTTCAATTGAGCTATAGTTGACATCTGTGTTACATTAGTTTCAGATGTACAACATATATGCACAACTCTATGCATTATGCTACACTCACCACAAGTGTAACTACCATTCATCATACGACACTATTGACTTACCATCAACTATATACTCTTATGTTTTCATCTCTATAACTTATTCATTCCATAAGTGGAAGTCTGTGGTTCCCACTACTCTTTACCTATTTTGCCCATTCCCCACCCCCTTCCCTCTGGCAATCCGTAGTTCATTGTCTGTATTCGTGGACCTGTTTCTGCTGTTTTTATTTGTTCATTTCAATTTTAGATGCCACATATTAGTGAAATTATATGATACTGCCTCTCTCGCACTTATTTCACTTAGCATAATACCTTCTAGGTCCATCCATGTTGTCTCAAATGCCAAGCTCTCATTCTTTTTTATGGGTGAGTAATGTTCCATTACATATTATAGACATTATATATATAGCATGTTGTCTTTGTCCATTCATCTATCCATAGACACTTAGGTTGCGTTCATAACTTAGCTATTGTAAATAATGCAGTAAACACAGTTGCATATTTCTTTTTTGTTAGTAGATTATTAAAAAAAGTTTTTATTTAAATTCCAGTTAGTTAATACATGGTGTAATATTAGTTTCAGGTGTACAATATAGTGATTCAACACTTCCATACTTCCATATGTTACCCAGTTCTTATCACAAGTGCCTCCTTAATCTCTATTGCCTATTTAACCCATTCCCCCACCCACCTCCCTGCTGGGAACCATCAATTTGTTCTCTATAGTTAAGAGTCTATTTCTTGGTTTGCATCTCTTTCTTTTCTTCCCCTTTGTTCATTTGTTTTGTTTCTTAAATTCCATATATGAGTGAAATCATATGGTATTTGTCCTTCTCTGGCTTATTTCACTTAGTGTAGTACTCTCTACACTCCAGTTCCACTCATGTTGTTGCAAATGGCAAGATTTCATTCTTTTTTATGGCTGAGTAATACTCTGTTTTATATAAATATAAATATAAAAATAAATATATATATATTTATTTGGAGAAAGGGGAACTCTCTTGCACTGTTGGTGGGAATGCAAACTAAATTAGTAGTTTTGTTCTCCAGTAGTGGACTTACTGGGCCATATAGTACTTTTATTTTTAACTTTTTGAGGAACCTCCATACTATTTTCCACAGTGGTTGCACCAACTTTACATTCCCAGCAACAGTTCTTTTTCTTTACATATTGACTGAAACTTGTTATTTTTTTGCTTTATAAAACTATTTGTCCTATAAAATGATTTATATATTTATATATAAACTATATATAAATATAATATATACTATACATCGTATTTATATATCACATATAAATATATAATTAAATATATAAATATAAAAAAACTATTTCTATATAAACTATATATATATATGTATATATGATAGCTAGAAATATGTTTCAGGTTTTTAGACCTAGAACTAAGAGAGGTCTTTTATCCTAAAGACTTTCAGTTCTAATATATCTATTATTGGGATAAGTTGAGTGCCAAACTTGTCCCTGACACTCTCATTTCATATTAATTAATTATCATTTATATTGTACTTTGACAGGTCTTTCAATATCTATAGAATTTAAAAGTTTGGTATAACTAGTTAAACCATTCCTACCACATCTGCAGGTTTTATTTTTTTTAAGCCCTTGTCAGTAGTATATAATTATGCTGTTGTCAGTGGTAACATAATATAAATATAAAAGCTACTTAAACATCATTATTCTAATTATTTAAAATACAACTTTTAAATCCAATTGTGCCCTAAAGTGATATTTGAGCTGTAAGAAGAGACTGTATTATTTGAAGCATGAGCTTTCCCTGTTAGGTGTCTTTCATTCTTTCTTTCATCCATGCAGAAAAGGTCACTATCTGGGTATAATTAGTCACTTCACCTTTTCTACCTGGTGAGACAGCCTGAATTCCCAAGACCTGTCCTTTTCAGGGCTCCTCACTGGTTTCAGGCCCCCATGCTAGGCCTAATTTACTCATCAACTTCATATGTTTACAGGGGCAGAACAGGGACTGTGTTGGATTCCGTGCTGAATATGTTCTTGGACGCTTGCTTCCTGTGTAAGAGAGGACTCTGTGCTGTTGGTATCATCAGACATTTAAACCAACACTCCCTAGACTGGGTGAAAGTCCTTCTTACGTTCAGTAGGGAAACTTCATATGGGAGAACTTCTTTGAGACCTTTGGTTTTCTGTACCATCTAGTCTTAGCAGACTTTCTGAAATTTATCTTCAGCTAGGATGCTCTGAGGATATAATGATACCAGTCTGACATACAGTAAATGGTCATTAAATGTTACCAATGAAGAAAATAACTTTGATTCTTTTTGTTACAGACTTTTACAAATTTGGCATATATCATGTTTGGCTATTAATTCATAAGGCTTTCTAACTAAACTTCTATTTTAAATGTAAGGAAAGCTCTCGTTTTATAGTTTTTTGGGTGGCTACTGTTGTACTTGTTTTATTTCCCATAATTAGCTGAAAACTAATTTGATAGGGACCCTGTCTCATTTATCTACGTAGTACCTCAGAAAGTGCTTAACATATAATAATTGCTCAATAAATATTGTTTTGGTTGAATTAGTAAGTAACCTAGGGCATGTTTATGTTGAAATCATAGATTAAAGAAATATAGTTGGCCAGTAAAACACAATATGTATTCATTTGGACTTATAAATAAAACCCATGAAGCCATTATCATTTCAAGGTGGCTAGTGGTTCTGGGGACTCTGTTATAACCACTTTATCTGGTTCACTGTCCCCAGGTTATCTTGGAGAGCTTGTTGTGAGTACACATTCAAAAGTAGATCACCTTCAGCTCTCCCTACAGGGTTCAGAAGGCCATTCTCAAACATGCAGAAAATAGATTGAAAAAAAAAAAATTAGGGGAAAGTGAAATGCTATTTTCTTACCTGTGAATGATAGTTGCTAATAGTAAATCTTAGCCTTTGTATATTACCTCATTAAATCTGTACAATTTTGAGATTATACATTTCCCTTCTTCCTGAAAGAGAGAAGTGATCTTTATTCCCCCGCTTAGCTATTCCTGAATATAAACATTATAAAATGTATAAAAAGGAGAAAGAGAAGAAATAAAATAGAGCTCCTTCTAAAATAGTAAATGTGGGGCGCATGTGGCTCAGTGGGTTAAGTGTCTGCCTTCAGCTCAGGTCACAATCTTGGGATCCTGGGATGGAGCCCCGCATCAGGCTGTCTGCTCATCAGGGGATCTGCTTCCTCCCTCCACCTCTGCCTGCCTCTCTGTCTACTTGTGATCTCTTTCTCCTTGTCAAATAAATAAGTAACATCTTTAAAAAAAAATAGTGAATGCTTCTAGAGGCAGAGGTTTCAGATAGAGAAAAAGAGAGGGAGAAATATGAAAATTTCCCAAAAGCCATTATAGCATGCCCTTATTCTTAGCCTTTTTCTTTGTCAGGACTAATTTTACTAAAAGTGGCTTTTTTCTAGTCTTTTCTTTGGATCCTAAAATGATCT
Organism: Mustela lutreola; assembly: GCF_030435805.1. Classification (NCBI taxonomy): domain Eukaryota; kingdom Metazoa; phylum Chordata; class Mammalia; order Carnivora; family Mustelidae; genus Mustela; species Mustela lutreola. The sequence continues at coordinate 70,310,740 of NC_081297.1, read as the reverse complement.
CTCAACTTATTCTGTAGTATGGAGTTTTAAGTTGCATAATTTTTTTGCCTTTACCAAGGTTTTCTGCTGTAAGTCATGTAAGAACAATTTATTCCCAGCTATCAGTTTTAACAGAGCATGACCTGGAAAACTAACAATGGAAAATGGAGCTATTTTCTGCCATAGATTTTATTTCAGTAGGATATTGAATGTTTAAAATGCTTTGGCTCAGGAGTCCTAGCTATCGCTTCCAGCTTTTGATTCCTGCCTACATCCTCTTTCGGTCCTATTTTCTATTCCAGAGCTAGGTTTGGGTTCCAGACTGGCTTCAGACTCAGATTCCATTCAGATCCAGACCTAGCTGACTCCCTCTGCTTCTGGCTCAAATCTCAAACAAAAATCTGTCTGGATCGATCAGAGATTCAGACGGTTAAAGGCCACTTACAAGCAGTGGTCCTGTATCTTTGAGATTTTTGTGAATTCTCACAATATTAAACAAAACAGTGAAGCCCAATTTTAAAAGGTTTTCATTTTTTTTCATTATAATGCATGAACGTAGTATATGAGGCCAAACAATGCTTATGGGTTATTATTACAACAATCAGGGTAAACTCGCAAGTCTTGTTTCCCAAGGCCAACAAACTTTTATTTCATTTTTATTAAATTAATATTTATTATTATTATGGCTTTATAAATAATACTGATTGCTGACACAGATGTATTCCCCTAATTCTTTTTAGCTTTTTCTGTGCCACACAGAACATTTAAGTTCTACATTATGTCTAACTATATTACTAATTTTACCCAAAAAAGCTCAGTGAGAATTTCAGTCAACATATTGTAGTTCTCTATATAATACTCTAATGTTCACTATTTCAAGGTTTTTTTTTTTAAGATTTTTATTTATTTATTTATTTGACAGACAGAGATCACAAGTAGGCAGAGAGGCAGGCAGAGAGAGAGGAAGGGAAGCAGGCTCCCTGCTGAACAGAGAGCCTGATGCGGGACTCAATCCCAGGACCCTGGGATCATGACCGGAGCCGAAGGCAGAGGCTTTAACCCACTGAGCCACCCAGGTGCCCCTATTTCAAGGTTTTTTGAGCAAGAAATGTGTTGGGACTTTTCTCATGTGTACCTTACAGCAATATGCTCAACAAAAGTACTCAATAACCACCTTAATTGATACGACAGAAGTTGAAATGTTTTTCTTTTCCACTTGTATTATTATTGTTATTATTTTAAGATTTTATTTGAGAGAGAGAGAGCATGAGAGGTGAGAAGGTCAGAGGGAGAAGCAGACTCCCCATGGAGCTGGGACCCTGATGTGGGACTCGATCCTGGGACTCTGGGATCATGACCTGAGCCAAAGGCAGTCGCTTAACCAACTGAGCCACCCAGGTGCCCCCACTTGTATTATTTTTAAACTTGCAAGTGTGTAACATTAAAAGATAAGCACCCAAGTGTGTATCATTTAAAAATATTTCTCTCTGCTTCTATAATCTACACATATACTTACCAAAGGAACAAATGATGCATGCTTTATTTGCTTAAAAAATGCATTTAAGGAGATCTACACTTATATGATAAAACAGTAGTTCTCAAGTGTTTTGCTATCTGGACCACTTTACACTCTTAGCAATTATCAAGGACCCCAAAGATTTACATTGGAAAATTCAAGAAAACCTCAATGAGCACAAGCGCACAATTCTACCAGCTGATGCAGTGATGACATCATCATACATCACTCAGCCTCTGAAAAAACTCCTCTGTACACTTGAGTTAATCAGAGGGAAAAATCAAACAGCAGGTGATTTTTGTTATAAAAATAATTTTGTTGTTGCAGAACTAAAAAGTTCTCCATCCCTCCAGGGCATCCAGACATCACTTTAGGAACTGCTGTATAAAACATGAAGTTGTAATAAAATGAAATATGTGTAGAGTTGCTCGAAGTTCACAATATGGTTTCACATATGTTTTCTATTCGATGGCCCCGATAACGCTTTGAGTTTATGATTATGTCATTTTATAGGTAGGAAAAAAATATACTCAGGGAAATTAAGTGGTTGGCTCAAGGGAACTCCACTAGTAAAATTAAACTCAAACCTTCTGATGACAAAGCCCATGATTTTTATATTATAACCTATTCCTCCATACCTGCCCAACCTGAAAGTTCTCCATGAAACCAGGTTAGTCAAGCAAAATCTAGTTTCCTCTCAGCCTCCAGGGTACATGATTGGTTTGAATGACAACTGAGATCTCCATTTACCCTTTGCATGGTGCTGTGGAGTCCAATCCAGTTCTGAAAGTTGAATGTGGTACCAGGGGAATCTGTGTCTTGGAGGTCACTCTTAGTTGGATCCTTGGTCATTGTGATCTACCTATCATGAACTCTCTAATTTTGCCTTGGAATGGGGCTTTATTCTTTGGCAAAGCATGGTGGACCCAGATGGTTTGCAGCTGGAGTGGACCACTCAGGGTGCTGGATACCTGGACAGACTTGCCAAGCCTCTCCTAGGGCAAATCGTTACCCCCAGCGCTAGACTAAAATGGCCAATAGCCAGGAGCAAAAATATCAAATATCGTTTGCCTGGGAGCTGGCTCTAGTGTATTTATCTCTTTGGAGGACTGTACTTTCTTTTTTTTTTTTTTTTTTTTTTTAAAGATTTTATTTATTAATTTGACAGAGAGAAATCACAAGTAGACAGAGAGGCAGCCAGAGAGAGAGAGAGGGAAGCAGGCTCTCTGCCGAGCAGAGAGCCCGATGCGGGACTCGATCCCAGGACTCTGAGATCATGACCTGAGCCGAAGGCAGCGGCTTAACCCACTGAGCCACCCAGGCGCCCCTGGAGGACTGTACTTTCTGTACTGTCTTTAAGCTTTAACCTTTGGGCAAATCAAAATGATAGCCTGTATACCCTGTAAATCAAAAAGGACAGGGTCAAAGACCATTCTTTATCTCTGTTCCTGCTCAGAGCTTTGATTCTTCAAGTATTAAACATGAAGAAAATGTGGATTACAGGTGTAAGGGACACAAGTATGTGGTGTGTTAAGAAACTATAAATAACAAAGGTAAATTTTCTTTGAAATGAATGGAAAGGGAAGATGAATTTATAAAGATGAATAAAAAGCTCTTTGACTATCTTCTTTGCCCTGCAGTAAACTGATCTAAGTTAAATGCAGTAGAAGGATGGCTTTATTGAGATAAAAAAATGGTAATATTTGGAAATGGTATCTTTCATTGTTTTACTTCTCTGATAAAAGCAAAACAAAGCCAACAAAAGAATAGCCATCACAACAGAGCTCTCGTCTGACTGAAGAGAAAGTCTTCATTCCTTCATTTGGTGTTTAAGGTGCTTTTTCATTCTGTATCCAGATCAAGACTACCATTTCTATGGGATTCGGAAAACCGTCGCTCCTACCACCTTATGCCAAGTTGGCCCCCACGGATTTCCAGCTCTGCACTTCTGCTCATATGGTCCTTTTCTTTGCATAGCAATTTCTCCTTTAGCTTTCCTTGAGTGGGGGTTGGTGAAACTTTTCAGTAATGACAGTAAATGTTTTAGGTTCGGTGGTCCAGAAGGTTTTAAAAATCTTAAAAAAAAGAAAAAAAAAACAAATAAATGGTATCTATTCAGATATTCATATATTTGTAATTGAGTTCAGTATTTTTTAAGGACCAGAAAAACACTGAACTATTTTACTTCCATTCCCTTGCTGTTTTGGTTCTATACTAATTCTTTTTTTAAAAAAGATTTTATTTATTTTATTTTATTTATTTGACAGAGATCACAAGTAGGCAGAGAGGCAGACAGAGAGAGAAGAGGAAGCAGGCTCCCCACGGAGCAGAGAGCCTGATGTGGGGCTCGATCCCAGGACCCTGGGATCATGACCTGAGCCAAAGGCAGAGGCTTTAACCCACTGAGCCACCCAGGTGCCCCTCTATACTAATTCTTGATGTTGTGTTTGTGTGTTGGCTCTTCGCTACGTGCAGGCATCAGCCCACGCTGGGATGTAGAGCATTACATCTCCATGTTAAGATATATTAAAGATCAGGATAAATGCTTTAATGTGTATCCTCAGAAAAGGTTTTATGAGTTATTTGTTGACAGAATGGTTATGATGAGATCTTTTACTTAGCCTGCCAACACAGAACTCATTTCTTAGGAGAACAAAGTACTGTAGGTTGGCCTCCTGATAGAAAGCCTGCTGAGTTTTACCATTTAATAAAATAGAGTACACAGTGTAATTTGTACAATGTCAGACTTCAAAGAACAATTTATAACAATAATGTTTCTATTTACAGCCTGCCACTAAGGAAGGGACAATAAAATGTCAGGTTTGACAATGTCCACTGATTGATATTAAGGTCAGAAGGGCAAACATTTGTTTCCAGCATTGCAGTCAGTAGGCACAATAGAGGGCAGAATACAATCAACTTTGCATTCTCTTCAAGATTCAAGGCTTTGGGAAGGACAGCAGTCTAGATGTTATATTTACTCGAGAGAAACTGGAGTAGAAAAACAGAAACACCCCAAAATTCCACGTTGCCTGTTGTTTTTCTTCCCCCACGCCCCCCTTCTTTCTGTTCGCCTGGAAAAAATTCTGATAAGTGCAGTTGAGTCATCAGATTTTATTCGTGCTGTGTTGTAACCACCTATTTGGCTATGTTAGCTCTTCTTGCAAATACTACACCCGCATTTTCTGGTGACATAGATGGGGTCTGAGAAGATTAATTATAAGCCATGAGATTTGTAGAACTGACGAGGGAGCGCAGAACAGTCCCTGGTGACGCAGGGAGAGACTCAGCTCAGATGCCTCCTCTTGGAATATGAATTAGTATGATTCACAGGTACAGAGAGTGGTTATGCTGATCACAGTGAAGAATCTGATATGCGCCAGCTGTTTATCTTTATAATAAAATAACACAGAGCTAAGTATAGAAATACATCGTTCTTGTGCCTGTGTTTGGGATTAAAGGCTGCACTTTGTGTAGGCATTTATTACATTTTAGATTCTTTACATGTTGATGAAGTCATAGGGTTTCCAAAAGTATATTTCTCACTCTCACCTGTCAAGATGTTGCGTTCTCAAAGCAAACTGGTGAGCTGCTGAGCTCTGTACCGGGGACTGTGGACCAGATACCAAGCAGGGCGTGAGACCTAGAACTGGGGGTTTTCCTGGAACTTGTGATGTGGGATGAGAGCAACTTGCCTAGGAGGTGGAGGGTGATGTGCGTTAATGCTTCCTTATGTCGATACTATTACTTTATGGTTATCTAGGGGACACCCAGGGAAATTGAACTAGCATCACCTCTCGCCCCACACATGGGAGTGTGATGGTGCTGATGGAACAGGAGGGGGATTTGGGGCAGGAAAGTTCCTTTGAAGCAGTGGCATTTTAATGGCAATCTGAAGGACAATAAAAAATGAGACCGAGATGGGGGTGAGCAGGGAGGGCAAGTGCTATGGGGAGAGGGAGACTGTCTGTGAAATTTCCAGATGAGTGTAACTAAATTCTGGATCTGCAGGAACACTGGGAGGGCTTGCAGCTGGATGAGGCTAAACTGTTTTTTTTGTTTGTTTGTTTTTTGTTTTTTTAAAGAAAGAATAATGCAACACAATTTCTCACATTATTCAAGTTAAATTACATATCCCCAGCTCCCTGCAGCATAAAGCCAACGACTCTTTCCTTTCTCACTTTGGCATTTCTAATTATGATCACTTTCGTTCTATCCCATTTTTAAAATTAATACCATAATTGTATAGCGTTTTTAAGTTTATAAAATGTTTACATATATTTACAAATGTTCTCTCATTCAGAAGAATCACAAAATCCAGGATACTTCTCATAGGGGATAGAGTTTGTCAGCATAAATCTCAAAGTTTTGTTTTAGGCTAATTCTAATGTTTGCAATAAAATCAGGCATTAACAGAAATCATTTTTGATTTCCAAACCAACCATATGAAGTTCCTTTTTTTTTTTTTTTTTTTTTCTGGGAAGGTATAAATCAGCCTTGTCACTGGGAATTACCTTTTATCTCTGAGTATGATCTTTTCAGAAATGCCATTTCTTTGGCGATTGATTTTACCTGTTGGCTATTCGTCTATCTTCTTTGGAGAAAAATATATTCAAGTTCTTTATCTATTTCCCCTGAGTTTTATTGAGATATAATAGATATGTAACATTGTGTAAATTAAGGCATCCAACATATTGTTTTGATACACTTATATTAAAAAATGATTACCACTATAACATTAGAGTTGGCCCATTTTTTAAATCAGATTATTTTTTTGCTATTGAACTGTAGGAGTTCCTTTTATATCTTGAATGGTAGCTCCTTCTGAGCGATGCAGTTTCCCATTTTGTCAGTTGCCTTTTCAGCTTATTGACTGCTCACTTTGCAGAAACTTTTTAGTTTGACGTAGTTTCCATTTTCTATTTTTGTTTTCGTTGCTGGTGCTTTTAAATGTCATATTCAAGAAATCATTGCCAAAACCAATGTTATGAAGATTTTTTTCCCCCCTGTGTTTCTTCTAAGAACTTTACAGTTTCAGGTCTTACATTTAAGAGTTAGTTCATTTTGAGTTGATGTTTATGTTTAGTGTTTTGTTTCTTTTTTAAGACTTTATTTAGTTAGTTGACAGAGAGATAGAGAGCAGAAGTAGGGAAGCAGCAGGGAGAAGGGGAAGCAGGCTCCCTGCTGGGTAGGGAGCCTGATGCAGGGCTCTGTTTCAGGACTCTGGGATCCAGACCTGAGCTGAAGGCAGAGGCTTAACCCACCGAGCCACCCAGGTGCCGCAATGTTTATGCACAGTGTTAAGATAAGGGTCCAATTTTTTTCTCTCTCGTTTTTTCTCTCTCCCTTCCTTTCTTTCCCCTTCCTTCCCTTTTCCTTTTCTTCCTCTCTCTCTCTCTCTTTCCTTCTTTCTTTCCCTCTCTCTCTTTTTCATGCAGTTATCCAGTTTTCCTAACACCATTTGTTGAAGAGACTACTACCCTTTGCCTATTATGTATTCTTGGCACCCTTGTTGAAAATCAGTTGGCCATATATGTGGATTTATTTCTGGGTTCTCTATTCTGTTCCATTTATCTGTGTATCTATCTGCTTTATGCCAGTGCCATACTATGAATCTACAGTGAGATATCACCTCATACCAGTTAGAGGGCCATTATCAAAAAACAAAAAAATCTTAAGTGTTGATCAGTATGTGAAAAAATTGGGACCCTTGTGCACTATTGATGGAAATGTAAAATGGTGCAGCTGCTGTGGAAAACAGTATGGAAGTTTCTCAAAAAATTAAAAATAGAATTACCATATGATCCAGCAATATACTTCTGGATATATGTCTTAAAAAATTGAAATCAGGGGTGCCTGAGTGGCTCAGTTGGTTAAGTATCCATCTTTGGCTCAGGTCATGATCTCAGGATCCTGGGATCAAGACCTACATTGGGCTCTCCACTCAGCTGAGAGCCTACTTCCTTCTCTCTCTCTGCCTACTGTGATTGCTGTCTCTTTGTCAAATAAATAAATAAAATCTTTTTAAAAAATCGAAATCAGGATCGCCAAGAGATTACTTGTACTCTCATGGTCATTGTGGAATTAGCCACAACAGCCAAGATGTGGAAGCAAAGTAAATGTTCGTGATGGATGAAATGGGTAAAGAAAACAGGGCGTATACATACAACGGCATATTATTCAGCCTTAAAAAATAGGAAATCCTATCGTAGGCACAACATGGATGGACCTTGAGAGCATTATGCCAAGTGAAATAAGCTAGCCGAGGAAGGATAAATACTGCATGATTCCAATAATCAAACCCATAGAAGAAGAAAATAAAATGATGACTGCCAGAGGCTGGGGGAGGGGAAAATGGGAGTTGGTATTCAGTAGGTACAAAATTTCAGTTATGCAGGAAGAAAAGGTATTAGAGATCTGCTGTAGAACATGTGCTTCCAGTTAATGATAATGTACTGCCCACTGAAAGATTCGTTAATGTGCTCTATAATAATATGCTATATAAAATGCTATATAATAACAAAGAAGAAATGTCACTTATTACTTTATCTTGAGACAGAGCCATCTGAGGGACAGAAAGGTGGAACACGTGTGAGAGAATTGATTCTTCTTGAAAGAAGGCATAGAAAATCAGGACTTTTAAAAGTCTGTTCCGCTGAGGGACATCGCTCCAGAGGCTAAACCGGGGCAAAGCCCACGCGGGGTCAGCGTGGCCTCAGGTCCCGCAGGGTCACAGAAGGATCGGGGGTGTCTGAGTGTCACAGAGCTTGCGGGTATTGGAACGGGAAAGCCGGCTGCAGAGACAGAGCCGACAGTAAGCTCGCAGCTCGGGGTGACCTTGAACCGGTCGCAGGCTCGGTGAGCTCGGAGCGCGGCCGGAGGTCAGGCAGACGGGAGTAACTGGGCGCTGTTCTTTGAGGGCGCACTGAGGAGTGGGGCCCTGGGCTCTCGGCTCCTCCGGCCCGAGACCAGGAGGCCGCCATTTGTATTCCCGTCCTCCGGAACTCTACGGAAAGCGCTCAGGGAACGAAAGCTCCTGAAAGCAAACCCGAGCGGATTACTCACCCCGGCCCCGGGTAAGGGCGGTGTAATTCCGCCTGGGGCAAAGACACTTGAGAATCACTACAACAGGCCCCTCCCCCAGAAGATCAACAAGAAATCCAGCGGAGACCAAGTTCACCTACCAAGGAGAGCGGTTTCAATACCAAGGAGAGCAGCAGAATTCCAGAGGAGGAGAAAGCCAAGCACGGAACTCATGGCTTTTTTCCTGTGATTTTTTTTATTTAGTCTTGCAGTTAATTTAATTTTTTCTTTTTCATTTTTTTTTTTTTTCTTCTCGCCTTCGGGTAAAAATTTTTTTTTAACTGTTACCTTTTTCTTTTTTAACGATTTTTTACTAGTTTATCTAATATATATATTTTTTCTTTTTTAAATTTTTCTTAGGTGTTTTCCTTTTTAAAAAAAATTCTTTTCTTTTCTTTTCTTTTTTTTCTTTTTCTTTTTTCTTTTTTTTTTCTTACTTCCTTTTTGAACCTCTTTTTATCCCCTTTCTCCCCACTCACGATTTTGGATCTCTTCTAATTTGGTTAAAGCATATTTTCCTGGGGTTGTTGCCACCCTTTTAGTATTTTACTTGCCCCTCCATTTACTCTTATCTGGACAAAATGACAAGACGTAAAAATTCAACACAAAAAAAAGAACAAGAGGCAGTACCGAAGGCTAGGGACCTAATCAATACAGACATTGGTAATATGTCAGATCTAGAGTTCAGAATGACAATTCTCAAGGTTCTAGCCGGGCTCGAAAAAGGCATGGAAGATATTAGAGAAACCCTCTCGAGAGATATAAAAGCCCTTTCTGGAGAAATAAAAGAACTAAAATCTAACCAAGGTGAAATCAAAAAAGCTATTAATGAGGTGCAATCAAAAATGGAGGCTCTAACTGCTAGGATAAATGAGGCAGAAGAAAGAATTAGTGATATAGAAGACCAAATGACAGAGAATAAAGAAGCTGAGCAAAAGAGAGACAAACAGCTACTGGACCACGAGGGGAGAATTCGAGAGATAAGTGACACCATAAGATGAAACAACATTAGAATAATTGGGATTCCAGAAGAAGAAGAAAGAGAGAGGGGAGCAGAAGGTATACTGGAGAGAATTATTGGGGAGAATTTCCCCAATATGGCAAAGGGAATGAGCATCAAAATTCAGGAGGTTCAGAGAACGCCCCTCAAAATCAATAAGAATAGGCCCACACCCCGTCACCTAATAGTAAAATTTACAAGTCTCAGTGACAAAGAGAAAATCCTGAAAGCAGCCCGGGAAAAGAGGTCTGTAACATACAATGGTAAAAATATTAGATTGGCAGCTGACTTATCCACAGAGACCTGGCAGGCCAGAAAGAGCTGGCATGATATTTTCAGAGCACTAAACGAGAAAAACATGCAGCCAAGAATACTATATCCAGCTAGGCTATCATTGAAAATAGAAGGAGAGATTAAAAGCTTCCAGGACAAACAAAAACTGAAAGAATTTGCAAATACCAAACCAGCTCTACAGGAAATATTGAAAGGGGTCCTCTAAGCAAAGAGAGAGCCTACAAGTGGTAGATCAGAAAGGAACAGAGACCATATACAGTAACAGTCACCTTACAGGCAATACAATGGCACTAAATTCATATCTCTCAATAGTTACCCTGAATGTGAATGGGCTAAATGCCCCTGTCAAAAGACGCAGGGTATCAGAATGGATAAAAAAACAAAACCCATCTATATGTTGCCTCCAAGAAACTCATTTTAAGCCCGAAGACACCTCCAGATTTAAAGTGAGTGGGTGGAAAAGAATTTACCATGCTAATGGACATCAGAAGAAAGCAGGAGTGGCAATCCTTATATCAGATCAATTAGATTTTAAGCCAAAGACTATAATAAGAGATGAGGAAGGACACTATATCATACTCAAAGGGTCTGTTCAACAAGAAGATTTAACAATTTTAAATATCTATGCCCCCAACGTGGGAGCAGCCAACTATATAAACCAATTAATAACAAAATCAAAGAAACACATCAACAATAATACAATAATAGTAGGGGACTTTAACACTCCCCTCACTGAAATGGACAGGTCATCCAAGCAAAAGATCAGCAAGGAAATAAAGGCCTTAAACGACACACTGGACCAGATAGACATCACGGATATATTCAGAATATTTCATCCCAAAGCAACAGAATACACATTCTTCTCTAGTGCACATGGAACATTCTCCAGAATAGATCACATCCTCGGTCCTAAATCAGGACTCAACCGGTATCAAAAGATTGGGATCATTCCCTGCATATTTTCAGACCACAATGCTCTAAAGCTAGAACTCAACCACAAAAGGAAGTTTGGAAAGAACCCAAATACATGGAGACTAAATAGTATCCTTCTAAAGAATGAATGGGTCAACCGGGAAATTAAAGAAGAATTGAAAAAAATGATGGAAACAAATGATAATGAAAATACAACGGTTCAAAATCTGTGGGACACAACAAAGGCAGTCCTGAGAGGAAAATATATAGCGGTACAAGCCTTTCTCAAGAAACAAGAAAGGTCTCAGGTACACAACCTAACCCTACACCTAAAGGAGCTGGAGAAAGAACAAGAAAGAAACCCTAAGCCCAGCAGGAGAAGAGAAATCATAAAGATCAGAGCAGAAATCAATGAAATAGAAACCAAAAAAACAATAGAACAAATCAACGAAAGTAGGAGCTGGTTCTTTGAAAGAATTAATAAAATTGATAAACCCCTGGCCCGACTTATCAAAAAGAAAAGAGAAAGGACCCAAATAAATAAAATCATGAATGAAAGAGGAGAGATCACAACTAACACCAAAGAAATACAAACTATTATAAGAACATACTATGAGCAACTCTACGGCAATAAATTTGACAATCTGGAAGAAATGGATGCATTCCTAGAAACATATAAACTACCACAACTGAACCAGGAAGAAATAGAAAGCCTGAACAGACCCATAACCAGTAAGGAGATTGAAACAGTCATTAAAAATCTCCAAACAAACAAAAGCCCAGGGCCAGACGGCTTCCCGGGGGAATTCTACCAAACATTTAAAGAAGAACTAATTCCTATTCTCCTGAAACTGTTCCAAAAAATAGAAATGGAAGGAAAACTTCCAAACTCATTTTATGAGGCCAGCATCACCTTGATCCCAAAACCAGACAAGGATCCCACCAAAAAAGAGAGTTATAGACCGATATCCTTGATGAACACAGATGCAAAAATACTCAACAAAATACTAGCCAATAGGATTCAACAGTACATTAAAAAGATCATTCACCACGACCAGGTGGGATTTATTCCAGGGCTGCAAGGTTGGTTCAACATCCGCAAATCAGTCAATGTGATACAACACATCAATAAAAGAAAGAACAAGAACCATATGATACTCTCAATAGATGCTGAAAAAGCATTTGACAAAGTACAGCATCCCTTCCTGATCAAAACTCTTCAAAGTGTAGGGATAGAGGGCACATACCTCAATATCATCAAAGCCATCTATGAAAAACCCACCGCAAATATCATTCTCAATGGAGAAAAACTGAAAGCTTTTCCGCTAAGGTCAGGAACACGGCAGGGATGTCCATTATCACCACTGCTATTCAACATCGTACTAGAGGTCCTAGCCTCAGCAATCAGACAACAAAAGGAAATTAAAGGCATCCAAATCGGCAAAGAAGAAGTCAAATTATCACTCTTCGCAGATGTTATGATACTCTATGTGGAAAACCCAAAAGACTCCACTCCAAAACTGCTAGAACTTATACAGGAATTCAGTAAAGTGTCAGGATATAAAATCAATGCAGAGAAATCAGTTGCATTTCTCTACACCAACAGCAAGACAGAAGAAAGAGATATTAAGGAGTCAATCCCATTTACAATTACATCCAAAACCATAAGATACCTAGGAATAAACCTAACCAAAGAGACACAGAATCTATACTCAGAAAACTATAAAGTACTCATGAAAGAAATTGAGGAAGACACAAAGAAATGGAAAAATGTTCCGTGCTCCTGGATTGGAAGAATAAATATTGTGAAAATGTCTATGCTACCTAAAGCAATCTACACATTTAATTCAATTCCTATCAAAGTACCATCCATCTTTTTCAAAGAAATGGAACAAATAATGCTAAAATTTATATGGAACCAGAAAAGACCTCGAATAGCCAAAGGGATATTGAAAAAGAAAGCCAACGTTGGTGGCATCACAATTCCGGATTTCAAGCTCTATTACAAAGCTGTCATCATCAAGACAGCATGGTACTGGCACAAAAACAGACACATAGATCAATGGAACAGAATAGAGAGCCCAGAAATAGACCCTCAAATCTATGGTCAACTAATCTTCGACAAAGCAGGAAAGAATGTCCAATGGAAAAAAGACAGCCTCTTCAATAAATGGTGCTGGGAAAATTGGACAGCCACATGCAGAAAAATGAAATTGGACCATTTCCTTACACCACACACAAAAATAGACTCAAAATGGATGAAGGACCTCAATGTGCAAAAGGAATCCATCAAAATCCTTGAGGAGAACACGGGCAGCAACCTCTTCGACCTCTGCCGCAGCAACATCTTCCTAGGAACAACGCAAAAGGCAAGGGAAGCAAAGGAAAAAATGAACTATTGGGATTTCATCAAGATCAAAAGCTTTTGCACAGCAAAGGAAACAGTTCACAAAATCAAAAGACAACTGACAGAATGGGAGAAGATATTTGCAAACGACATATCAGATAAAGGACTAGTGTCCAGAATCTATAAAGAACTTAGCAAACTCAACACCCAAAGAATAAATAATCCAATCAAGAAATGGGCAGAGGACATGAACAGACATTTCTGCAAAGAAGACATCCAGATGGCCAACAGACACATGAAAAAGTGCTCCTTATCACTCGGCATCAGGGAAATACAAATCAAAACCACAATGAGATATCACCTCACACCAGTCAGAATGGCTAAAATCAACAAGTCAGGAAATGACAGATGCTGGCGAGGATGCGGAGAAAGGGGAACCCTCCTACACTGTTGGTGGGAATGCAAGCTGGTGCAGCCACTCTGGAAAACAGCATGGAGGTTCCTCAAAATGTTGAAAATAGAACTGCCCTATGACCCAGCAATTGCACTATTGGGTATTTACCCTAAAGATACAAATGTAGTGATCCAAAGGGGCACATGCACCCGAATGTTTATAGCAGCAATTTCTACAATAGCCAAACTATGGAAAGAACCTAGATGTCCATCAACAGATGAATGGATCAAGAAGATGTGGTATATATACACAATGGAATACTATGCAGCCATCAAGAGAAATGAAATCTTGCCATTTGCAACAACATGGATGGAACTAGAGCGTATCATGCTTAGCGAAATAAGTCAAGCAGAGAAAGACAACTATCACATGATCTCCCTGATATGAGGAAGTGGTGATGCAACATGGAGGCTTAAGTGGGTAGGAGAAGAATAAATGAAACAAGATGGGATTGGGAGGGAGACAAACCATAAGTGACTCTTAATCTCACAAAACAAACTGAGGGTTGCTGGGGGGAGGGTGTTAGGGAGAAGGGGGTGGGATTATGGACATTGGGGAGGGTATGTGCTTTGGTGAGTGCTGTGAAGTGTGTAAACCTGGTGATTTACAGACCTGTACCCCTGGGGATAAAAATATATGTTTATAAAAAATAAAAATTTAAAAAAAAAAAAAAAAAAAGAAGGCATAGAGACTGGATGACCACTTAAGTTTCCTCCAGCTACGGGTTTCTGTGACATAACAATAGCTCTGTTTGAAGAACTATTAACTGGTTTGCATTACCAGGGTGCATGATTTAGGAATGTTGTTGTTAGTAGAAGGATGACTTAGTAATGTTAATTTACTAACAGAGTGGATTAAAGTATGAATGGTGGTCTTTAAAAAGCTTATGGCTAAAAAAAATCAAGGAGAAAGAAAAGCAAAGCATAGAAGGCTCTACTTTCACTGTGTCACTTATGATATATTGCAGTCCTTGTTTGATACATGACTGTAATAAAGCATTGCCATTCAATTAGAGTAAGTTAACTTTAAAATTAATATTGTGCCTATGCTTGATTCCATTTAAAGAGCTGGAGAAAGGAAAGAGGATTTGGAACCATTCACTATGCATTAGCTTCAATGACAGAATATAAATCATAGTAAGTCATGGGCCTCTGTCCAGTTCTGATCTCTGCGAGGTGTAGGTCAATGTCAAACTTTCAAAGTGTGTGCCTCAGTTAGAATGGCATGCATTTCATAATTAGATGGAGGTGAGTAGAATGGATTGGAGGTTGTAATCTGGACCTTTGGAAATATTTTGACAGTTTACTCAGGAGCCTGCATTTCTTCATAGTAATGGCTCCTAAATTTTTATTTTGGCTGGCTTGCTAAATATATAGAAAACCCTAGGAGGAGTGATGAAGGAAATGCATCAGTGAAACATATTAAAAAATTGTCTTCAACATTTCTAGCACAAGGAACAAGTCCAGATGGTTGATAAAAGAGCATAAATCAATTGATAGGAACATCATTTTAATTTTTTCTTTCCTGTTTGATATTTAAGTCTTCCCATTCCTGGTATGAAGATACATCAAGAATTCTGTTACTGGGGCGCCTGGGTGGCTCAGTGGGTTGAGTGACTGCCTTTGGCTCAGGTCATGATCTTAGCATCCTGGGATCGAGCCCCACATTGGGCTCTCTGCACAGCGGGAAGCCTGCTTCCTCCTCTCTCTCTCTCTCTCTTTCTCTCTGCCTGCCTCTCTGCCTACTTGTGCTCTCTCCCTCTCTGTCAAATAAATAAATAAAATCTTAAAAAAAAAAAAAAGGTTTCTGTTACTACTAAGAAAACCTATTTGGGGGGGCATCCATGTCGATCTTTCTCAAAATTCACTCATTATCAATTAATGAACAGAACAAATGAGGGTAATAACATACACCTGTGTATAGGTGAATTGGTGTGGGGGGTTACTCAACTAAAGAGAGAAGAAAGAAAAAGAATTAAAATTTCAAAAGTTTCTATTGCGTGCCCAGGACTGTTAGACACCTAATTTATATGCAACTAATAAATGTTGTTTGTTTGAAAGTATGTGACATTGTTTCATAACTACATACCATGCCGTTTTTAAAAATTATTTTTAAAAATTTTTCAAAAGATTTTATTTATTTGTTTGACAGAAAGAGAGATCACAAGTAGGCAGAGAGAGATGGTGAAGTAGGCTCCCTAGCAAGCAAAGAACCGTATGTGGGGCTCAATCCCAGTCGTGATCTGAACCTAAGGCAGAGGGGTAACCCACTGAGCCACTCTGCCACCCCACCACTGCAGTTTAAGATCAACCTTGTGATCTTACAGGCCAGTTAATTAGTTACTGAATTGCCATGCTGATTAATTTTTTTTGTAGAGGGTGGGGTCAAGGCAAAAAACACATTGTTCTGGTATTAAGGGATTCACTACACTACTACAGTTTATTCTTTCTGCTTCTGTAATGTGATAAGCAGTATAAAGAAAAGAGCATTTGTCTGTGTTATATACAAATATGTCCCCCCATGCAACAAATTTTGCACAAAGATACACCAGCATTTTAATGAGAATCTGATCTTGAGGCATTAACATTTTTAT
Source organism: Mustela lutreola (assembly GCF_030435805.1). Lineage (NCBI taxonomy): Eukaryota > Metazoa > Chordata > Mammalia > Carnivora > Mustelidae > Mustela > Mustela lutreola. The sequence continues at coordinate 70,294,562 of NC_081297.1, read as the reverse complement.
TTGTCTTATTTAGTTTAATATTTCTACATTTTTTGGCTTTTTGTGTGTGAAATCTTCAAAACAGACATTTCCTTTGCAGTAACATTGAGAAAAATAAGTAAATTCATTCAGTGTCAAGGATTGGGAAGTCATCTTGCATGAAGTTCATGTTGAAGATGGTTTTGAATGAGGGGATAGGTGATTTGTAGATAGAGATGTGTTGGGACTATGTAGAGGTATGTTGGATAGTGAGGGAGAAATATAAATTATTTTTTGTAAGCACCATGGAATGGAGGTTGCACCGTGAGTATGTCATTACAAGAGTGGAAAAGAGAAATGAAAGTGGGCTTTTAGATTCAAAAGAAGACTGAAGAGAAAAAGTCATGGAGATGAGTAAAGAGAGAAGAAAAGGCTCAATTCACAGTTGTCATTTACTTTCAGTTTAGGGATTAATTTCCATGAGTCAGAGAAGGCTTCTAGATCCTCACCAGTGGCTAAATTGGAATTATATCAACTATAAATAAAATAATCTGGAGTAGGTAAAAATGATTGGAGACAGTTCAAATGTACATCCATAATGAATTTGAAATAAGGAATAGAAGACATTCCTCCTGAGATTCCATGTTTAATATATTAGAGCAGAGATGGGTAAAGTCAGCTTTAGGATAAAATGGCCCCTGGGCCAGCAGGTTCTATAATAACCTGATTGAATATTCATGCATTTGAAAATAGAATATGCATTTGGTCAGCTTTGCAAACATAGAAAAAGATGAGTTGAGTTCATTCAGCCAACAGATATATATTGAATATCTACCAGGTACCAAACATGGGTCACAGTAATGGACAAGATAGACAATATCTGTGATCCCGTCAGAGAATTTACAGTCCCAGAGGTAAATGTTGGCATGATGTGGCTGCACATTGCCTAGGAGAGAGAATATGAGTGAAACCATTTTTCATTGCCCAGAGCATCTCTTCTTTGAAGATAGAGGCAGCAGCTATTTTTGTTATTATTAAAGAATTGCATCAACTAGCTAATGTCTCTTTCTTAGCCCATTCTAACCATACAAGTTTCTGATCATAATTTGGATTCTCAGATGTGGCTGCCTATTGGGAAAGAAAAATACTCTAGTCAGGTGAGTATGAGGACTTTGGTCCTTGTGATGTTTATGTTTCTCTTTTTAAATATGGCCATTAGCTTTCCATGTTTTAAATCAGTCTACTATGAGTCCATCCCTAGAGGGATGGATTCCTTCCCAGAATGCTGTCAAAATCAGGTTTTCCAGTCTCTAAGGCTAGACACCAGATCCTATACCACCATCACTCTCTGAGTCCCTTGAGAGGCAGCCATCTCAGCCTCTTGGTGACAACAGAGTCTCTGGTTATTCTTGTTCTGTCTTAAATTTTCTGGAGGGAATGGATCTTATTCAATTCCTTCAAAGAACATTGAGCATGGATCTTAGAGATGCCGCTTTTACGGCAGTGGTGGAACAGACAAGCTGTTCTTTTTTTGGTTCCTCATGGTCATTCCCTATGTCATTCCTTGATCTCATTCTATCCCAGACACCTTCTGCCTCAGGCAGGGCTGGCAAAGGGCCAGCCCATCATCTACTGGGATAGCTTTCTACTGTTGAGGGGAGGAAGCAGTCTCATGATGTGTTAATTTGCTTTTGACATCTGGTTCTAGTCCATCTGTTCAGAAGTCTGCTCCTAATAGTTGGGTTACTGGCAAGGCCATTCTCAGGCCTAAAAACAATAACAAAAAGTCACTTTTCTAAAGAGACCTTAAGAGCAGTAGCTACTGATTCTCTAACAAAATCAGTCTTCTTTTGGTATCAGCATTTCTCTTTTCTTATTTTTAATAATGCTTCAGCACAAAATACTTAAATAGGTTTCTGACTGATGATTAATAATCTATTTTTACCATTGCCCTATGCAGGTCCCAGGGAAATTTTGCTTTTCATGCCCCAAATGGAATTACAGTTCACAGTGGATTTGGTTGAAGAGATTAGTATTTTTTTTAATTTAGAGTAGAAATGGCAAAGTCATAGAGTGAACATTTTCCTTAGGATGCTGTAAGTGCTTGGGCATGTAGTTGCTTAATTACTTTGCCATCACTTAGGTTTGCAAAAAACAAACAGACAATGACAAAACAAAATGCCTAAAACTTGAAAACAGTGTTTTCATTTTGTTTTCAAATTAACAGAACAACCCTGTTTCCAGATAAAATGTGGTGAACCTGATAAAATTAGAGATAGTGTAACTAAAGTCTGGATGGACAGGGGAGTTGGGGAGAGTCCTAGCTTAGAACTTCATAAAATGCAGTTTCAAAATCTTGAGGTTCAGATTCCAATGTCAAATCTTATTGCTGAAGAGGAGAATGAGGAAGAAACAATGACTGTTTTGCCATATTCATATGGAAGAACAGTTTGTGCAAATGAAAAACGTTCACCAAGACAAACTGGATATTAGTAAAAAGGCTAAAATGGGCCTAGAAGGCCCAGGAAATTGGGAGCCTTGTGGCAGTGGGGACATTAAGAACAATGACCTGGGGCACCTGGGTGGCTCAGTGGGTTAAGCCACTGCCTTCGGCTCAGGTCATGATCTCAGGGTCCTGGGATCGAGTCCCACATCGGGCTCTCTGCTCAGCAGGGAGCCTGCTTCCCCCTCTCTCTTTGCCTGCCTCTGTGTCTACTTGTGATCTCTCTCTATCAAATAAATAAATAAAATCTTAAAAAAAAAAAAAAAACGATACCGTCTTGATGGGAACACTATTACAGATTGCAGAATCAAAATCAGCCCGAAAAAAGGTTTTATGAGGTGTTTAAAATTGTGTTAATATTTGAGTGATTCTTCTTTGGTGAAGGAATCAGGTGTATCCGAACTCCAGAGATGGTGACAAAGTTTAATTCAATTCATTTATTGCCTACAGTGAGCCAAACACAGGGCCAGGAACTTTTTATAATATATTGTGTACTGAAAATAGTGCTGAAGCTAAAAACGAAAACCATGGGTTATTTCATGCCCCATAAACATGCCCGATAGAAATCACTAGCATTCCATTACCCGCTAATATGTGAGACAATGATAAATAGTGACCGATATTGTTAGAATTGGGATTTATTCTTCCTATTGGTAATGCCTATTATTTTCTTTTCCGTGGATTGTACTCATAGAGAGTTTGGACTATGTATACATATCTTTGCATGCAGAGACCAACAAATTCCATTTAAATATTCTAATTGTCTCCTAAATACTACACATAATAATGTTTAGTGACTTCATATCATGGGAATATTTAATGCCAGATTCACTCTCTTTTTAGCTAAGGCTCACTCATTGCCAAGTGCCCATGTGTTTTCACCCATAAAAGTGTAATGCTTGATGGTACTTTGCTCTTATTCTGCTTATTCTGTTCGAAGTATAACATCCTCCAATGCAAAACTCCTCTGCCTCTTCAATTTACTTCAAATTTATCTCATTCTTCACCATCACCATAAAACTTCTAGACGGAGGAGTTTTTATCTGTGGATATTTAATTCTCAACGCACTGCAGTTTGTCTTCTGCTCCCAGTGCTTTGGAAGGGCAGCTCTGATAGCATCATCCATCGTGAGTGACCAAGCACTGATTCTGGGGCTTCCTTGCAGTCCTCTGTTGCTGCTTGGGCACTCTTGAGGGGTGGGTGCCATTTGCTGCAGGGGACACTTTTCCCATTCACCCTTCTAGCTTCTTCCTTTCCACCTCTTTCACAGGCTCCGCTTCCTCTGTTCTTTAATGGCCTCTGAATGTGGACCCAAATCTTCCATTTTCATAGCTTTTGCCTCAGTTTGGAACTCATCACCTCTTACCTGGTCCATTCAAAGGAACTCTCAATATTTTCACATATTCTTTTTTTTTTTTTAAGATTTTATTTATTTATTTGACAGAGATCACAAGCATGCAGAGAGGCAGGCAGAGAGAGAGGAAGGGAAACAGATTCCCTGATGAGCAGAGATCCTGATGCGGGGCTCAATCCCAGGACCCTGGGATCATGACCTGAGCGAAGGCAGAGGCTTAACCCACTGAGCCACCCAGGCACCGATATTTTCACATATTCTTGAGTGTAAACTTCTCCCACACACTCCAGATCACACTATATACTATGGCCAGAGTAGTCACCCATGGAAACAAGCCTGATCCTGCTCTTGATTGCTTAAAACATCCCTTGCCCAATAGATACAATTTAAAAATTCTTGTCATGACACATGAGCACCTTCAGAGTCTGTTTTCCATTTTTTTTCCTGCCTCATGTCCCTCCTGTGTCCTCTCTGCACCAAGCGGGCCAGCTGCCTCTTAACAGGGGCTGCTGTCCACCTGCATGTTTTTTTCCTCTTGTCTAGAGGTTTCCAACAGGTTTAATCTCGTTATGTCCTCCCCCATCATGCTACAACAGAGGTAACTGCAACGTCTGTATTAAGGGGAGACTGAAGTTCAAAGCAAATAAGGCCGGTGTCACTGCTGAACCTCCCGCAAGCATAAGATGATCTATACACGTGCATCGTGGTTCTTGTTATTAGATCACTCTGAGGTGGGCTCGGGGGATTTGCAGAGATGCTCAGGAAACCGGTAAAGATAATTAAAAGTTTAGAAAATTAGAACCATGAAAAAACAGAGAAAGGAAGGATTATTTATCCAGGAGAAGAAAAAGCCTGAGGGGAGTTATAAGCAAGAAAAATGATTTCTTAGAGGATAGACTCAGACCATCCTCCATTAATATTGAGAAGAAAACACAGCAAAGCATGTAGGATTTATATTTGCCATAAGGAACATTTCCCAGATAAGGGATTGGCTATCTAGAATAGTGTATTCATGAAACTTTCAAAATTTATCTGTAGATCTAAAAAGATATATTTTCTTCTGTCTAGCCAATTTAGGTAAGGAGCAGCCTGAATGCAGAGAAGTGAATTGGGTGATTTCTTGCCATCCTGTTTTTCTCAGTGTGTCAGTCTTTCAGTGGCTCTTTTTGCCTCTATTCATCTCTCTGAATGTCTCTCTCTGGCTTTTCATCTCTTGGTCTCACTATTCCTGTTTCTCTCTCTGTTTTTCTTTCTCCTTGTTCTCTCCTCTTTGTCCCACCAGACTCCCACACTTCTGCCCCATCCTCCTGGCCCCAATATGCCGTGTAAATGAAAGCTTTGCTTTCAGTCCAAATTACTGCAATTCTACCTTTCTTTTCTCTAGTTCATTGGATCTTTTGGTTGGCATTGCAACTATCTGGGATTAGAGGCAGGTGTCTAATTCTATAAGGAGTTGAGGACAGAAAGGTTCAGTGATCACTTCCTTTTTTTTTTTTTTTTAAGGTTTTATTTATTTATTTGTCAGAGAGCGTGAGCACAGGCAGAGTGGCAGGCAGAGGCAGAGGGAGAAGCAGGCTCCCTGCTGAGCAAAAGCACGATGTGGGACTCGATCATGACCTGATCCGAAGGCAGACGCTTAACCAACTGAGCCACCCAGGTGTCCCAGTGATCACTTCCTTTAATATTATTATTTTCTGGGATCATCGTTCTCCTGCAGTACAATTTCCTCAGCACATGCCATATACTGTTGCTTTTGAGAAGAATTTTTCCTATGACTTGTAGACAACACGTTTTCCCGGAGAAATGTGAAGTTCCTTCATTACTGGATATGAGCAGTGCAAGCAAAAGGATGTTCACCAGTAGCACGGCTCTGAGGAGCGAGGAGCCCCGCAGAGTGCCCTGCCCACCTTTGAGGGATACCTTTGCAGTTTCCATTTCTGACCATTGAGTTTAGTCGATTATAGTTTGTTTGTATAGTATCTTCCTATTTACCTGTGCACTTCCCCCCCTTTCTCCTGTTGCTGGTGGCAGCCATGTTTGTCTTTCATTACCATTGTTTCAAATTTCTCCTCTGTGATGTTTCTTTCTTCTTTTCATTTCTTTTTAATTTTCAGCCTTTTGGGGAGGTTTCATTTTTATTTTTGTGGTGACAGGGTATTCATGGATGCAGCCTACCCTAGCATCCTATCACTTGGCAGGCAGTGGGATCCCACCTGCTGCTGGAATCAACACAGGCATGAGGTGACGGATGTTAGAGTTTGTATTATTTGTAAGAAAGTAATTTGGTTGAACCAATGCAACCATATTTTTTGTCTTCCTGAGCAGGTATAGTATATCACCCTTAACTTTTTTTTGTTTAAAGTTTGTATTTATTTATTTATTGGAGAGAGAGAAAGCATGCATGAGCAGAGGGAGAGAGAGAAGCAGACTCCCTGCTGAGCAGGGAGCCCCATATGAGGCTCCATCCCAGAGCCCTGAGGTCATGACCTGAGTTAAAGGTAGATGCTCAGCTGACTGAACCATCCAGGTGCCCTCATCCTTAACTTTTTATCTGGTGGTTACTAGATTTCCGCTGAAGCATTTTAAAAGATAACAGGTAATTTAATTTTGTTTCTTATTTTTTTTCACTAACTCGCATGTCATAGTTTGAAGAGAACAATCTAGCGTCCATTATCATGAGTTCATTATGACCCACCAAACACCAGCACCTCAACTTTGCTCTATAAATTCTAGTAAGAGGTGTAAAATTGGCATTTCTTTTGGGGGGCACAGGAGAGGGAATCAAGGTAAGAGAAAGGACCAGTGGTCACTATAAGGGGGATATGGAGTTGTCAACTTATAAATGTTTACCCTTCCCTACCATTCCAGCAGGGGCTATACTAAATGGAAACTGCCTTGGAAAGCTTATTTGGAACTGAGTATAAGTAATCTTTCTGTAAAGTAGACTCATTACTTAGTATATTGCCTGTGACAGCAAAATAAAGTCGCTTAAGGGGTGCCTGGGTGACTCAGTTGGTTGAGCGGCCTACTCTTGATTTCAGCTCAGGTCATGATCTCAGGGTTGTGAGACTGAGCTCCGTATCAGGCTCCCCGCTCAGTGCAGAGTCTGCTTGAGATTCTCTCCCTCTGCTCTACCCCGCCCCCACTCTCGTGCACTCTCTCTCTCAAAATAAATAAAAAATTAATTATTTATTTAATTAAGTCTTTTTTTTTTAGATTTTTTTTTATTTATTCATAGAGATCATAAGTAGGCAGAGAGGCAGACAGAGAAAGAGGAGGAAGTAGGCTCCCAGCCGAGCAGAGAGCTGGACGTGGGGCTCGATCCTAGGACCCTGGGATCATGACCTGAGCTGAAGGCAGAGGCTTTAACCCACTGAGCCACCCAGGCGCCCCAAGTCATTTAAATCATAGCTTTGAGTTCCCTCCTCTCATTTTCTTCCTTTATTATTATTTTCTTTAGTTATTTTGAGCACAGTCAATACAGTCACACTTATATTGTTTAAAAGTCTTTAATTAAGAGGCACATAGGGGTTTTTTTTGGTGGTTGTTCTGTCACAAATATTTACTAAGCCCATGCCATTTGTGAGGCTCTAACTAATTACCTGCTCTATTAATTCATTTCAGCCTCACTAAGTATTTTTTATGTGGACTAAAAGCTGAGTTCTAATTGTCATGTACAGTGAGTATGTATTGCCTCGGCTTTTGAGATTGCTTAGTCTCTCCCATAGAAATGTAGTCTTTCCTCCGGCAGAGTTTATACAGTACTTGTTATTCTGAAATCTTTTTTCTTTTTTTGTGCTATTTTACTACTGACATTGAATTCATAATCTAAGGGATCTTCCTTCAGATGGCAAACGGGATGAATAATTGCTTGGCTGTCCGTCAGTGAAGTTAATGATGGTATAATACAACAGCAACAATGGCTGCACCAGACATTTATTGAGTATTTTTTAGGGGTCAGGCAAGAAAAGTTGAATAAACTTTCCCCAAACTGTAGGGCAAGGATTTGAACCTGGGTTTGCATGACATGGTGTTCAGAATGTTAACAGCTACAAAAAATTAATAAGATAAATTCAAGAAATAGATTAGAAATGTTTATAATTCAGAAAATATCAGAAATTCAAAAACTCTTAGGACATCTGCCAATTTATAGTCTCTTTAAGAAAAATTAATATTAAAATTAAAGTTAACCTTTATAAAAACTGTCTTCTCTACTTTGCAGACAGATGGCTATCTATGAAACATGTTTTCCCCATGTTTTGGAGAAGTAGTATGCAATCATTGTAGGATGGGGTTTCCAAAAGTTGCTTATGCCTGATGCTGGATCAATTTAATAACATGGCAAAAGAACCATTAAGGCTTCTGACCTGGCTTTTAGGGATCAAATAGTGCCTTTTGATATTTTTTTAATGGTTTATGAATGTCATTACTATATTGTACTATTTTTTTTATTAACATATAATGTAGTATTTGTTTCAAGGGTACAGGTCTGTGAATCATCAGTCTTACACAATTCTCAACACTCACCATAGCACATACTGTCCCCAATGTCCATCACCAGGCCACCCTATCCCTCCCAACCCCCCTCCCTTCCAGCAACCCTCAGTTTGTTTCCTGAGATTAAGAGTCTCTTATGGTTTGTTTCCTTCTCTGGTTTCATCTTGTTTCATTTTTTCCTCCCTTCCCCTAAGATCATCTGTCCTGTTTCTCAATTCTTCATATTCATGAGATCATATGATAATTGTCTTTCTCTGATTGACTTACTTTGCTCTGCATAATACCCTCTAGCTCCATCCACATCATTGCAAATGGCAAGATTTCATTTCTTTCGATGGCTGCATAGTATTCCATTGTATATACACATAACACTTCTTCTTTATCCATTCATCTATTGATGGACATCTAGGCTCTTCCCATAGTTTGGCTATTGTGGACATTGCAGCTATAAACATCAAGGTGCACATGCCCCTTCGGATCACTACATTTATATCTTTAGGGTAAATAACCAGTAGTGTGACTGCTGGGTCATAGGGTAGCTCTATTTTTAACTTTTGGAGGAAACCCCATACTATTTTCCAGGTTGGCTGCACCAGCTTGCATTCCCACCAACAAATAATATAGGAGGTTTCCCCTTTCTCCGTATCCTCACCAACATCTGATGTTATCTGACTGGTTGATTTTAGCCATTCTGACTGGTATGAGGTGGTATCTCACTGTAGTTTTGATTTGTATTTCCCTAATGCCAAGTGATGTTGAGTAATTTTTCATGTGTCTGTTGGCCATCTGGATGTCTTCTTTGCAGAAATGTTTGTTTATGTCTTCTGCCCATTTCTAGATTGGGTCATTTGGATGTTGAGTTTGTTAAGTTCTTTATAGATTTTGGATCCTAGCCCTTTATCTGATATGTCATTTGCAAATATCTTCTCCCATTCTGTCAGTTGTCTTTCAGTTTTGTTGACTGTTTCCTTTGCTGTGCAAAAGCTTTTGATCTTGATGAAGTCCCAATAGTTCATTTTTGCCCTTGTTTCCCTTGCCTTTGGTGATGTTACTAGGAAAAAGTTGCTACAGCTGAAGTCGAAGAGGTTGCTACCTGTGTTCTCCTCAAGGATTTTGATGGATTCCTGTCTCACGTTGAGGCCTTTCATCCATTTTGAGTCTAACTTTCTGTGTGGTATAAGGAAATGGTCAAGTTTCATTCTTCTGTGGGTGACTGTCCAATTTTCCCAACACCGTTTGTTGAAGAGACTGTCTTTTTTCCATTGGACATTCTTTCTTGCTTAGTCAAAGATTAGTTGACCCTAGAGTTGCAGGTCCATTTCTTGGCTCTCTATTCTGTTCCATTGATCTATGTGTCTGTTTTTGTGCCAATACTATACTATCTTTGATGATTACAGCTTTGTAATAGAGTTGAAGTCTGGAATTGTGATGCCTCCAGCTTTGGTTTTCTTTTTCAACATTTCTCTGGCTATACAGGGTCTTTTCTGATTCCATATAAATTTTTTAAGATTATTTGTTCTTTGAAAAAAGTTGATGGTATTTTGATAGGGATTGCATTAAGTGTGTAGATTGCTCTAGGTAGCATACACATTTTCACAGTATTTGTTCTTCCAATCCATGAGCATGGAACATTTTTCCATTTCTTTATGTCTTCCTCCATTTCCTTCATGAGAACTCTATCGTTTTCTGAGTACAGATTCTTTGCCTCTTTGGTTAGATTTGTTCATTGGATTTATGGTTTGGTTTGTTGTTTTTCATTCTGATGCCTTTATTTATTTGCAGTAAAATAAATAAAATCTTCTTAACAGTTTAGAATAGACTGACCCTTCTTTCAAAGATATGTTGAACTATGATCAGTGTACCCTTCGAATAGATTTGAAAAGGGACAGTTACTTATTCAATAAATACTTGTGCCAAAGGAAATGTGTATTTAGTCAAACTATTGTAAAGAAAAATGCCAACTCTCACTTCTGTGTTTCCTTCTTATACCTATGCATAATGGCAGCCAGGAATGAGGTCATTGCTGGTACTGCAAGTAAGTGGCCAGGGAAATTATACTGCATTGTAGCAAAATATAAACTACAGTTCAGTGGCTCACCTCTGCATTTAGGTCTGTATTTTAGCATAGTAATGGGTGAATGGTCAGACTCAGGGGTACTGAACCCAGACCTCAAGGGAACTTTCTCTGTACAGCCTGGAGTAGTTAGTTGCACATATGCCTAAATCAGGCCTAGCAATCTGCTTGACCAAAGAAACCATTCCCACATCCACTTCCGGTTTGCAAAGTAGCCTCTGGAAAGTAATTTTTTCTCTCTGCTTTGTTTTCCTCATCTGGTCAGCGAGGTTAATTGTACGGAGCGCTAACCTCCATCTCAGCAGTTCTCTGAGATTAATAAAGTGATATTCACTGAGCATCATAGATGTTGAAAAGTCACTGCCTGAGTTTTATAGAAGTATAAGGGGTAGAGGTGAGGAACACTTTATTCTTCTGTATACTTAGGTAATCAACACTACTGTTTTTTATAAAAAGGCTGCTACTCCCAGATTTCCTACATATGGACTCTGTATTCTAGACATACTAGTTTATTGATTATATAAAAGAATCTGAACCTAGCCATGGATAAAACATGTATATAGTCTTCAATTCACTGTAGAATTTTCTTTTAAAAACTTTATTCTGAATGGATTTTCAGAACAAGCCCATAAATCACATATTTTCTTGACTTAAAGAGCTATATACATAAACTGTTGCAGGGTTGGCAAATATCTAGCGTATGTGTTACCCGCGCCTTGTTCTGCACACAGAGCAAACATTGCTGATTCATTATAATCCTCTTCTCTCTTGAGTAAAGACAAAACCTCAGACTTCTCCACAACCCAGCGTCTCAGGCAGCTATCACCAATTAGTTGGTGGGCATGAATTCAATAAATTAAATCCTCTGTCATTCCTGAGCAACTCCGCTTTCTGATTTACAGATAAAGAATCCTAAGTCCTGATATTCTATATATGTTTTTTAACTGAAGTCATGCAGCTTGTTCTTTTGGGTGTCATATAAACTAAAACCCAGATGGACATGTTCCCACTCCAGTTTCATTCTGTGACACCTGGCTGTTTTTTTTTTTTTTTTTGAGTCTATAATTTTTGAGTCTGGCTGTGTTCATCATATTCTATATATTCTTCATATTTCTCATTGAATTTCATTGAATTGATTCTCATTGAATCTCGTGCATTTCATCATTGATTAAGTAATATTTATTGAGCAACTACTATGCCTGAGTTACTATCCCCTCTGCCAAGCAACTTAGAGTTACATAGAAAAAGCAAATCATGTATGGAAATAGCTATGCGCGCTAGTATTTGCCTCTATTCAACCACTGAATGTTGTGGCTGAGGTCAGGTGTGATCTAAATAACATATATATTGCAGTTCTTAATTTTTTTTTTTTAAAGATTTTATTTATTTATTTGACAGATAGAGATCACAGAGAAGCAGGCAGAGAGAGAGAGAGGAAGGGAAACAGGCTCCCTGCAGAGCAGAGAGCCCGATGCGGGGCTCGATTCCAGGACCCCGAGACCACGACCCGAGCCGAAGGCAGAGGCCCAACCCACTGAGCCACCCAGGCGCTCCCAGTTCTTAATTTTTTACTCCACTTAACCATTTTCTACTATCAATCATTTCCTCTTTCTTGAATTTCTTATTATATTCCATTTTCTTGAGTTTCTTGTTGTCTTTCATTATAATAGTCTCCTGAATTCCGCCCTCCCCCCATCTCTGGAGCTGTTCTCTTTTTAAACGGGGTGTTTTTATTTTTCCTTCTTCCGATTCCTTTGTGGTCCACGTTCTTCATATTCTGACCTTTTTTTTCCTCTTTGTGAATTTTACCCGCTTTCATAACTGCAAACTGCAAACTTCACCTCGAACCTAAGCATTCTCACATCTTCATCCCACCCCTGGTATCGACCCATATATTCCCCTCCTTGCTGGATGTGTCTGTAGTGTCCGTCCCACAGGCACATAGATCTCAACTTTTCCTAAACCCGAATGTATTTTCTTCAAATCTGCTCCTCTTCACGTTTTCCCTAGTTAGGTGAATGGCGTCACCACCCACTCAGTTGCTGCAGTAGAAATACAGGAGTTTCTCTGGACTCCGCCATCCTTTTTCTTCCTGCCCTCATCTTAGGAGGAGAAAATTCTGTCGTCCTCCTCTTTTAGTTAGTAACTTTGACTGTGTCTTCACCTCCTCGTCGCTGTGGCTGGTTCCTTCGTCAAGGCCTTGTCTTTCACCTGACTCCTCACGTAGCGTCCTAACTGGTCTAACTTCATCTCCTGTGGCCCTATCAATCAAGTCTCCATGCTTCTGTCAGCTTCGTTTTAATAAAACACAAACTGCACATCTGACACACAAGCCTGGGATCGCTGAAAGCTCCCCTTGACACTCAAGATTACACGTGATCCCTTTCCCCATCCAGGAACTTCCTGCCTCCATCTCCGGCTTTGTCCCCCATCACTCTGATCCTGTCCATCAATTAACCCCTCAGTGTTGGGCTTCATTTTCAGAGGATTTTGAGCCCCCAAATGCATCACAGTCTTTCGCCTTGCTATTCTTGCATATATTGTTTCTTCTACCCGAAATTCCCACGACTCCTCTTATCTTTGCTAAAATAACTCATCCATTACATTTTCAATTCTGATGCCATTTCCACAGTGAAGCCTTCCTTGCTCCATGGTATACTTTTAAGAAGAAGTTGTCACATTTTCTGCGTGGCATTGTACTTGTCTTCTTTTATCATTACCTCTGTGTCTCCATGCCTTTCACTACTCATAGCACACATTGATTGAATCAATTGTGCCCTGATTGGCTCTGTCCCCAGGGTCTACCCATTCTACCCTAGAGCCTCTGGACACACTGTGTTATAGTTCCTCTGCTGGACTTTGTCAGTGCTTTGGCAAGTGGTGAATAAAACGCAGTACTTTGATCCTGAAGTCATCAGGGATTTTGAGATGAAACTAGGATGTATCTTTCTTTGGCTTAGTGAAGGAGAGAGAAACAAGAGAATTATAGAATGACCTCATACTTATTTTAGAGAACCATTTTAATAACATCTATGCTGGGCAGGTAAGTTGTCTGTGTTTTCATCTCTGTACTCAGCCATTACTGTTCACTTTACCATGATATATGTCAGAATGATAGTATTTGACTCTTCAAGTCAAAATCTGTTCATCAGCAACACTCCCTACTGTATCTATGTGTTCTAGATTTATTGGAATGTGCCAATTATCAGTTCTCTTATCTGCACATCATTTTAAAATGTATTTTTATAAACCATAGTCTATCCAGTTATCTGTCATCCCTGTAATCTTCTGCTACATCTTATCCTTACACACGTAATTGCTTTATTTAGAAAATATGTATTAAAATATGTAAGGAGGAAATTGTAGCACTTGTTCCTGAGTGATGGAATGGTCAGATGACCTTGCTCCTCCAATTTTTAATGCTTCTCATATTTTATTTTATTTTAAAATTTTATTTTATTTAAATTCAATTAATTAACATATAATGTATTATCAGAGGTAGAGTTTAGCGATTCATCAGTCGCACATAACGCCCAGTGCTCATTATATCACGTGCCCGTAAATGTCCATCACCCAGTTACCCCATCCCTCCAGCCCCCTCCCCTCCAGCAACCCTGAATTTGTTTCCTATAGTTAAGAATCTCTTATGGTTTGTCTCCCTAATTCTGTCGTATTTTATTTTTCCCTCCCTTCCCCTGTGACCCTCTGTTTTCTTTCTTAACTTCCACATAGGAGTGAAATCATATGATAATTGTCTTTCTCTAATTGACTCATTTCACTTAATGCTTTTCATATTCCAATGGCGAACAGTTTTTTTTTTAACTTTTAACATTTAAAATTTTTTTAAAAGGGGAAAAAAGCAATAAAATAAAAGGAATGCATGTTTATAGAAAATAATAGAATTTCCTATTCAGGCCAGGCCTTTTCTCATTGACTAATGACCCAGATTTCTGTTTAAGAGAATGCCATTAATTTATTTAACGAACAAAGTTTATGAAGTGCCCCAGTTCAACTAAAAGGGAAAATACTGTGGTTGATGAGACAGAAAAACCCATCTCGGCTTTAGAAGGGAGGGGATGTGGAAAAGGAAGAGGAAGTGATATTAGAGCATTCTTTCAAAAGGCGAGCAAGCACCAATTGCTGAAGAAGCTAGAGGAAGGTATCCAGGCACTGGAAACTGGATCGCACAGAACCACACACACATCGAGAAGCTCAGGGTGCTCGGGTTGCCTGACCATTGCTTACATGTGTGACACGGAGAAGGGGAAAAAGATTGCATGCCGTGTTGTTTGTTGATTCATAGATTTTCAGAGGAATTGGTAAAAGGAAGTAAAACGTTGTTTTTCTTAGTTAGCTCTTTAAATCTATGTAATAGCTGATTTCACTGCAATTAGTACAATGACAGTTTTTCCTTAGTCTTTATTTCCCAGGTATCAGGATTGTTTTGTTTCTCTGAACTTGTCACAGTTTATTTGTATGACACCCATTAGACAAATCTTGGTACATCTTTGTGTTGTCATAAGTAGTTTTATCTCCATCTGTGATTTTAAAAACACAGTCCTTGCATTTGATTCTTCCTGTCTCAGGCACCATTTGGGAATTATGATGCCACCATTAACAAAGAGACTTTCCTAAATAACCTGAAGTCGTAGTAAGCGGCTCATTGTCGCTCGTAAACCATGTTCCACAGTGGGATACTTGGGGGACGCTGTCTCCGGAGTGCACAAGCGCAGTTCGGGGAGGGTGACGTGGGCTTATTATGCTCCATTTTGAATGCGGTGTGTGCCAGCCACATCACCTTATGATTACAGCTCATTTCAACCAGAAGGTCTCTAAATAAATTCTGGTTTTGTTAATCAACAAAGGTATAATTATGTCATCATCTGTTGTAGGCTTTTAAATCAATGATTCTGAAGCAGATTGTTCTTTGATATTTCCATCACTTTTTCATGAGCTTGCCTAGGGAATGTGGGTAGTTAAAAGTTGAGCAACCTGGGCTGACTTCTGATGCCTCCTGATGGCAGGATGTTTATGGTTTTTCTGGATGAGATTGACTGTTGATCTGGTGAGAACCCCATCTAATGAGTAAATGAGGACCCTCTTTTGGAAGTCTGGAGGCTGTGAATATTTCTTTTTCATGAGCCCCAGCTTTGACCAGTCCTCATCTATTCAAATGTACTTAATTGTGTCATTTTGGTGTGTATAATTCTCAGAGTGCTTATGATTCTTAGAGCACATTCTGCTTCCCATAGCACATTCTGCTTTTTAGAGGTCCTTTGTAGTGACTTCTGAGACCCTCTGTGGCTCACTGTGGCAACTCTTGCCCCTAATTGCCTTCCAGACACCAGTGGCGGTGTGTGTCAGCTTTAGCTGCCACAGTGGTTCCTAAATTTGGCCGTGTGCTAGCATCACCAGGGGGTTTAAAAGAATACTGATGCCTGTGCCCCACACCAGCTTAAGTCAGAATCTTTTGGGAAGGGGACCAGGCAATGGTGTGTCTTAAAAGATCCCCCCCGCCTCAACACTAAGTTGAGTGCGTCTACTAAGGAACCAAGATTGAGATGAGCAGAGTGTGGATCAGGACTGAGGTTGGGCAGGGCATGCTCACCCTTTGGGCAATGGGGAATGGGGCTGAGGTGTCTGGGAAGCTGTTTTGAGGAAGGAGGGAATGGAAATTCTAATAGACTCCTTCAAGGAAGTAGCCATCTAGACAGAGGGGTAGAGTCTGTCTACCCCTGGAGGGCTTGAAGAGAGGAAACTCAGAGCAGGGGGTAGAACATGGGGCCTAGAAGGGCTGCCATGTCATTCCCTTATGCCCTGGAGCAGGCAGAGCCACACTGTGAACAGATTAGGATGGGGAAAAAAGGGACAACTCAGCTAAATAGACAACAAAAACTCCAAATTAGTACACGTTTAGTTCTCCTGCTCACTGTCTTCTGTTCTCATGTTGAATACTGCTGATTTGGACATGGATTGTTGGACAAACCAAGGCCACTGAAAACCTCATTAGAGCAATGTTAAGTAAAAGGCTCCGTCTCCCTGGTTTTCCTCGCGCTGAGCATTCATACCTTGACTGTAACAACCAGGTATTTTTCAGTAGGCTCAGACACCGTGATGTATCCAGAGGCCTCCCTTAGGCCTGCTCTTCTGTCCATTTTCAGCACTGCTGGTACTCCCTTGCTCCAGCTCCAGGACCTGGATGAAAAGCTAACTATGCCTGTAACCCGAGGGTCGGCTTTTCAGCTCAGGAGCTGCTACCAGCTTCCCTCGTGCCTGCCTCTGGACATTGTCTGATTCTGTACCCTGGTGCCCACGTTTCTATTCGGTTATCTCCCTGGATTTGGTGATTGGATTTTTTTTTCATCTGGCTGAGCTGCTCTAAATAAGCCTCAGATATCTGCAGAGGCTCAGAGTTGGGATCCCAGTTCACACTCTGATTGCTCAGGTCCCCCTCCTGGCTTCTGGTTGCTGGAACATGTACAGGCAGCCATTGTTGAGAAGTCCAGGGTTGTGTCCCCATCCCCATCTCCTGCCCTGTAACACACCTGTTCACAAGTCACCACAATTAAAGATCTTATTAAGGTGTCTAAAAGTACATTTTTGAACTCGAGTGAACCTAAACTTTGTATTGAATATATGCATTTCTGTCTATAGACTGAGCATTAATATGCACAATACTCAGTTTGGTTTGATAGCAACTTCCAGTTCTTCCTCACACATATGGTTAAGAAGGTTGTGTTCCGGGGCGCCTGGGTGGCTCAGTGGGTTGAGCCGCTGCCTTCGGCTCGGGTCATGATCTCAGGGTCCTGGGATCGAGTCCCGCATCGGGCTCTCTGCTCAGCAGGGAGCCTGCTTCCCCCTCTCTCTCTGCCTGCCTCTTCATCTACTTGTGATTTCTCTCTGTCAAATAAATAAAATATATATATATATAAAGAAGGTTGTGTTCCTCCAGAATGCAGAATTTCTCTCCCTTTCTCTTCAGGTTCAGCAAGTGTTCACTCCCCACCTACAGCATCAAGTGCTTCCTTAAATCCTTCTACCTGTGTTTATGTAATTTCTTGAAGCTATCAGGATTCCAGAGATGGTTTCTGATCTTCAAATTTCTGGCTGCTGATGGTTTCATCTGTTGTCAAACATTGTGCAGTGTTTCCCACAAGCCGATTACAGCTTAGGACAGGCAGTGTGCTAGCTCCAGGCTTTGCAAGGGATGGTCTCTACAAGGGAGAGTCTATTTTTAATGAAAAAAAAAAATAGGTCATTTGATAAAAATATCCAGTCAAACCATGATCTCTTCATTCAGGAGGAGTTAAAAGTGAATACTTTGGGGCTTCAAAGGAGTGCTTCTTTGGTTGGATGTGGATTTACCTGTTAACATTTGGCTATAAAAATAATGGCAGGAAGTTGATGTTTGACAGCAAAAATAATTCTAGTGTAAGTAAGAACTTCAGAAAAGAGCCAGAAGAAAAAGAGAGCTTACAGAGCCTTGTGTTGAATCAACAAAACAAATCTCATTACAGACAAAGGTACCAGGTATGGATTCATGGAAATGGAATTAAAACTTCAGAAGTGCTGTAAAATTATAGGATATTAAGGTACAGCTAAATCAGTATTGACTTCTGAATTACACTATTGATGAGAAGCATCATCTGTATTTGATGAGGAACTATTTTGCATGTTGTGATGTGTATGTGAGTGCATGTGTGTGTGTTTGTGTGTGTGTGTAGGAAAGTGGAGCAAAGTTACAGGAATTCTGTGTTAAATTCTAAAATTAGAACTGTAGGGATTTTTAAATGCTGTATTAGATTCTGATGAGAGCTGCATGTTTTGAGGTAAAAGCAAGTCTATCTTTAAATGTCAGTCAGGAGTTTGGCTTCTGTGATGGTTTGTTTTACTTGTCAATCTGCCTGGCTGTAGGTTCTAGCTGTTTAATCAAACACCAATCTAGAGGTTACTGTGAAGGTCTTTTGAGATGTGGTTAACATCTAAAATCAGTTGACTTTAAGTAAAGGAGCTTGCTGTTGTTCTTATGGGTGGACCCCATCTGATCAGTTGAAAAGACTGCAGAGCAAAAACAGGTTTATTGGGGAGAGAAAAAGTATATATATATTCTTCCTAAAGACTGCAACATCAGCTCCTGTCCAAGAAATTCCAGCCTGCCAGCCTACCCAGCAGCCTGCAGACCTGCCAGGCCCCACTGTTGCATAAACCCATTTCTTGAAAGAAATCTCTTTATTTACGTGTATGTGTGTGCATCTCTCTGTCTACCTGTCTGTCTACCTATCCATCATCTCCTACTGGTTCTGTTTCTCTGGGGAACCCACTGACAACAGCTTCCTAAATGGAAAGTGTTTTGAAAATGTCACATGGATAATATCCAAGAAGATGCTGGGATAGAGTGGGGTCTGTTGTTGTGATGCTCCCATTTCCGTGATGTTTTACAAAACCGACCTCGTTGAGGCTGTGCAGAGCCTCCCTGACACAGCCGCTGTCTGCCCCCCCCCCCCCCGCCGCCCTCCCCGGGCCTCCCTTGTTGCTGCTCCCTTTCACATGCATGATACCTTCAGCCCTCTTTGCCTTTGTGCGTCGGTTGCCTTCTACTTCAAACACATTTTCTCTCCTCTGTCCCTTGTCTGTGAAGCCTGCCGTTGTCCCTGCCCCCCTGTTCACACCAGATGAGGGGCTCTCATCTCTGCCTGTCCTCTCCTTTAGAGCATTGGCCACATCGGGCTCCATTGATTGGTTTGTGTGTCTTTTTTCATTTGCTAAATGGTAGTCGCCACGTTTTATTCATCTTTGCATTCCCGGCACCTAGCACCGTTCCTGGCATAGAGGAGGTGTTCAATCAATATTGTTGAAAGACTGAATAAATAGCTCACCCTCGCCTTCAAGTTAGGGTGCTGATGACTGGGAGGTTTCTTAAGAGGCTGTTCTTTTAAGGGCTTTGTATATTCCTTGGACTTGAGGCTCCTAAAGAGAAACCCCCAAACAGACCTTTAATTCATACCCAAGGCTATGCTCTCAGTATTTGGTGGTGGAGGTGGAGTTGGTGGTGTGGGGGATGACATATATGCTGAGCAGATTTAAGCCTATCCTGCAGAAACCTCTGGCATCACATGTTGGTGGTATGAATGCTTCACACACTCAGAATTCAGTTTGGGGCCAATTGATTTTAACCTTTCTAATGAACGGCTGTTCCTAGTCTCCCTTTCGAGGTTTTATCCATCCAGTTGGTCTTAAACTTGGTGCCTTTCCTAGTACCCTGTGGGGTCACTGGGATCCATTTTAAGTACCAGCCATAGAGAAAGCTGCGCCACAGGGTTCGTCTACTGTACCTGTGTCTTGCTGCCACACAGTGTCGCTGTTGAAGTTTGTACCTATATAGTTGCCTGCCTGTCCAGCAGGGGTGCCCTCCCTGGCCCAGACCATGCATAGGCCAGGAGCGCGTCCCTTTCTCCAGAATGGCTGGCTTCAGAAGAACTCCTACCAGTCAGACTGAAACCAGCTCTCCTACCCGTGCTGCTGAGTGCACAGGCCCATGTTGGCTGCTTGGCCACCCACTTTCCTTACAGTTTTGTTTGGAGATCTCATCATTCTTCCTTACCACTGGGTCTGATCTCAGGTCTTGCTGACAAGCCTCTACACTCCCCTGCCCTGGGGACCAGCTGTACATGTCAGGAGGCTTGGAGAGCTTTGCTAGAGTCACAGAAGTTTTTTACACTCCCCACTTCCCTTGCCCAGCTATGTTCTTGTCTTAACCCAGGGAGCCACTGGGGGATTACCTGAGTGATTCTTCGTGCATCCGAGGGAACAACTGCTGTGAGGTGACTTTCTGCTTCACGCCTTGAAATAAATGAAGCAGATAGAAATTTTTATGGGACTTCCAAATGACACTTGATTTAGTCTCTACCCTGTCAAGCATTTTGTATATAAAAATGGTAGTCTTTGCACTGGGTGAGGCAGTATCATCACTTGCGTAAAGAGATACCAAGAAGCATGAGTAGGTAAGAAGCAGAAAGATGTTTAAAGATGTTAAAGATTCAATAGCTCATGGAAGCAACTCAAGCCATCTAAATTCCAAATGCGAATTGTCCATAGGCTTTAAAACAGGGCTAAATTACATTGTAGGCCCTCTGTGCCCTTCACTACATCATTAATTTTCAGCTTCCTCTTTTATTATTCCTTTACATTGTCCTTGTTCAAGCCAGGCTCTTTCACTAATTGCACTGCTCTAACACACACGGCTTGATCACCCTTCGGGCGTCTTCTGCTGTTCCTCTGCTCCCTTTTGCGGCACCCTCTAATCCACGTTATGGATGCTGGGCTGATTTTTTGCTATCCCAGTGTTTCTCCTAGAAGAGGACAGTAATGAAGGGCGCATAGGTGGCCCAGTTGGTAAAGTGTCTGACTCTTGATTTTGGCTCAAGTCACGGTCTCAGGGCTGTGAGGTCAAGTCCCACATCAGGCTCCTCACTAGGTATAGAGTCTGCTTAAGATTCTCCCTTTTCTTCTCCCTTCCTAAATTAATTAATTAATTAATTAACTAAGCTATAATTTTAAAAAAATGACAGTAGTAGCTACCATGTTTTTTTTAATTTTTAGAATTTATTTTTCACCTTTGCTTATGTTTAGTATCTACCTGGCAAAATAAGTATGAAAAAATCGCCGTAAGTACAAATCATGCTTCTTTAGACATATGGGAAGCTTTGTAAGACTTCGGTCTATTTCTAGAAAAAATGAAGATGAATTGATTTTAGTTAAAAAGTAATAATTCATTACACCTTAAAGTAGTTATATATTAGTGGTGTTGTAATTGAGCATGTGCTTTGGATAGTGTCCTTTGTTTCCAAAGTTAACAAAAAAATAATAATAAAATTCTGTTTCGTCAGGATATTTAGTTGAGTTACCCTTTTTGAATCTTTGAATCACTTCTTGAATCTCTGATCATTTTTTAAAAATTTTTTTATTTTTTATAGCTACCATTTTTTAAAAAGTTTTTGTTTTGTTTTGTTTTGTTTGTTTGTTTTGAGAGAGAGAAATAGAGCATGGAGGGGAAGGGGCAAAGGGAGAGGAGAAGCAGGTTCCCCATTAAGCCAGGAGTCCTAGCCCTGAGGAGGAAGCCTGATGTGGGGTTTAGTCGCAGGACCCTGGGATCATGACCTGAGCCAAAGGCAGATGCTTAACCAAGTGAGCCACTGAAGCACCCCAAGAGCCACCATTTCTTACGTCTCTTCTATAATAATGATTATTTTTGTCATTTAAGAAATACAGAAATAACATACCTACACAAAATTACATAGGACACATATGTACAGCTTAATTTTTGCATAGTGAGTTGTTATAGGTATTTTTACATGAACACCCGTGTTCTCACCATTCACGTTAAGCACCAGTGCTGTTGCCATCATCCCAGATGACCTGCAGCTGTCTTTCCTGATGATAAACCCCTCTATCCTGCCCTCCCTCCAGTGTAACCACTCTCTCACTTTGATACCCTTCACTCTTGCTCGTAATACCTCCCCAGTGACTACAGTTTAGCTTTGCTGTTTGTGAGCTTCATATACTTGTAACCATACAGTATGCTCTCCTTTTTGTCTGGCTTCATTTATGTCATGGTTTCTGAGATCCATCCAGGCTTTGTATCAGAGTGGTTTGTTTTCATTGTTGAATAGTCTCTATTGTATGATAAAGCCATGATATATTTATCTTTTCTTCTGTTGATAGATATTCAGGCTGTTTCCAGTTTGAGGCTCTTATAAATAACAATGCTATAAACATCTCCGCACATCTCTCTTGGTGCCCGTGTATACATCAGGGCCTGGAATTTTCCAGTGGGAAAGTTTCTAATTATAAATTCAATTTCGTGGATAGGTATAGATTGATTTTTTAGTGCTTTTTGTTCCTATGTACCTTTTGGTAATTCATAAGTGTTTTTCTAGAAATTTGCTTTTATCTAAATTTTTAAAATATATGCTCACTCTCTTTAATCTCTGCAGGTTCTGTAATGATGCCCCTTTATCATTTCTGATGTTGGTGCCTTCTTTCTTGGAATTTTTTTTTTTAAGATTTTATTTATGTTTTTGACAGAGATCACAAGTAGGCTGAGAGGCAGGTAGAGAGAGAAGAGGAAGTAGGCTCCCCGCTGAGCAGAGAGTCTGATGTGGGGCTCGATCCCAGGACCTTGAGATCATGACCTGAAGGCAGAGGCTTTAACCTAGGGAGCCACACAGGCACTCCCTTTCTTGGAATTTTGATCATTCTTGTTAGAGAGTAGTCAATTTTAGGTCTTTTCACAGGACCAACTTTGCTTATCCTCTCTATATTGTATATTTCTGTTTTCTTACTGTTTGTTTAATTAAATTCTATTTTTCTTTTGTTTTTTTTTTCCCTCTCTAATTTGAGGAAGACTTTTAATTCATTAGTTTATTTAGCAGTTCTTCTTTTCTAATATGTTAAAATTAAACATTTAAGCATTGTTTTAGTTGTATCTCACAATATTTTCATTACTATCCAGTTCAAAATATTTTCCGTTTCCCACTGAGATTTCTGTTTTCACTCACATGTGATTTGGACACGTGTCTCTTGGTTTCCAAATATCTGGGGGTTGTCAAGTTGTGTTTTTATTATTGATTTCTAATGTAGTTATATTATGGTCAAAGACTATCCTATGTAAGACTCAGTCATTTAAAAGTTTTTGAGACTTGCTTTGTGGCATTGTTTATGGTCAATATTTCTAAATGTTCCTGTTGTATTAAAATAATGTACATTCTGTAGTTGTGTTAGTCTTTTATGTATATCCATTAGATAGAATTGGCTAATTCTCTCATTCAAATCCTTTATGTCCTTACTGATTTTTTTTTGTCTGATGATGTCATTGGTTATTGAGAGAAATATGTCACCATCTCCTATTATATATGTGAATTTGTCTACTTTTTCTTACCCCTTGTCAAATTATTATAAGTTTCTCTATTGTATGGGCACATCGTATCTTCCTGATGAGATGAACCTTTTGTTATTAGTAAGATTCCCTTTTAATCCATAATAGTATGTTTTGCCTTTAAAATTTGATATAATCAGTTATACTAGCTATACATTTTACATAAATAATAGCTATATATTTCTTTTTGTTATTGTTTGCATGCTATCTTTTTCAACTTAATTTTTTTTTACTATCTTACTTTCAACCTTTAAGTAGCCTTAGTTTTAGATTTCTTTTTTATGACAGCATATATTCAAATTTTGACTTTGGCAGTATGAAAAATATCTTTATTCTATCCTCACACTTTCCCTCTACTTTCCCTCCACTTGTCCCTCTACTTTCTGCATTGTCCTTTCCCTCTGGGTGCCTCATTTTTGTTTAGTTTTGACCTTTTTTTTTTTCTTGCTGGAGATTTTTCTCAAATATATGGCTATGTCCAATCTCTGCTCATTTTTAAGAGGGGACAAGAAGAAGATGATTAGAAAGTCTCTGTGCACAGATAAGCTTAAGACAGGAAATTCTTGAGGAAGGGGGTTGTCATTGGTGAGTATTTAGTAATTCACTGGGAGACCTCAATTGTTAATAAGGTTTTGGGGGAGGGCAAGGCTGATCTTTGAGTTTTCAACCCAGACAAACAGCATTGTGGGTAATGGGACTCACAGATATATAATTTATAATGTTATATGCAATGTATAAAATACAAATATTAATTATAATATTATATACAAACTTATATTTTTACAGCTCCTATTTTTAACTAAAGTATATAACTCTTTGCCTGAATTTCTGCAGATAGCATATGTCTATCTTCAGTAGGTGGGGTGAAAGTCATTTTCCGGTTTTATTGGCTGAGGGATGGTACCTGGTAATCTAACTCCTCCTCATGCAGGATTTCCAGCTTCTGTTTTCAGGTCTGTCCTTCCCTCTCTCCCCTTCTGAAACACTGAGCCTTCTGTTCTTGAGTATTGTTGAGGTTCAGATGCAGAATTTAGCTCCCTTCTTAATGCACATCCCAGAAGGATTTAATCATATAGAAAAAGTTAAAACTATGTTCATTGCCATTCCTTAATTGTCTTTCCAAAATTTTATTAAATTTTCTTTTCTGTCATCTCTTTTTCTACTCTGCAGATTTGATTCTTTTATTCCTAGACAGTACCTTCTGGAGAGGGGAAAGCTATCTTCTCACATGTAACCCTGCCTCTGGACTGCTGTGATGTGGGGCACCAAAGGAGGCCCCTGGGAAATAAGGTCTTAAGTTAGATGTCCCTGTTGAAGCAGGGACATCTGGTTCAAGGACAATGGGCAGGTGTTGAAATGGAGGGAATCATTATAAACAAAGCACAACATATTTTATTCCTCGCCCTATCTGAATCCAAAGGTATGAGGCTATTGTACATGAACAAATGAAAGTTAAACGAGGTATTTCTCCATCACCTCTGTGGTTAATTGAGGTTGTAAGGAATCAGCTGCACTGTGGATATTGGCGTCTGATGGCACAGGCATAGTGTAGTAATGTGCATGTATTGGTGATTGACCTCAAAATTGGTGAAAGTGACATAGGTCACCGTAATAGAACCTGCAGCAATATCTTCCTTGCCATTGGCACAGAAATCAGTATCTTTGGACTTTGGCACACTGTGACAACATGCATTGCAGTAGCAGACACTTGGGTAGGCATCAGTAGAAGAGAGGATATCTTTGGAACCATCTTCAGCAGTATTAATTTTAAAATAGCACCATGAAAGCTGAAAGTACTAGTTTCAGAAGCACAGATTCAACTTTCTGCAAATTCACTGAATTATTTGGGAGGAACTTGATGGGCCTAAAATGTTCACAAGATGGGTGGAAATTTGGCTTTATTTCTACCCTCCCCCCCACAGGCTTTATTTCCATCCTCCCCCCCACGAAGCTATCAAGATGTCAGCCTCGTGGTTGTCGCTGAGGGTTACCCATAGGAAGAGGTGTGAGTGCTGGGTCACAGTTCCCCCCAGTATCCTCACAGCTTCGAACGTCTCTCCCCATAGGCTGTGTGGGCAAGGCTTGAGGTGCCTGACTTGAGTCTTGACAGAATGTGCAGCAATTCCTCCTGCAGCAAGGGGGCCCCAGGCAGCTGGGTGGGGAGCCTCCCCGTCCATGGGAGACCACCACGAGGCCATGCCTTATCCCATCCCTCTAGTTCCAGTTGAGTGCATAGCTTGTACAGCACACATTGCAAAGCAGAGCATGAAATTCTTTATTGTGAAATCAAATGAAGCTATATAATTAACAAAATTGCAAAGCAAATTTATGGAGCAATAAGAATCATGTCATTTCTAATTTGAAGGGCATTTGATAATACTTAGGCATTGTTAGGATAAAGAAATGCCCCATGGGCTCAGCTCTTCCACAGAGGGTCTAAGTGTGGAGCTGGCTATGGGTGAAAGGTGTGTGCCCTTTAGCATCCGAGAGTACTGGACACCTGGAAAATTTGTGAATCCCAACTCTGCCACCCCACGTCATTCATACCATTGGCAAACTCACTTCCAAGGCTCCCCCTAACAAGTTCCTGTGAAACTCTCTCCAGCTCTTTATTTTACACCAAGTCAGGTTGGCTTCATTGGATCTTTTTGTTACCTTCTGTTGACACCTTGTAGCAGCCCTATAAAAACCTTTGATATGTCAGAAATGTAGCCTCCACTCTCTCTAAGCTACACTTTATCCATCTTTATTTTGTCTTTTGTCAACACTTTCTATTTCAAAATCAGGTTCCTTTTAGGCCAACAAGCTAAGAGATGTCACCTTTTTATCTAGCTTTTTATCTATGAACCACACAGCTTCTCCCCCATTTATTGTCAGTTGTTTGACACTCTCCTAGTGTGCCCCGCATCTCATGAAATGGAGACACATTCTAACAGATTGGTTTTATCTAGAGCCTGTGTGCCCATTTTTTACCTGGTGCTATTCAAAAATCCAGCACAGTTATGAATTTTGTACGTGTGAATCATACACTGAGATTTAAACTGAAGTCTCCCTGTTGTCTTAGGCAGTGGGGTAGAGAGTAGGTGCAATGCATTTATCCTTGCTCTTCTTAGGAGTCTTTTGAAAATGAGTATCAGTTTTTCAGCTACTGGTGACTCTTTTTTTTCTAGCCAGTTTAATGGCTTCCCTTTCTCAAAGGTTTTATAAGATTCTTGTATTGTTTAAATTGAACTAAAGATTCAAAAGTACATTTTTAGGCTGGCAAATGATTTTTTTTTTCCCCTTGGCAAATGATTACAACTCTTTTCATTACAGTGAGTGAAAACTCAATCCAGTGAGCTTAGGAACAATGATGGGAGGCAGTAATTACTAGAAATTAACAGGAGGTATCTCATGGAATCTCATGGTTTGTGGAAAATGGTGGAATTAGACCCCCTCACCTATGGTCTGTTATCTTTCTTTTTTCCTCCTTTGAGTGAATCAATGTACCTCTATCTTCTGTCTGTCTGTCTCAATCCCTACTTCTCTCTTTCTGCAGACTTGAGTTTCCCAGTGCACAGGACAGAATGTGGACACATTCCTTCCCCCCCATCCCCTCCGCAGTCAACCTTGTAGATAAAGATTTCTGTCCTTTTATCTTTGAATCTTGGTTCTTAATTACCAGAAAAGGAAAAAAAAATAGGCCACTGTCAGAGTTGGATATTATTGTATACATGTGTCCATAGGCTTACTCCTGGAACCCTGACTGAGAAAGCGTGGTTGTAGGAGAGAAGAAATTATTAGACAAGAAATACTGGATGATAATGTAGAAAGTGACCACTTAGCTCTGAGGTGCTATTCCTTTCCCTCAGCAGGCCCATGGTCTAGCATATAGTGAGACATCAGTAATTTTTTGTTTAGTGAGTAAATGAAAAGAAATAAGGTAGATGCTTATCTAATATAAATTCAGATGCTGCAAGAAGGGTTCTTGGTTGGGAAAATAGCCCCCACCCCCTTTTCTATACCTAGAGCCTTAAAATGTCTTCAACAAGAATGGGAAATAGATGATTGGGAAATAGTGTTATGTAGCCAGCTATGGGGAAGAGAATGAGAAGTGGTTGAATTCTCAACCAAAAAAGGAGGAGGAGAAAGAGAAGGAGAAGGGGAGGAGGAGAGGGAGGGGAAAGAGAAGAGAAAGGAAAATAATTATTATACTATCACAAAGCTATTATGCTTTGAATTTGAAAATTTTGTAGGGAGTAGAAATACAGTCTCATTTTTCATGTTTATTTTATTACACACAGTGGAAAAATTATAGTTTCTGCCAAAAGTTAATTATTGTATTTATGTCCCAGTGTTTTCATTCCATTATTTCTTATCTATTTTGACCTTTTAACAGCCCTGAACACTTACCTTTATTGAAAAACATCCATTAAAATTAAACTTGCTTTTGGTTCTTCTTTGAGCAGCATCAGAATCTTAGCAGAATTTATAAGTTATTTTATGCCTCCCTAATTAGTTTGGAAGGAAGCATCATTATGTAGGATAAATTAATTAATGCCATTCTGGCTCAGCTTGTAATTCATTTTACAATTCAGATATATTTTATCTGAATAGTTATAAACACATTGAATGTTATTTAATATTAAAATGTGATCAAGTTAGATATGAAATTAATTTTAAGTAATATGTGGCTCTCTGGATTCCCATGAGGATTTTTTTGACGTTCTTTTAACAAAAAGTTCAGGACTTTACATTTTTATTCTTCCTGTTGTTTTTCCAGTGACTTTGGTAAAGGTGCATTAAGTGTCTTGGCTGTGTTTAATTCATTAAAAGTAGAAGATAAGCCCATTTTGGGCATCCAATTTGATTGCATATTCCTGGAGTATTTGTGAAAGTGAGGGAAAAAAAAGTGAAGTAAGATAAAAAAAACTTGGAGTATAACCACAAAAATTCTGTAACTTTAAAATTAGTTTTGAGACTTTATTATTTTATAGTCTGGTAAACTTCTAAATTTTGACTTCAAAGAAGAAACAACAAATGTAGCTTGGCAGTATCCATTTGAAGGGCAGTGAGACAAATTTGTTTTCTTTTTTCAGATGAATAAAGTAAGTGTATTTTCCTATATAGCTCTTGTATTTTTTGGGCCAGCAAATTGGTACAAAAAGCTACATATCAATATCTAGTCTCATTTAAAAGGATTCTTTTATTTATTTACTTACTATAGTTTGCCATCTTTCTGTTAAATTTTTATTGAGGTATATTTGATACATAACATATTAGTGTCAGGTGTGCAACATAATGATGTAATATTTGTATATACTGCAAAATGATGACCACAATAAGCTTAGTTAACATTTATCACCATATATAGTTATAATTTTTTTTTCTTGTGATGAGAATTTTTAAGGTCTACACTCCTGGAGTGTCTAGGTGGCTCAGTGGGTTGAGCATCTGCCTTTGGCTCAGGTCATGATCCCTGGCTCCTGTGTTGGGGTTGAGGTTCCTGCTCAGTGGAGAATCTGCTTTTTCCTCTCCCCCTCTAGCTCCTCCTATCCCCCCTCCCCCTGCCCCTTGTGCTCTCTTGCTCTCTCAAATAAATAAAATCTTTTTTTAAAAAAAGATCTATACTCTTAGTAACTTTCAAATATCCAATTCAGTATTATTAAGTATAGTTACCATACTGTATGTTACAACTCCATAGCTTATTTATTTTTTATATATTTTTTAAAATTTTAATTCTGGTATAATTAACAGAGTGTTATATTAGTTTCAGGTGTACAATATAGTGATTCAGGAATTCTATACATTACTCAGGGTCCATCATGATAAGTATATTCTTTAATCCCCATCATGTATTTCACCCAGCTCCCTCCACCTTCCTTTCCTCTAGTAACTATCAGTCTGTTCTTTATATTTAAAAGTCTTTTATCTGGTTCGTCTCTTCTTTCTTTGCTCATTTGTTTTGTTTCTTAAATTCCACATATAAGTGAAATTATATGGTGTTTGTCTTTCTCTGACTGATTTATTTTTTTTAATTTATTATACTCTCTGGATCCATCAGTGTTTTCACAAATGGCAAGATTTCATGTTTTGTTGTGGCTTAGTAATATTCCACATCTTCTTTGTCCATTCATCTATGAATGGACACTTGGGCTACTTCCTGAATTTGGCCATTGTAGATACTGTTACATTAAACATAGTTTGTGCATGTATTTTTTTTTTGAACTAGTGTTTTCATATTCTTTGAATAAATGTCCAGTAGTGGAATTACTGGATCAGGTGGTAATTCCATTTTTAATTTAAAAGGATTCTTTTAAATAATAAGATTCTATAGATAGCATACAGAGATTTTATAGTGTTTTGCTTGGGCTCCTGGGTGGCTCAGTGGGTTAAGCCGCTGCCTTCGGCTCAGGTCATGATCTCAGGGTCCTGGGATCGAGTCCCGCATCGGGCTCTCTGCTCATCAGGGAGCCTGCTTCCTCCTCTCCTCTCTCTGCCTGCCTCTCTGCCTACTTGTGATCTCTCTCTGTCAAATTAAAAAAAAAATATTCTTAGTGTTTTGCTTTTTTTCACTATTAGTCAACTAAATTACATTCAAATTAATTTACAATGTGTAATTGCAGAAAGTCAAGGATGTATTCTTCATTTTGATTTGATTATATTCTTGCCTCTAGATTTTTATTCTAGAAGAGGTAATAAAAATGATACAATGATATTCTATTCTTTATTAGAACATCATAATTACATAGCCTACTCATCTTTGATATTTCTTTTTGGTTTATGTTATATTACAGATTCTTTCTTTTTAATCTTTTATCCTTTTGTCCTCTTCTTAGTTTGGCACTGGTGTCAGATGATCTAAATAATTATAAATGAACCAATTGACCACTTAATTCATTTAAGTATCTACTACAACCCTAAGTTGTATTATAAGCTGGGAAAAAATTTACCTGCTTGCCCAAACGAAACATGTTCTTTTTAAAAAAAAAAAATATTTTATTTATTTGAAAGATAGAGATGACAAGTAGGCAGAGAAGCAGGCAGAGAGAGCGGGGAAAGCAGGCTCCTTGTTGAACAGAGAGCTCAATGTGGGACTTAGTCCCAGGACCCTGGGATCATGAGCTGAGCCAAAGGCAGAGGCTTAACCTACTGAGCCACCCAGGCGCCCAATGAAACATGATCTTTATCCTTGATGAGCTAAGTCTTGTGGGAGACAGGGGCAATGGGAGAAAATCATTAAAATTCTTGAGGAAGGTGATTTGATACTGATATATATTGAAAGTGTTATGGTAATACTAGGGAAGGGGTGGTTTTCAGGGGTAATGGCAGGAGATTTCTCAGTGGCCAGGTTGAGTTAGTGATCTCAGTCCAGAACAAAGAGGATGGCATTCTAAACAAAGAACACTGAACACAAAGATAATAAGGTTAAAAAAAAAAAAAAAGATACTAAGGCACATTATAGAGTAGTGGGGTGTTTGATTTCATGGTGAGGTAGGGGATCGAATAAAATGAGGTTGTGACATGAAGAGAAACTTGTCTGAAGGAAAGCCTGGCTTGGCAGAGTGGAGAGTCTTCTTACCCATGCTCTACTCAGGACTGTTTTATTTCACAAAGTGGGAGCCAGTAGGCTAGAGGTCCGCCATGTTTTATATGCCTATAATGAAATTGTGCTAGAAACTTTACGTTCTTATCTCAAAAATGTAAGAATCTTAATCTTCAGGAGAACTGTGTGCGAAATTGATGTTTTCATCCCCACTCTACAGATAAGGGAATGAGTTGGTCATTTCTCCTGGGTCATAAAGTGGGAGGGGTAGTTTGCAAACCCAGGAATTTCTGGTTCTAGGACTCCTTCTTTTGGTATAATGTTTTCCTTGCCCAGGGGTCACTACAGTGGCAATACACAGTCTGAAATAAGAGGAAGACAGTCACAGAGAAATAGGAGGCCATTGCTTTAATTTAGATTACAGAGGTTTTTGAAGAAGATTAAGATGTTGGTAGTAGTGATGACAGGAAAAACAACATAGATTTGAGAGCCTTTCAGAAGTAATCTTAGTGATTAATCAAATGTTAGGAGTAAAGGAGGGGAATTGCTGATATCCTGAGGTTTCTATACTGAGTACAGATGAGTTTCACTGAATGGGCTGAAGCAAAGCAAGGGATGAAAGGATTGGTTGATGTATGGAGAATTTATTAACAGGCAGGGTGAGTTTGTTCAGTGAAAATGCCATCTGCAATCTTCTTACGCATGTCTTTCTTATAAAAATGAGAAGGTATATATGGCTGAAGTTGGGAAGTTTGAAATAGTATTTTATCTGTAAGTGTTGTTAGGTTCAGATGTGATTTTAATTATTCCAGGCTAGTTGTAATCATCGTCTGCAGGATTTTGACATTCCAATGCATCTTGCTTCATAAGTTCATACCCCAAGTCTTTCCTGGAAGGTTCATACACATGTATTGAGTTCTGTCCAAGCCTTTCAATAAGGAAGAACTAAGAAGTTTGAGCAAAAATACTAAAATGTGGTTATTTAGATAATAGTTCACTAAATGACTCGATTAAAGGCTGTTAATCATTTCACCACAAACAGAAAAAGATTGGGAAAATATTAATATAATAAATCTAGGTTTAATTCCTGGTGCTCTGTAGTGACAAATTTTTTTCCTCAATGTCGTTAAGAGTACTTAAAATTTTTGCTTTAGTTTCATTGTGTTTAATGCAGGACTGTACTCCTGTAAGTCAACTCCTTACCCATGATTTACTTGTGTATGAAGCCCCCAATCTTGTTTATGTTGCCCAAACGTGGCTGGGAGAGACAGCTGTGACATTATGAATCCAGCTGGCCACAGATGGATCTTTAGTGAAGCATGACTCCATATTGGTTTGGTGATCTATGTTTACTGCCTCCTGTTAAACTTTCAGAGACTCAACTCCTAAATCACCTGGCATTGACTACATTCACGTACACATAAGTAATAGATTGAAGTGAACTGGAACTTTTGTTGCTAGTGATCAAGTCTGTCACCTATAAGATCAATTTACTAGATTATAATTTTATGGACTGTTTAGCTCACGTTAGAATCCGATTAGTTTATGCCCATTTAGCACATGGTTTTCACCAGGTACAATAGTCTTGATAGCTTTTCAGGCTGTTTTGATAATGATGAACATTTCCAAGACCCTGTATGCTGAAGTCTCCACACATCTGTTACGGATTTGACAGTTAAACTCGAGATCTCAAGAAAAAATAAAAACCAAAGTCACAGCCTGTAAAGAAATTCATTTAGAATTTTTAAAGAAGGTATCAAAGATTGGTATTTACCAGGAAGGCTGGTAGAACTGCAAGATTTTCTAGATCTATTCATAGTGGAAATAACTATCTAAAATAGAAAACAAACAAAAGATGTATGAATAGTTGAAATAATTAGCTAAAACTCCAAACAAAACTAAAACATTAATAGTGCCTCTAGCAAATAATATTTAATTCTAAATCACTCCCCAAAACATTGGGTATGATGCTGCACAACAACTGGCTAACATTGCTGGTATAAATGTATGCCCCCTCTGTCCTTTATAGCCAGAACAGACACTATCGTTAGTGTTAATGGGTAGGCAAATCAATGAACTAGCACTTGCAAATTTTGGTGACAGGTTGCATATTTGTAATTCTGTATGTTTGTCTAAAGCAGGAAAAGTTGGAATACCTACTACCTTTTATATATCACTCTTCACTTTTATATTCATAAAGTTATTTCATAAATTGTCTATGCTATCTCATCTTCATTGTTACCATAGCATTCAGTACTCACCACATGCCCGCAGTTCAAATCTTAGTTTACTATGGTTTCTGTGATTTAATATACATAGATCTATCCATACCATATAGAAAACAATATGAATAACTTGGTTTGCTTTGGTAATTCATACAGTAAGCCAATGTTTATTGATCACATACTATATGCAGAAAGTGCTCTAAATGCTAGGGAAATCAACAGTGAAAAGAATGACCAAAATAGCTCCCTGTCCTCCTGGAGCTTATTATCTAGTTTTAGACACTGTTTTTCCTCTTGATTTTTGGTAGTATGGCCCTGTTTCTTGACATCCTAGTAATATTTCATTGAATGATGTTTGGTATATATAAGAATGTGTAGAGGATCTAGATGATATTTTATTCTTCTGGAAAATGTTCATTCTTTCCTCTGTTAGATGGGATGAACAGAAGCTGATCACCTTAATGCAGTCATGGGATAGAGTGGGTAAGGACTGATTCAGTTTCAGTACAGACCCATCCATCTCTGGTTTTCTCTCTCTTCCTACCCTTCTGTGTGTTCTCTTGGGCCGTTCCTTCTGGCAGGCTCTGAAATTATCAGTAGTCCTCTCAACATGGTGAAATTGCCAAACCTCTGCTATGCTTCTCAGAGACTCTCTGCTTAGTCTCTTGGCCCCCCACGCCCCCCAAACATAATTCATAATTTGGCAAATGTCTTGAAAGTAACCCCAGCTGTGTATCATGCTTCATTCCACACCCCTCGAAGATGAGGATCTTAGCTCCTTAAGTTCCTAATGTTTGTCTCTCCAGTTTGCTGAGACGGCCCCTGCCCCAGCAAAGCCCAGATTCTCATCCGCTTGCCTTGCATGCAGATTGCATGCAGCTGAAGTCCCCAGAGAAAATAGAACTAACTTTTCCACAATTCCCTCCAGTCTGGTATCTTGAATTTTTTCTAGTTCTTATGGCTTAATCAGCTCTCAGGTTGTTTTAAGCAGATTTTGAGGGGCAATTTCTGTATTTTATTTATATGTTTTAGTTGTTCTTGGCTGGATCATTAATCTCTTGCAAACTTATCCATTTTATCCCTGTTTTTAGGTACTGAAATTAGAGAATGAGGTCTTCTTTTAGACATATCTATGTTACCACAAGGTAACAATTTCCATCCTAGCTCAAGGTATTCCAGAACTAATTGGCAAAGTAGGCAGGTGGGGATGTGTCATTGAACACATCCTTCAAAATGTCACTGAAAGAGCTGGACAGTTACTAGAGCTAATACTCTGAAGTAAGCTGAGTTCACTGCCCAAGAACTGTTCACCAGTAGTGATACTGAAGGGAGTAAGACCAAGCTGTCCAAGTTAACTTAGGGGCTTTCACATGGAGGCTGCTCAGATTGGTGAACTCTGTGGGAGTCCAATACGTGAGGGTAGCTCTTATGAGCTGCAGCTTCTGCATGCTACTCTTGATTCTGTTATGAATTATCCTGAAAGGAAATAATTCTCCATCTTCATAGTCTACTGAAATACTGGGAAGTAGATATTCTTTGTGTGTGTGTGTGTGTGTGTGTGTGTGTGTGTGTTTTTAATATCTCACTAACCCTTGTAGGAAGAAGATATAGAGAGCATAGTAGTTAAGTGTCTGAATTTGGGAGTCAATCAAATTTAGATTCAAGCCTTCTCCATTTACTAGATGCTTGACCTTGAGAAAATTGCAAAAACTCTCCAACGCCTCAATGCCTTATCTGTGAAGCAGGAATAATGATACATCTCATTGCACTGACATGAAAGCTCTTGGAGACATTGTACTTAAAAGTGCTTATAATGATCTCTGGAATGTTGTAAACCAGCAGTTTATGGTAGCTATAATTATTTTAGTTATTATGGAAACCTATGGAATAGAGACTCAGAATTTTGAGGTGAGAGCTTAGGATTTTTATAAAGATCTTCTAAGGTAGGTGAATGAAGCTTGTGGAAAAAAATTTTTCTAAGAGTTCATAAGTTTATTTTTGCTAGTAAGTTAAACTACTTAAATATTTGTTTATTTTATGGATAACAAAACTATAAGAAAGAACTCCAGGAAAAAACCAACTGAATTGGGATGATTTACCTCTCAGTGACTTCAAAAAAGTATTTCTTCGTAGTTTCACTAAATAACAAACATCATTTTCAACTGTATTTTTTATTAAATTTTATACTAAATTTGTATTAATTTTGTATTGATCTAAGAAGAATCAAGGTTAACTAATAGTCTAAATTGTACAGGTGTTATCACGTTTAAGAAAAGGAACAAAATTCAACGTAAAAAAATTTGAGTGAAAAATACTTGGAGAGAGAGAAAGAAAGAAATTTGATTCCTAATTACCATTCATTAGTTATGTGGTATTGATTGGGCAACTTAAGTGATCTCCTTGTGTCCCAGTTTTCCTGGAAAAATTGTACAATGATAAAATAATACTAGGATTTTCTTGAATATCAAATGAGGGAAAGGAAATGAACATTACATGCAATAAGCATAGTCTTGTTCTTGTATTTAATGATCAATTGTGCCTTTGAATCTCTCTTTGGGTCATGAAGACCATGAAGCAGAAGAATTTGTGACATAAAAAGAGATGATATTAAATCTGGTTATTGGTATTTAATAATTTAAACCACATGTTTTTGAATGAAATTTTACATTTCTTTATTGTGTGGAAATTTTCTCAAATGAACATTTTTTTGACCATCGTTCAGGTATAATATTATATCCAAAGCCTAGTCCCAGTACCTCTTCAATGGTTTTGAGTCAACAGAACTGGAGGAAAAACAAGCTTTTCTCTTCCCTTTCAAGTTACTCTGATACAGGAATTGTTTCCACTCTCTGCATACCTGAGTGAGCATGAAATGATGCCGTTACTGAGTATTTCTGTTTGATTTTTCAAAAACTGTTGTCAGTCTTACAACTTGAAAATGAAATGCACTTGGTAATTGGTATAGCCACAGTCAGTCTTCAGATCTAATTGGAACTGACCCAGACACCCTCAGAAGTCTTCCTAGCCTTTCAGATCTGTAAGCATATGTGATGCGACAAAGGCAGGAGAGCATGTTGAAAGGGGGGGAAGTCCCTTTGCGTGTTGTTGAACCAGAAGTCTTTGATACGGCTCTCTCAGTCTGGACAATGTCTTGTGTGTTTGTTTCCACAGAGCATATATCATTACAGACTATATGGGCATCCGAAATGAAAGTTTCATGAAATTAGCTGCAGTAGGGACCTGGATGGGGGACTTTGTCACAGCCTGGATGGTAAGAAATTTTGACTTCACTCATTTCAAACATTTGATGGAGGAAAATGTTCATAATGTTGGATAGACACTGCTTTTGATGGGTTTAGAGTAAAAGAGTTACTTCTCTCTTGAGTGGAACAAATTCACGAGTACAGATAAATTTAGAGATTATTTGCAATATCTTTTTACCTTAGGGGGAAAAATTCATGCAATTATCATATTAATGATGGCTGCCCACCAGGAAAAATTTGTTTATGACATAAATACCTGTGTATCTATCTGTATACATATGAGCATACCAACATACACACATTAATGACATTAACAGAAACTTCCTTGTGATGTTCTAAATAATTTTGTGAAGATTATTGTTTTTGACCTGTGCAAGTTTCAGGTAAGGAATATTGTCTGGCCTGTCTCAGAAGACCATATGAAAGATTTTTAACAGCTGTTTTTATTTTTAAAAATTTCTTTTTCACAACACATCTTTTACAATTTTATTCATATTGTTTTATTTTTATTTAATTTTTTGATTTGAATACTGGTGACACCCAGTTAACATTAGTTTCAGGTATACAACATAATGAATCATCATCTCTGTACGTTATGCTATGCTCACCACAAGCGTAGTTAGGGCTTTTCAAATAGTTTTCTACATTTATTTTCCTCATTGAACCTACAAAATTAACTTTGCATTGCTAGTATTTATTATTTTAAGCCTACAACAAATAGACAAACCATATTTCATGCTGAGCTCATCTGCCAAGAGAGTAACTTCCTGTTTCATTTAACATTTTTGGGGGGGCACCGGGGTGGCTCTGTGGGTTAAGCATCTGCCTTCAGCTCAGGTCATGATTCCAGTGTCCTGGGATCGAGCCCTGCATCAGGCTCCCTGCTCAATGGGGAGCTTGCTTCTCCCCTGCCTGCCATTCCTCCTGCTTGCGCTCTCTCTTTCCCTCTCTCTCTGTGTCAAATAAGTAAAATCTTTAAAGCATTTTTTAAATTCAGGTATGGTTAACACAGTGTTATATTAGTTTCAGGTGTACAATGTAGTGACTCCACAGTTTTATACATTTCTCAGTGCTCATCAAGATAAATGTATTCTTAATCTCCTTTGTCTGTTTCACCCCCCCACCACCACCACCCACCTACCTCTCCTCCAGCAACCACCAATTCGTTCTCTGTATTTAAGGGTCTG
The DNA here is from genome assembly GCF_030435805.1 of Mustela lutreola. Lineage (NCBI taxonomy): Eukaryota > Metazoa > Chordata > Mammalia > Carnivora > Mustelidae > Mustela > Mustela lutreola. The sequence continues at coordinate 70,257,041 of NC_081297.1, read as the reverse complement.
CTTTCTTGTTCGTCTGTTTGTTTGCTTTTGTTTTTATTTCAAGTTTTTATTTAAATTCTAGTTAGTTAACATACAGTGTAATTTAGTTTCAGGAGTGGGGTGCCTGGGTGGCTCAGTGGGTTAAAGCCTCTGCCTTTGGCTCAGATCATGATCTCAGGGTCCTGGGATTGAGCCCTGCCTCAGGCTCTCTGCTCAGCAGGGAGCCTGCTTCTCCCTCTCTCTCTGCCTCTCTGCCTACTTGTGATCAGACTGTCAAATAAATAAATAGAATCTTTAAAAATATAAATATTAGTTTCAGGAGTAGAATTTAGTTGTTTATCACTTACATCTCACACCCAGTGCTCATCACAAGTGCCCTCCTTAATGTCCATCACCCATTTAGTGTCCCCCGCCACATCACCTCCATCAATCCTCAGTTTGTTCTCTGTATTAAAGGTCTGGGTTTTTATTTGTCTCTTTTTGTTTCTTAAATTACACATGTGAATGAAATCTTATGATTTGTCTTTCTCTATCTGACTTACTTTGCTTAGCATTATATCCTCTAGGTCCATTGATGTTTTTGCAAATGACAAGATTTCATTCTTTTTTATGGCTGAGTAATATTCCATGGTATATACATGCCATGTCTTCTTTACCCCCCAAAAACCAAAACACTCATTCAAAAAGATGTATGCACTTCTATGTTTATTGCAGTGTTATTTATAATAGCCAAGATATGGGAGCAACCCATGTGTCCATTAACAGATGCATACCTCTGTTTTAACCATTGGATTAATGAAGTACAATATGTAGCTTGAAAGTTCTAGGTCCTATGAGTTTATAAGAGAATCTCAGAGTACAAAGAGCATAACTCTCATAAAAATGGAACATGTTAACCTTTGTTGACACCTCTCATAGGTGTAGTTAATCATAATTGGCGTTATTCATCTTCACTTGAAAATGAGAGGACCTACCAAAGGTGAGGGTGCCCTACCTAAACAAGACTTGCAGGGACATGCCCCTATAAATAGTGTCCCAAGGAACGATTGTTGCAACTGTTACTGCCCTTTCTGTGGATAGCTTTGTCTTACCTGTGGATACTTTTGTGTCTTACCTAGAACAAATGTTTTCAGGAGACAGGAAACCTGCTACTACTGTGATCATCCTCTAAAAATATTAAGGAACTACCAAGGGGTTTTTATAGCTCATTTTTGAGCCTCCTCCTATACCTGTTCAGTTTTAGAATGTTAATAGAACAAAGTACCAAATGGATCCCATTCCATTAACTTTAAAATCTAGTTTTGAAAACTGATTTATTTTATTTGTAATCAACTAGATAATAAACCAAACGTCAGGGAACATGGCTGACTCAGTAGGTAGTACATGAGACTTTTGATCTCAGGGTTGTGAGTTTAAGCCTTATGTTGGACACAGAGCTTATTTAAAAAAATGCAAAAAATTCTTCAGGAAAAAAAAAAAAGCCAGATATTAAGAGAAGGCTGCCTCATGTCACAAATTTCTGTTTCCATTGGGAAAAACTATTTAGAAGGAAAACTATGTCCCTTCTAAAACTATTTACCTTTTAGAAGAGAAAGTAGAAGGAAAACTTTAAACATGTGATTTCCATGAAATATAAGGTGATACCTTTTGAAAAATTTCTGCACTAACTGGGATTGTGATATTCTTTTTTTACTGCATTTTATGGTGAATCTGCTTAATAAAATGGGAAAGAGAATTCAGAAATTTGGATTCTCTGACCTTGTTACATCTGGCTTGATCTTCCACAAATAATAATGCAATCCACTGAGCCCCAGTTTGCACATTTCTTTAAGGGGGCCAATAGTTGTTATCCATGTTATAGGTTTTCTATGAAGATGAAGTATGTGGTCCCGTGATGCTGGCAGTGCGAGGGAGATATAAGTGCTTTATTGCAGCTGTTCATGTTTTTCCCAGCTTATTCCGGGCCTTTGGTCCAGTTTCTAGACCAAGGTCTGGAGTTTTCTCCAGTCACCCGTGTTAGAACACACTAAGGCAATATGATCCATTACTTCCTGACTTCCATGCAACTCTGCGCCTGATCAAAGTTAGGGGAGAAGCACCAGACCAGCAAGCCCTAGGACCTTACGCTACAGTTTTCAGGCTTAAGTCCACCATTTGATTCAGAAATTATTTTCTTTCCCGTGACGACATCATTATTTGTTTGTGGCCCAATTCTATCTAAACCCTCCCCAGACTTTCCCTCAAGACATTGTTTCTAATACCATATGTGGCTCTGCCCCTATTTATTAGTTTTATTTTTTTAATTGGGATTTTTTTTCCTTTTGAATTATAAGGTGGGGTCCAATTTCTAGGACAGCCTTGAGAGGAAAACGCCTGGGGCACCTTCGACCAAAGACCTTTACCTTTTCTAACTGGATTTCTACTGTGGACTCATCTGCCCTACTCTTGTGGCTTAGCAGAATACAAATAATTCCACAGTTCACCTGTGGCTTTTCTCTCCCTCTGAGGTCTGGCTGACCTTCATAGTTTTTCCTAAATCTACTACTGTAATGCCTTCTATTTTTGCTAGCTAACCTGGTAACTTTTTACCTTTTTCAATGCTGTAGATTACTGTGATCAATACTTCCAGTACCACCGAGGTAGGACAGGACTGAGAATCAAGAAAACTGTGTTTGAGGTTTAACCTAGTAGTGTGATCTTAAGTCACTTCACCTTCTGGGGCCTCCCATGTTTTTCTTTCTGTAAACGGAGAGAGAATCAATCCAAAGTCCTTTGCTGCTTATGTTATATGAAATATTGACCTTTCCCTGTTAGACACAGAGATAGAAATGGCAAAAGAAACACAGTGCCCTTCTGATTTGAAAGTACAGTCACAAAGGGAGGCTCCCAGAGCACATCATTTCTATTCCCATTTTTATTCACCGACTAGGTGGTAAGTTTCCATATAAATATTTATATGTCTACATATGTGTGCATTGATAACATTTTAAAAAATAATAGTTTTCCTCATGAGAGGAGTCTGAGGAGCTTTGACCTTCATTTGTCTATAGAATTCTCATCATGAAGTGAATATCAATGATGAAGGTGACTGTCATGGAAAAGTAAGTGACTATTTACATTTCCAATAAAAGTGTGCCTTTTAATGTATTTCTGAAATGGAGAATTTTTCTTTTATGGAAATAGTTCAGAACTTCCCCATGGTTTTAAAAGGCATACTGGGACTGATACATTCCCCAGGCATAGCTGATCTCAACTAGTCTCACAACTGTCTTTGCCCCTCACACTACAGAGCATCAGACTCTACTAGGTTCAATTTCCTGGGCCATCCTGACTATTCTTAGCTCTGTGGGATGCTTCATGCAGAGGACCAAAAAACAAAAAACAAACAAACAAAAAAAACATTATCAGGGTTAAAGTTACTTTTTTTTGTCAAATAGATTTAAAAAAAAAAAAACAACTTAGTAAAAAGTAATACTTAAAGTGGTGGGTGGTATCCTTCAGCACTGATCTGTCCATCATGTCGACAGGAGCAGAGAAGAGCTCTGTCATGAAATTTGCCCACACCCTGTCATTGAACAAGGAACAGAGGTGTTGGCCCGTCCCATAGCACATTTCTCTCGTTTTACCATCCCTCCTTCAGAAGGGGTCACAGGCTCTACTCAGGTCTAAGATAACAGGTGAGGCTGAGGACGTCAAGATGGCGTTTGCTTCTCCTTCTCATTTACCACCAGAAGGAAAAATCACTTCCTGTCTCTCTATACCTTTTCCCCAGGCCCTGCTTCTTCCTGCTCTAGTGGCTTTTCTGTTACAGCTATAAAAGGTAACCTGGCTTATGATAGTGATAGGGATATCAGAGTCCGGGTTTGAGGTTCATGGTTGTGGGTGGGGGAGGAAGGGTACACATGAGGTGAAGTTGAGTTGTGACCTAAAGATGATGATAATATGATAAAAACTGAAATCATAAAGCATTTTTTCATCATAAAACCAAATATGATATATATCAAATCCTAATACTCATGGGACCTTAGTTAGCCTCAACATATTTTTGAAAGGATTATCTGTGGACTTCTGTGCATGTGTGTGTGCTACTACTAGCTAAGCTTCCACCATAAAGAGATGTCATTCATAGAAAAAAACAATTTCATTGTTTGCCAGTTGGATTTACCTTTCTTTCACATTTTTATAGTGACCATTTCTTTAAAAACTGTGTATGATTTTAAGAGACTTTATTTTTCCTTTTTGAAATTCAGAGTTCCATTAGAGCTAGACAAATGTAGTCAATATGTTCATGTGGAAATGCCTTTAGATTGATAAAATATAGCCCTGGTAGTTGGATTATAACAAGAAATAAAATTTTAATATTTGCTTAATTTTCTCTATTGAATCTCTCAAGAATATAATTTTTAGAGAAAGAAAGCATTTTTTTTTTTAGATTTTATTTATTTACTTGACAGAGATCACAAGTAGGCAGAGAGGTAAGCAGAGAGAGAGGAAGAAGCAGGCTCCCCACGGAGCAGAGAGCCCGATGCGGGGCTCGACCCCAGGACCCTGGGACCATGACCTGAGTCAAAGACAGAGGCTTTATCCCACTGAGCCACTTAGGTGCCCCAAGAAAGAAAGCATTTTTAAAGATATATTTCACCCTTCTATTTTAATTGTGCCTGTTTCCTGTGTAAATACTGTATGATCCCTCTAAATATTTGATTTTGATTTTGCCTTCCTATTTTTCACACGTTTTCTATGTCTTCAGAGATTGTGTAATTCATATTTATATTGTTATTACCTTTGTTCCAAAAGACTTAATTTAAGAGGTAAAGCTGATTGGAAACTTCCTGAGGGAAGTTCCAGCACCACTTGTGACACTCACCACAGTACCTGGTGTGAAATAGTTGCTTTAGAAATCTTCACTGAAGAATAAAGAGGTCCTAAGAGTACATATGCATTAAGCTCCATTTCTTTTTTCTTGTTTCCTTCTTGCTCCCTTTTGTGACCCAGTGTCATGAAATGGACACTCTAGAATGCTGAAAAGGTGGAGGGAGAACTAGATAGTTCAGAGTCTTCCCATGCCCCTGCCCCTCTAAGCTTGCTAAGCCTATTTTCATAGCCAGGAGGACATATGCTTGTAAACACCCTTGGATGGAAATAATAGATTGTTGGTGTCATTATCCCCAAATTATGATGTATTCTTTGGGTCTAAAGGGTGTTCGTAGATAACATGAAGATGGAGTTCCAGAGATCTTGCCAGAGGGTTCCTTTAGTGGTCATAACTGCTGTCAGTGGTATAGTTTTGCTCCTGGCTCTGGGGATGGAAGGAAGCTAGGTTGAGATATATCCCTTCAGCCACTTAAGCAGAGAGCCATTACCACATAAGACAGAAATTGGTTAGACTTCAGTGGACAGAGGCAGAAAAATTAAAGAATAGTGTATGCTTGAGAATAATTTCTACTCCTGAATTAGTATTTATTTATAAATCTGGAATAGAATAGAGGGAGAGAATGTTTCTGCAGCTCTGAGAGTAAAATATTCCTTCTGACTTAAGTTAGAAAATATGAAATAACATTTTAAATTATATATACATACTAACTTAAAATCTGGCAAGAGTTTGTGTTGGTGTCCTGTGCTCATTGCTTATTTTTTATTACTATTTCATGCTCACTATGGGAGGGTTGTGATTATCTCTGTTATTTTCATATCACCAAATTAATAATAGTTTATTTAGTTTAATATTGTCTATTATACACCTTCCCTTATTTTGTGGACTGCTGTGCAGATGTGAACATTGTCAGTGAACAATAGTTTATAGTATAACTGACATCATATCTAGCTTATTTTTCTGTCTGGAATTGAGCTTGGCAATTCATATTATGATCAATGCCAGTTTTCTAATTATTTCTCTTCCACTTCTATCAAAATGGCGGAGTAAAAAGCACAATTGAATTGATTTAGTATCTGAAATAAGGTAGCAATAAAAGCTCTGCTGAATTTAAATAATGGAAAAGGATTTATACCATGATAGACAGACTAGAAGGATCAGAGTTAGCAAACTCATTGAGCAAGTATATATGACAAACAGAAGGACACAAATGAGATATTTAACCACTGGAGCTGGACTCAAGAACTTGACATTACTCTGAGTTTTTATCATTTGCTCTTTTTCTCTGCCTGTTTGTTGGAGCTAGTTCATGACCTCAGTTATCTCTATGATTGGTTAACCACATATTTGATAAGTCTATAGTTTTCATTTCATTATTTTGTATAGTGCAAGCAGAAACTGGATCAATAATTTAATGAGGTCATAATTTATTCTATCTAGAAAGATTCTGTGCTGAATGAGAATCCCAATAAAAGAGCATGCATCACAGATCTGGGGGCACAAGATTTGTTGAGGAAGAGTGCTTCAGAGAACCCTGTAGGGAGATGAGAGAAGAAGGAGAGAGGTGGGTAAGGAGGCAAGAGAAGGTGTGGTCAATATGGTTGCAGAGAAAATCTCCCTTTGGCCTAGTACACTGGGTGGGTGTTATGTTCTTAGGGAATGGAGTGTACCAGTAGTGCAGAGAATCTGGGAAGGGCATCAACACAGACAAACCCAAAGGACAGTAGATTTAATAGTATCTGTAACTGTCAAAAATCATTGCCAGTTCATTTGGCCATTTGATCGAAACAGACAACATAAGAGGAGAATTATTTTTTATATTTCCTTTTTATCCATTAGAAAATTTAGAACCAAATATGGTCATTTTACTTTTGCACATATAAATATTTTAATGTCTCTATAAATATTTTAGCATTGTGTTTCATGTTCCTTCAAAATAATAAGTTCTCACTAAAAAATTAATAAGACAGGAGAGTCTAACCTATTTTCAGAGAGCATCACAAATGGTGATCAAGAATCTTTTAATTTTCAGGACCCTTGGATTTTTAAAGTATTAACAATCTGGCAGGAAATAAAGAATTTCTGAGCGAAATAGGTTGTAGCACAGAGATGTTTAAGAATAGGAGCACAAATTCGGGCTCTCCCCCAACTCTTCTAAATTCAATGTCTATAGAAAATTCCATAATATGTTATAGGTATATTATATGTAATTTATATTCATTTATTAAAAATTTATGGACTATTTTATTCTAAGCATGAAAGGCGTCTATGGAAGTGTACTGAATTGAACTGCAGTAAGATAGGAAGACACGATGGTCATCACTCACAGAGACGTTCCCATAGAGGCAGGACACGTTCCCTGTTCATCTTTCCCATTCCCAATGCAGTTTCAGCATCTTTCCGTTCCATTATGCTTTATTTCTATTACTTGGTTTATACTTCCTCGAGGCAGGTGAGGAAAAAAGGATTGTCCACACATTCTTTATGATTTTCCTAACATAATACTCAACACTTTTAAAGCACCATTGATCATTTTCCTGAAGTTTAAATAAAAGCCAGGAAACATTGGTATTTATTTTTCCTTTGGAAGTCATTGTACAATGAAATGAATATTGTTTGCTAATATCAGCATCGATTAGAATCTCAGAAAAGAAGCTATGTACTTTTTGCTTTTTGGTAAAAGTGATTTTATAAGTAGTCGGATTAGTTCCCTTATAATTTTTTAAAAACTTTTATGTAGTGCCTCTTCTTGTGGGCTATTGCTATTTTGTGTGTTCGTGGGCATGTGTGTAAGTTTTCAGTTAGTTTCCAAAGTCTTCAATGCTTTCAACTACTATAGTATCCTGCCAAGCTGAATAATCTTCTTAGGAATATTTAATCACAGATCTTAATAAGATGTGGAATATGGACAGAGAGTTTGTTTCATACTTTTCCCCCAGTTTGTCAGTAAAATTTGTTGAATTTTGTCATTAGTTTGGGCAAGGGGAGTGTGTCTCTTTTTAGGTGCTAAGTGATAGTACATCACATCCCGGCCAAACTGTTACTTTAAAATTTTAGAAAACTCAGCTATTTATTCCTATTTGCTTTTGACCAATATAGGTAATTGAAAGCATCTTATTTCTGGGACTAGAAGAAAACAAAAGAATAGCTTTGTATTATGCTATCATTAAGAGAGATACTGTAGGAACACCTGGGTGGCTCAGTTGGTTAGGGGTCTGCATTAGGCTCGGGTCATGATCTCACGGTCCTTGGGATCAAGCCCTACATCTGCTCAGTGGGGAGTCTGCTTCTCCCTTTCATTTTCCCTCTGCGCACGCGCGCTCTCTCTCTCTCTCTCTCAAATAAATAAATAAAAGAGAGTGCAGTTCTTGGTTATTTAAGCGCAAAGTTTTGTTTATATGAAATTGCTATCCTTTAGCAATTGTTTGCCCCAAGGATTTTTAGAGCAGTAAAGATTTTTATATTCACAGTGTATGTTGCATTTGTAGTTAAATGTTCTATAAACATCAAAAAGAAATTTATAGCAATGAAGCGCCTAGTACTTACATTTCATTGCTTTAAGGAAATTATTACATCATGTTTCAAGAAATTGAAGTATTTAAGTGAGCGGGGCAATATTTTGATAATGAATGGTTAAGTAAAATCATGTTTGGCATATATTCTTCTCTGTGCTTACATATCTGAAGGCTGATTTGGGAAAACAAACAAACAAACAAACAAACAAACAAACTCCCTTTTTGCCCTGGCTGGCAAAATATGTTAGGTTTATCCCAGACCTGGGCCTGGCTCCCTCCAGTATCCTTCTCTAGTCTCTCTAGTTGCTCACTGAACGTCTTTAGTAGCTTGGTGAACATGGTGTATTGCACAAGGTAAGTAGTCAATCAAACATACGATGGTAATGGCACTGAAAAGCTAGGCAGAATATCAAATAGATGCCTTTGACATTTCCAAACATATCAAATACAACCGATGACTAGGTCCACATCAGTAGTTTCTTTTAATACTCTAGCCCAGAGCTCACTGAAAGAAAGTTAGGACACTGCATGTGCCAACTTAAAAATTCCAAATTGTTCTTGACTTCTAAGCAGAGGATATATGAGGAAATAATGCCTAAATGAGTCAGGCGCTTGAGATGAAATAGGGAACCTGGAGAGAAGCCATCTGTTTTCACTGAAAAGAATAGCACCTCTCATAAAGGTTTTAAAATACATCATAAAAGATACCGTGAAACTGTAGCTATTGAAGAAAAATGAAACCTAATAATTTTCAAGTTCTGACTACTTTTTTCTTTGACTTGTGTTATAATTATCCTAATTTCTATTTGGCATTTTCAGTTTCAACTAGAGATGATAGAATCAATAGAGGATTTTTGGCAAATCTGAGTGTAGATTTTAAAAAATGCTTTTTATTTTGCTTCAGCAAAAAATTAGCAAAATGAACCAATTTTCTGCCTAAGTAGGTGCTAGATATCGAAACTCATTCCTTCATTCATTGAATGAATATTTGTTTATATAGTGACCTTACAGTTTATGATAAGAGTTTATTATTCAGTTCTTCTGAGTATTAAAAAAGGATTAAATATAATTAAAATTGTAAAATTGTTGAAATTTATTTACTAATCAGATTGATTTTATTATATTGATACAGATAAAAAATATCTTTTTCAAGACCATTTAAAATTCATTTTTTTTCTAAAATATGAAAATAACATATATCCATGTATATTAAAACAAATTTTTTAAAAAATTATTTTGATTTTATGAACACTTAAAAAGCGAGCATACTAATTATTCTTGGTACCTGTTAATATACTGTAGGTTTTTAGCCTTATAAGGTAATGTCATTGGTATCTGTCTGAAAATGTTGACACTTCTAATTGACTCTGTCTGGAGATCATAATATTTTTGAGAAAATACTTTCTTTAGTCTCAAAGGACCTCTGAAGCTCATAGCATATTCTATTAAAATGGGAGATTGTACAAATTCACTTCAGTACGATTTTAGTCCAGATACTTCCTCAGATACCATCTTTTTGCTTCCATTCAAATGACTTTTTTTTCCACAAACTTATTTTCTACATAATACAACTCATCAAGTAAGTTGTCTCTGTCATTTTTTAATATTTTACCCAATTTTGACGCTACAAAGTTACAGACCTATAGTGGTCCAGGATCCTTCTGAGGGTCTCACTCACATACCCATGAAATCTATTCACTTAATAAATAACAGAGCAAGCTCCTACAGAATAACAACAGATACATGAGAGATAAACATTGACACATTAAATAAGGTAAAAGCGGTTATAGTATCATTGCATTTAAAGTAACCCTCCTCTTCCTGAGGGAACCTCCTTCAGGCCTTGCCTCAACCAGCCCCTCACAAGACTCACCGGGCTGGCAGGGGCTCGTGCCGAGCCGTATGGAGTTGCTGTCCTACATCCTTTGGTCTACTCATGTCTTCCCAAATTGCTTTCAGCAGCCTAAGTCATCTTTGTGAGGTTTTAATGAGTGACAGTAGCTTTCTGTGTTCAAGTGGCATAAATAATAAATACTGGAGTTGCAAATTCAAATGCCCTGAGGGCCAAACCCGCCTAGTAAAAGTGTGAAACATCTGGCCTGAGATAAAAGGTGTATATGGGGTGCAGGGGGGAGCTGTGTTGAATCAGAGAGCCTATTCCCTATGAAGAGGTATCCAGATTCATTTGATTAAAAAAAAAAAAAAGAAAGAAAGAAAAATACCAGGAACGTGAAATAGGTTGTACTTTCAGCACTAACTCTGCTCACTGGTCCTGTGTTTTCATGCTTCATAAACCGGGAGCATTCAGCTGGACATTGACACTGGTCAGGAATGTGGAAAGGTCAGTGTGAGGACCGTACCTGGGGCACTTGCTGTTCTGGAATATCTGCATCACACCTCCTAAACCTGTGAGTCCTCTGCAGGGTTGGTCCTCCCTGTTTGTTACAACCTCTGACACGCCGGGGAGCCCGTGCTCTAATCACAGCTGTTAGGACAACCAGAGTCCTTGTTCCGCTTAGGCCATATTCCACCCAAACAGTTAAAGCGCAAGGGGGAAAAAACAAAAAACAAAACAAAACAAAACACACACACACACAAAAACCCTCCAAAACCAAAAACAAACCCAAAACACCTCACCCTGTTTTCATAACACTTTCTGGATGTTAACGATGTGCTCGTTATTGCAGGCAGGTTGGCCACAGCCAGCGTGGGTGCAGAGAGCCCTAACACTCATGCTGTATTTGTTGACTGACTGGCTGGCTGTGCTTTTCATAGGGAAATGATGTGCGGATGAAGACTTAATGACCATGTGTGTGGAAATCTTTTTTTTTTTTTTTTAAAGATTTTATTTATTTATCTGACAGAGAGAAATCACAAGTAGATGGAGAGGCAGGCAGAGAGAGAGAGAGGGAAGCAGGCTCCCTGCCGAGCAGAGAGCCGATGCGGGACTCGATCCCAGGACCCTGAGATCATGACCTGAGCCGAAGGCAGAGGCTTAACCCACTGAGCCACCCAGGCGCCCTTTTTTTTTTTTTTTTTTTTAAAGATTTTTTTGTTTATGTATTTGACAGAGATCACAAACAGGCAGAGAGAGAGGGGGAAGCAGGCTCCCCGCTGAGCAGAGAGCCTGATGAGGGGCTCGATCCCAGGACCCTGAGATCATGACCTGAGCCAAAGGCAGAGGCTTAACCCACGGAGCCACCCAGGCACCCCTGTGTGTGGAAATCTTAAACGAATATAAGTATCATTAAAGCGCCAGTGTGTATTGAGCTCTTAGTTTCTTTATAGGCACAATGAACCAAACTTATTACTTAGTGGGTTTCCCCCACTTGCTTTCCTGAATTTCATAAGGCATTTCCCCCCCAAATTTGGTTTTTTAAAATTATTTAATTATTTATTATTTATTAACATAATGTATTAATAGCCCCAGGGGTACAGGTCTGTGAATTGCCAGGTTTACACACTTCACAGCACTCACCATAGCACATACCCTTCCCCAATGTCCATAACCCCACCACCCTCTCCCGACCCCCCTCCCTCCCTGGCAACCCTCAGTTTGTTTTGTGACATTAAGAGTCTCTTATGGTTTGGTTCCCTCCTGATCCCATCTTGTTTCATTTTTTCCTTCCCTACCCCCCAACCCCCCCCCACGTTGCCTCTCAAATTCGTCATATCAGGGAGATCATATGACAATTGTCTTTCTCTGATTGATTTATTTCGCTAAGCATACTACCCTCTAGTTCCATCCACGTCTTTGCAAATGTCAAGATTTATTTTCTTTTGATGGTTGCATAGTATTCCACTGTATATGTATACCACATCTTCTTTATCCATTCTTCTTTTGATGGACATCTAGGTTCCCAAATTCGTTTTTGCATTGGAATGACCCAGGGAGGTTCACAAACAACTGTGCCAGACTCCCATCTGGCTTGTTTGGAGCCTGGGTGTTGGAATTTTTGGAAGGTTTACAGAGCTTCTAATACACGGGCAAGTTTGGGACCATTTCTCTCAGGTGGTTTTAGGAAGTTAAGCTTGGGAATATTTTGATGTATGTTATGGGGTCAGAAGCATCCAGTATCAAAGCTGAAGGCAAATCCCGGGGAGGAATCTTTTGGCGCTGGGAGACTGCACACAAAAAGAAGCAGGAATGAAGGCAAAGAAGGATGAAAGGGGGCCTGGCTTCCGCAGGACTTGCACATGGCACCGGGGCCAGGCAAGTGTTCAGTAAAGTTTCCCTTGGCCCCAGTGCCAAGTCCAGAACCTACGTTAGGTTCCTTACAGAGCATCTGACTGTGGCTTTCTTCTAATACTTAACAACAGATTCCGCTGAAAGAATGCCAGCCTTGCTATAAAGCTGACCGCTTTATGTCTGGGCCTGGGCTCTAATTATGCAGTTAAATGCCTCTCCCATTATCCGGACAAGTAAGTCCTCCCCTCCTTCTAGCTCATAATGCAGAGAACGGCTTATCATTTTGCCTATTTGAATATAGTGTCATTTCCATAGACTTCCTTCCAGCCAGCCATCCCTCCCACCAGCAAACGTCCCTCTCCCCCAGTTCTCCATGTGCTTTAACTGGATTCTTTCCCTCTCATTGAATGTTAGTAAGTATTGCCATTCGCCCAGGGGGTGGCTTACTTTTCATAATTACTACTTAGACAATACGGCTGTGAACTGCTGTGAGATAAAAGATAGAGCATGTGTAATTATGACTATTAATATTGTTAGTGTTACTTAATTTAAAAAATTACAGTGTTGCATAAATGGGAACATCTTAAAATACAGTTTGCCATTTGCATTTTCTGAATGAAGAATTTTTACTAATTTTAACATCTTTTTATTTTCATTATGCTGTCATTCTCACATGAATATGAACTAACACCAAGATTTTATATTCACTATTTTTCATAGCAAACTCTTTAGGTGAGGTTGTTTTTTTTTTTTAAATGAGGCTTTTTTTTTTTTTAAATGAGGTCAGTTTTAAGTAGGTCACTCTAAATTATAAATATCCCTGATGTTAATGTTATGTCATTTGCCAGAATTTTCACTGCTTATATGTTAAGTGATGAAAAATTATGTTAAGTAAGAAGAATTCACAATGAAAAGTTGTATTATTTAAGGAAAACGTACATGTCAACTATGCTTCCCAAAAGATGACTAGACCTTCTTGAGTGTATAAATAATAGCACCTATTTACTAAAATATGTCTAAAAAGTAGTGTTGAAAAATGCTGAATCTTAAAATCTTGACACGAAGTAGGTAAATTTGAGTTTTTAAATGCTGTTCAACTTTGTCTCAAAATTTTTCCCTTCTGATGGGCACTGAGTTCCAAATATTATTAAAGTTTCTCTACCACTATTTGAGGCAAAAATAAGACCCGAATTTCAATAGTTTTCTCACCAGATGCTTTTAATCCTATTTATTTTAGTAAAGTCCAAGAGACAGATGTGGGTGAAGGACTAATTTTTTATTCTCTAAAATAGATTGTATGCAGGAAAACATGAAGGGGGTAGAATTTGGGCTAAAGACAGCATTCAGGATGCTGACTTGGGAGCAGATGAGTGAAGATGACATTTTCCTAGTCAATGACAATTATCAGGAGTCTCTCATCTGCTTTTCCTGCTGCGTTTTCGCAAGTTCATTGACTTGTCTATGAAAGTAAAGCTTGGAGTCAATTAAGGTACGACAACAAAGGAATTCAATAGCAAACCCAGGTAATCATAAGATAAGGTAAATGTAAATTTTAATTTGGAAGTTTGAGAAAACAGCTGCACAAGAACAACAACTTTGATGCGAAGTGGATCTTGACAGAAGCTCAGATCCCTGATATTTCAGTCCTGTTCATTTGTCAACATAAAGGCGAGATAGAGTCTTATGGGATTAGGCATACTCCGTGGCTAAAAATATAGTCTGACATTTCTTGAATGCTCTTGACAAGACTCCACATAAAATTATATTAGTATTCTTTCCAACCAAGAGAAGATTTTTAAGGGAGGCTGTGTTCTTTTATTCAAATTCAAATTTAATCCTTGGTTGCCATGGCATCCTAAAAAAATTAATCATATATTGTTGCATTTTAAATGTTGGGTATAGGGTGTTTTAGTAGAGATGGAAAACAATAAACCTTAGAAATGTTCTTGTAAAAATTAAATTGCATTTTGGAACTTTTAAAAAAAGTAACAAGGCCTACCAAAAGCCAATTACAGAGATCCCACACATTAGGAAAAGTGATCATTGACCATGCTGTCAATAGCTGTCGGTGTCTGCCCTGCTCTTGGGCACCCTCGCTGTGGTGCAGCTGGCTGACAGATTGTAGCTAACGTGCAAGTGGAGAAGAAAGGTGGTGTGGAGGACCAAGGGTCGCATAATACAAGATGCCAGCAGCCTGAGAGACTGGAGTATTGCATGTGTGTGACGTGTGTGACGGCTGGTGCTGGTCAGAGGGAGGGATCTGCAGAGAAATCCTGTGGTCACTGGGATGATTGGGATGGGGGGGCGGGTAAATGGAAAACACTGAATGGAGTGAGAATTGGATGGAATTGTGTAGGTCCTGGGATGACACTTGAGCATTAGAATGGCAAGTGAAAATCATTGTTCGTCACCAAATACCGTAGCTAGAGTAATGGAAGGCTGGTACCTGTAGAGCTCCAGAAAGTTAAGTGCTTCTTTTCCGATGCAATGTCTGTGACTGCCTTAACATCCCCCTGCCTTCCCTTTTCCTTCCCTTCGAGAAACATCCTTTGCCAGCTTCTTGGACTTTAGCTCTTGCTCTGTTTACTTGCAGGAAAAACAGACTGCAGTGTCCAATCATATTATTTACTCTTTAAAACCTTTTAAAAAACAAAACAAAACAAAAAACAACTGCAGATGGTTTTGTTCTCCAAAACAAACGCAAAGGTGCAAATGGTTAATCAGGCTGAAACAGAGAGCTGCGCTTTTGAAAGCTTACCACATGCCAGCCCTACTTTTGAGGTTAGCATTTTTTTTCCTGAAGTGTGGGTCCATAATTTTTAATGAAGGCTTTGCCCACTCATGCTTGAAATTCATGGGTGTAATGTGCAGCCAGATAATAACAAGATTTGGTGTCAAACTGTGAGGCATATAATTTCTGCATGCCTGTGAATTAGCACTTGATACCCTAAAATATATTTCCTGTTCTCTCTGAACATAGCAGTCAGAGTAAAAACGCTGACAAAATTGTTATTAATTGCTTTGTAGCGTTGTTGGAATCATCAACATAATGAACTTAATTGGGATGGTTCTTGAGGTACTGAAAGTAACTTGAAAAAGGAATCGAAGTTATCAGGTGCCTGGTGAGAAACAAAGTGCTGATGTGGAAATGACAGAGCGGGCACAGAAACAAATGGAAGCAATTTAGGGTAATGCTTCTCTCCACCCAGGCTCCTAGTTGCAAATCAGAGAGCAGATGAAAGCACCAAAGCCCTGGCTAAAGGAAGGCAGGGAGAAGTGGCAGATTGTAAATTAGCAGGACCCTTCCACTAACCTGGAAACAACATGGCATTTCCGGAAGAGTGTTCCAAGGATAAAAATAAGTACGGAGAATGTGTAGATGTCCAAGCTACCCCCTGGAGGATGGCTCACGCATTCGTAAGCAGCGTTAACTCTTTTGAATCTCCAGATCAATTAAGTGGCAATTTACTGAGCATCTGAATTACTTTGCTTGTGTATTCAGTAAATTACATATGTGTTTAGAAATACATATATGCATAAACATATACTTATTTATATAATTCGTATATAGAAAAGTATATATAAAAATCCAGGTTTTTCCACTTTTCCCTCTCCTTTTAAAATTTTTATTTTTAAAAGACTTTATTTGAGAAAGAAAGAGAGCATGAGTTTAGGGGAGGAACAGAAGGAGAGGGAGAAGCAGGCTCTCTGCTGAGCAGAGTGTCCCAATGATGGGAAGGAGAAGCTCCATCCCAGGCCCTGAGACCATGACCTGAGTTGAAGGCAGACGCTTAATTGACTGAACCACCCATATGCTCCTCAAAAATTTTGTTTTAAAAAACAAATACTAAAAGGAAATGATTGGTTACTGTGCAAAATAATCCATCTATGAAGCTTATTTAAGAAAGAATGCTATCGGTTTTATTTAAAAGTTTGAATTGTACATGACTTTCTAGGAAAACAACTATTGAATAATGTTGAATTTCATTATACTGTTGTGAAAATTGAGTAATATTGGTAATTTAAAGAAATTATTGTGGCTGACATATTAACATTAATATATAAAATTTATTGACCTCGCGTGCCAAAACCTTTTCTAAATGTTTTTAATCTATTCATTTATTTAGACCCAGTGCAGTTAGATGTATTTTCTATTATTCCCATTTTATAGTTGGACAAACAAAGGCATTGTTTACCATTGGGTAATGGGATTATTATGGATATGGGGTAACACTTCAATATTTGACACCAAAAATAGATTTTTTCCCTACTTAATATTTAATATAAATGCACCTTACTTAGTCCCTGGAAGTTGGTGACTGTAACTATGTGTTGATAAAAACATTTCTGAAGTTTGTTGCATGTGTCCCTATCTGAATAAACAAAAATGTAAGTTAATCTTTTACTTATTGTGAAAATTACCATGAAAATGATACTGAATTTGCCTAGAGCTGGGTTCAAATTTCAGTTCTGTTACTTAAGAATTATATGACCTGAAACTTGGTTTCTGTATTAGTAAGTGAGTTTCTACTTACCTCTTTGTGAATTACTTAGCATGAAATGTGGATTATGGTAGGCTATCATAAATGCTAGCCATCATTATTATTTTTATTGCTCCCATTTCCTTAAAAAGAAAGTGAATCTAATGGGATAATGTCTCCTTTATGGTGGCTTTGTAAATTAAATCAATAGAGTTGTGTAGGCTGATAGTCTAAACGTGTATGTGTGCGTGACACATCTTACACAATGCTTAGTAGTTAACATTCAATAAGCACATAGATTAAATGAGTTAATGCAGTCAGAGCACTTAGAAAAATGCCTGGCACACGGAAGCTTTTGTTATATGATACAACTATTATGATGACTAGGTATCATTTAGTTTCCATTCTTTCCTTTGTTGTGCTGTTTCAGTAATTCCCTATTCTTGCTGATTTATGGCTATGGTAGATGTATTCATTTATTAATTTGTATTGACCGCCCCCTTGTGCCGGGTGATGTGTTAGATCCTGATCACCAAGATCCATAATTCAGGAAGGTGAGGGAAGTGGTGAGATCTGCTACACGTGTTGGTCTGAGGCGTCTTTATAACACCGGGGTAGAGGAATACAGTCCCCAGTTGGATGTGGAAATTCAGTTGGGCTCCATACAATGATTTGGGAATCATCAGAATTTATCTATTACTTGAGACTATTAAAGAGAGCTTTAAAAATAAGGGTATGCTGTATTGGTGTTCTAGAAAACATAGACATTCTAGAGAACTACATGTAAAAATAACTAAAAAATGGGGTGCCTCAGTGGCTCAGTGGGTCAAAGCCTCTGCCTTCAGAGTCCTGGGATCTAGCCCCACATCTGGCTCTCTGCTCTGCAGTGAGCCTGCTTCTCCTTCTCTCTCTCTGCCTGCCTCTCTTCCTACTTGTGATCTCTGACTGTCAAATAAATAAATCTTTAAAAAAATAAACCTAAAAAATGAAATTGACAATGAGTAGTCAAAGTCATAAGAAGGGAACTGCGGCAACTTTGGGTGCTGCATGTGGACAGGGCATTTGTGGTCCACCCCGACCTTCAAATGCCCATTTACTTCTATTGAGTTGATACTGTGTTTTTTCTATAGGCCTTCATACAAACTTTGGGGTGCATGCTGCTGCCTGGTCCTGTTCCCCACTTCTAGGATTCCTCTGAATGAAGCAATCTGAATTCTTTCCAGGAGTGGCAGTTGGCATCCTGCCCTCAGGTTGCATTTTTTCTCCTTTCCCAGAACTGAATGGTGTTGGACAAAAGAACTCATCTCTGATCTTTTCCATTACAACTTCTCCCTCCTCCGTCATTCTACCTGTCTCTTAGCTCTTCGGGATCTGACCAAATGCACACCCATGAACTGGCTGCTTGGGCTGCCTTATTCCAGAAGCTTAGGTTGCCAAAACTTGACTGCTTTCACAAGTTGCCACTGCATCTTCTTCTTTCTTCTTTACAAATGTACTTGTTTACGACAGCATGAAGTTCCAGTGATTGAATATCTGAATGAGGTTATGATAGTTCCCAAACGGAATGAAGACCCATCATGCAATGGCCCGTGCACTCGTTCCCCTGAAAATATTTCTGATATTACCTTGTCTCCATTTTATAAAGATAGATTAATGTGCATTGAGTTGTGTGGCCTTCTGCCTGGGTGTTACATACTTCCCTTTCTCAAAATTAATTACCGACACAAAGATAAGGATCCAAATAGCTTCTTCCAAGTGATTTTGGACCCTAGGAAAATTTTCACTGAAAAATCTACACTGATCAGTGTATTTTGACTGGTCAGCAGCATTAGGTAAATGCCTGTGGGTAAATCCTACAATAATAGCTCGTGGAGCAAAGACCCTTCCTAGCCAAGCTCAGCCCTCTTTCTTTGGTTCACTTGAATGTCTGTTGAATAAGGCATTTGCCACTTGAAGAAATGCGCTGGAAAACTTTAGCAATGGCATGCTGCAAAGCTCACATATTTATTCTTTAGAAGAAAGAGAACAATTTAGCAAATTCATAATGTTAGCATTTTAACAGAAATCGAGATACCAGCCACATTTAAGAAATAAGATTAAAATTCTTCAGCAGTGAGAGTTCATTTTTAAATAGCTCACAAAATCTTTTCATATACTCTTAATAACTTCTGCCTGCAAGACAATTTCATGACATAACATTTAGAGACATAGAGGACTTAAAAATTCTCTAAAATCTTTTTTTTTTTTTCAAGACGATTTCTACATTTATCTAGCAGTAGTGCAGAGTTTCTGTCTTTAGTTAAGACTGCATTTCTGAAATGATCTGTTATTGAAGTTACAAAAAGATAATAGAATCAGCCAGTAAATAAATTCTTATCTTTGCATGCTTTGCCTTTGAAGCAATAGGTAAATTTGTGACACTTTGAAAGTACTAAAAAGATTCTTGATACTCATCAGTTTTATTTGTGAGAATTTATAGCTTTGAACATGAAATGAGAAAAACTGGCCATATTTTACTTAAGCCAGAATGTTAATTGGAAAAACTATTTCATGGACTCCTCCCAGAATGGAATAGGAAATGGTTAGCATCATCCAGTTGTAGTAATTTCAAGCATTGTTGGTTGTCATTGATTAGCCCATATTCGGAAGATTTCTAGGTAGCATCCTGATTACTTTCTATGTTTGAAGACAAAGATATCTAATCTTCTAGTGGCATTTTGAATTACTGAATCCAGTCATCATAATACGCCAAGTCAACCGGATTTTTTCTTTAATATTCTCTTGTCGTTTGGCATCAAGCCCTAAATTGGAACAACTTCTTGTTTTTCCCCCTTCTCAGAGAGAGGGATCCCAAGTTATTGACCTGGCTCCCAGGGATACTGAGGGCATGGGGCAGGAGCTGGAGAGGGATTGGGCATAATGTCTTCTCTATCCCCAGTGGTCCTTGAATGAGTGGAATACACACAATGGAATGAGAGAGATCAGAGAGATAGGACTAAAGGGCCAAAATATAAACCAGAGCCATGGAACCAGACCACTCTGAGAGACTGGACAAAAATCCTGTCATAGATCAATGGAACAGAATAGAGAGCCCAGAAATAGACCCTCAACTCTATGGTCAACTAATCTTCGACAAAGCAGGAAAGAATGTCCAATGGAAAAAAAGACAGCCTTTTCAATAAATGGTGCTGGGAAAATTGGACAGCCACATGCAGAAAAATGAAATTGGACCATTCCCTTACACTACACACAAAAATAGACTCAAAATGGATGAAGGACCTCAATGTACGAAAGGAATCCATCAAAATCCTTGAGGAGAACACGGGCAGCAACCTCTTCGACCTCTGCCGCAGCAACATCTTCCTAGGAACAACGCAAAAGGCAAGGGAAGCAAGGGAAAAAATGAACTACTGGGATTTCATCAAGATCAAAAGCTTTTGCACAGCAAAGGAAACAGTTCACAAAATCAAAAGACAACTGACAGAATGGGAGAAGATATTTGCAAACGACATATCAGATAAAGGACTAGTGTCCAGAATCTATAAAGAACTTAGCCAACTCAACACCCAAAGAACAAATAATCCAATCAAGAAATGGGCAGAGGACATGAACAGACATTTCTGCAAAGAAGACATCCAGATGGCGAACAGACACATGAAAAAGTGCTCCATATCACTCGGCATCAGGGAAATACAAATCAAAACCACAATGAGATATCACCTCACACCAGTCAGAATGGCTAAAATCAACAAGTCAGGAAATGACAGATGCTGGCGAGGATGCGGAGAAAGGGGAACCCTCCTACACTGTTGGTGGGAATGCAAGCTGGTGCAGCCACTCTGGAAAACAGCATGGAGGTTCCTCAAAATGTTGAAAATAGAACTGCCCTATGACCCAGCAATTGCACTATTGGGTATTTACCCTAAAGATACAAATGTAGTGATCCAAAGGGGCACATGCACCCGAATGTTTATAGCAGCAATGTCCACAATAGCCAAACTATGGAAAGAACCTAGATGTCCATCAACAGATGAATGGATCAAGAAGATGTGGTATATATACACAATGGAATACTATGCAGCCATCAAAAGAAATGAAATCTTGCCATTTGCAACAACATGGATGGAACTAGAGCGTATCATGCTTAGCGAAATAAGTCAAGCAGAGAAAGACAACTATCATATGATCTCCCTGATATGAGGAAGTGGTGATGCAACATGGAGGCTTAAGTGGGTAGAAGAAGAATAAATGAAACAAGATGGGATTGGGAGGGAGACAAACCATAAGTGACTCTTAATCTCACGAAACAAACTGAGGGTTGCCGGGGGGAGGGGGTTTGGGAGAAGGGGGTGGGATTATGGACATTGGGGAGGGTATGTGATTTGGTGAGTGCTGTGAAGTGTGTAAACCTGGTGATTACCCCTGGGGATAAAAATATATGTTTATAAAAAATAAAAAATTAAAAAAAAAATCCTGTCAAAAGCCACAGGATGGAAATACAGAGAAAGAGTTTTGAAATGAAGAGAATAACCTAGGAACATGCCTTAATTTCTAAAGCATAATGGGGGGATTTTTGAATTAGGGGGCTGCCAATCTTAGATTTGTTGGGGTGGACAGTTGAAGCAGAAGATATGAACACAGTCACCCTGTCAATATTCTGAGAATTGCTTAAACCATGGTTGGATGGTATATTTTAACCATATTCATAGTTAGTAGCACTAACACCTGTAGTTGAAAGAAAGGAAATAAATTGAGGGTCACCTGGGTGGCTCAGTGGGTTAAGCCTCTACCTTCAGTTCAGGTTACAATCTCAGGGTCCTGGGATTGAGCCCTGCATTGGACGCTCTGCTCAGCAGGGAACCTGCTTCCCCCTCCCTCTCCCTACCTGTGGTCTCTCTCTCTCTGTGTCAAATAAATAAATAAAATCTTTTTTAAAAAAGCACTAATCTATAGAAATAAATGTCTTTAGGAAGAATAAACATTCTGTGGAAGTAATTTTGGTGGAAGAGATGAAGTTTCACATTGTGCTCAGACCAGTTAGGCCAAAATCAACCTGAATTTCTTGACAATGAACAGTCTTTGGGGGAGAGCCAGCCTGAGCATTAAAAATGTTTGTAGTTTAGCAAGTTCAGTTTTTATCGGGTGAATTACAGAAGACTGCTCTGTCTCTAAATGGATGAATCAAAATTTCTAAAATAAACATGTTTTACTTCTTAAGTGGTCATGCTGCTATAAGCCTTGCAGTTAAAAGATTATATTTATTAGCCCTCTAGTCAAACTCTTATGTTAACACAAATTTAACCATTTTGCAAAATCTTTCCCATTGGATGAATAAGAGAAATTTCAGCACAGAATTCTCTAAATGCTCTGTCTTTGAAATTAGCCTCCCTACCTGAATTTACAAGGCTTCTTATCAAATATGAAAATAGTTTAAAATATAACCAGAGACTGTCAAGATTTAAAGCCTGTAATTTTTTGTTCCAAGCTAGTATTGTAGGTAGCCCACTGCAGCTCCAACTAAATGTTTGTTGAATGCATGCTTTTTTAAAATAAAGATTGTCATATCTCTCGTAAGCTTTTTGCATCTTTCTTCTACTTCAGTTTCCCAGAAGTTTGGGATCCATACAATAAAGTAGCTCCAGCAGTACTTTTTTTTCCCCTGCATGTATTTTTGTCTAAAATTACATGCAGTCGAGTGTATTTTATTGTGCTAGGTATTCATTTGTGCATATCATAGTGAATATCTCCATAGGTGGTTCTCTGGTCAAATTCTTGAGCATAACGATACTGAGTGCATTGCAGTCCTTTCGGATGTATAGAACTTTTCTGACAAATTCAGGTTTTCAGATGCCTAGGCACACCCCTCTTGGCCCAATGGTATTTGAGATTGGAAGTGTAGACAAAATATAAACTGAGGAATTGAATTATCGGGGCTCTGATTTTCAGCTCTGCCACTTCTGATCTGTGGGGCACTGAGTAAGTTAAACAGCTTCGTTGAGTCTTAGTTTCTTCCCCAGAAGAGTAATGAAAATGACATATCCATGTACATGTTTCAGAGCTTGCCTTACATAATACAGGCCTGGTCTGTGTAATACAGATATATAGCTCAGAGCCTTGCACAGTCAGAACTAAAATAAAGTTATTTACTCTTGAAAGTTCCAAACAGTTCTTTTATTTCCCAAATTCTTATATTAAGTTAGCCCAGGTTAAAAAAAGAAGAAAAAGAAAAATTTTAGACCCTGCAGAGTTGATGATCTGCCTTGGGGAAATTACTCCTTATGGCTATTTTCCCCCCAAAACATTTTATTTGTATAAGAGACATATAGGTGTTATTGAACTAATGGAAAAGAAAAAAGAAAAATTCACTCCTTGTGCCCACCACCCCGAGAAAACCATTGTTAGCACCTTATTTATTTTTTTAAAGAATTTCATGTATTTGTACATTATTATAATTACATTTCAACATTATATTCTAAATTCCATCAGTTAGCATAATAACATGAGCATTTACTCATTGTTGTTAAAATCCTTTCAATGGCTGCATTATTACTCTGTGTGATTGTAAAGTAGTTCAATTAACCATTCTTTCATTATTAAGCACTAAGGCTCTTCCTACTGTTGTATTATTCTAAATAAGAATGTCTATAAGAAATGAAACTTTTTTACTTTTTTCAAATTATTTTCTTGGTAAAAAATTCCTCAAATTAGACCTTTGGAACCAAAAACTATGTATTTTATTTTTTTTTATTGTGATGTTATATATGCAAGATAAAATTTAACATTTTAACCATTTTAAAAAATATTTTATTTATTTATTTGACAGAGAGAGACACAGCGAGAGAGGAAATACAAGCAGAGTAAGTGGGAGAGGGAGAAGCAGGCTTACTGCTGAGCAGGGAGCCTGATGCAGGGCTTGATCCCAGGGCCCTGGGATCATGCCTGAGCTGAAGACAGACGCTTAATTACTGAGCCACATAGGCGCCCCCATTTTAACCGTTGTTAAGTGTATGGTTCAGTGACATTAATCATTTGTAGTCTTGTAGAACTACCACTAATCTCCACAACGTCTTCATCTTTCCAAAATGAAACTCTATATCCATTAAATAATATCTTCCCATTGTCTCCTCCACCCAGCGCCTGGCAAGCGCCATTCTAATTTCTGTTTCTAGCAATTTTTAAAAAATATTTTATTTATTCATTTGAGAGGTAGAGAGAGACAATGAAAGTGAGAGAGCATGAGAGTAGAGAGGTCAGTGGGAGAAGCAGACTTCCTGCTGAGCAGGGAGCCCGATGTGGGACTCGATCCCAGGACCCTGGTATCATGACCTGAGCCGAAGGCAGTTGCTTAACCAACTGAGCCACCCAGGCGCTCCTGTCTCTATTAATTTGACTACTCTAAATATTTAGTATAAGAGGAACCATACTTTTTTTTTTATTACTAGCTTTTTAGTACTAGCATGATGTCCTCATGGTTCATTCCTGTGGTAGCGTGTGCCAGAATTTTCCTCCTTTTCAAGGCCAAATAATATTCCATGGTGTGTATATACCACATGTTGTGGAGACATTTCATCCATCAATGGATATTTGGATTGTTTCCACTTTTTGGCTATTATGAATATGCATCTATGAGTATTGACATACAAATCTTTCTTCCAGTTTCTGCTTTTAGTTCTTTTTCCAGAAGTAGAATTACTAGATCATATGGCAATTCTGTTTTGTTTTTTGAGTCACAGCTGTACTGTTTTCTACAGTGGACATGCTATTTTACTGCCCACTAGGAATTCACAAAGGTTCCATTCTCACCAGCAGTTTTTATTTTCACTTGTTGTTGTTAGTGAATGTTATCCTATTGCATGTGAAAAGATATTTCTTGTGGTTTTTATTTTCTTTTCCCTAATGATTAGTGATGTTGAATGTCTTTCCTGTGCTTATTGGCCATCTGTAGATCTTATTTGGAGAAATGTCTGTTTAAGTCCTTTGACCATTTTTAATCATATCGTTTGTTTTTTGTTGTTGAGTTGTAGGAGGTCTTTATATATTATGGATATCAAATATATGAGTTGAAAATATTCGCTCCCATTCATGGGTTGCCTTTTCTCTGTTGACAGTGTCCTTTGATACACAAAATCTTCATTTTGATGAATTCTTGTTTATCTGTTTTTATTTTTGTTACCTGTGCTTTAGATGTCATATCCAAGAAATCACTGCCAAAGCCAATGTCACAAAGATTTTCCACATGTTTTCCAGTAAAAGTTTTATAATTTTAGTTCTTCTGTGTTTAGTCTTTGATCCATCATGAGTTCACTTTTTTTCTTAATGAGTGAACTTTTATATATATTATAAGCTAAAGGGTCCAACTTCATTCTTTCATATAAAGTTTTACCAATACTATTTGTTGAAAACACTCTTTTCTGTGTTGCATGGTCTTGGCACCCTTGCTGAATGAAAATCATTTGACCATATAGGTGAAGGTTTATTTCTAAATTATTTATTCTATTCTGTCAGTCTCTGTTTCTTTATGGCAGTACCACACTGTTTTAATTATTGCAGCTTTGTACTAATTTTTGAAATCAGGGAATGTGAGACCTCCAGCTTTATTTTTCTTCTTAAGGTAAACTTTTTTTTTTTTTTTAAGCCTGAATTTTCTATGTAGATATATGCACATTCATTTTAGGCCAGCTAAGTCTAAAGAACCAAGTAAGTTTTTTTTCCTACTTTCTGAAGGGAGAACAAGAGAATTTTATATCTGGATGGATCAATGCTCTCTTTTCCCTGTGACTTAATTTAAGTTTTAAACTTTTTCTTTTGAAATAATTTTGGACTGATAAAATAGTTGCAAAAATAATACAGAGGGGTTTTTTTGTACCCTCCAGACTCCTTCTCCTAATGTTAATGTCTTATATAACCATAATTCAATTAAGTGAACCAGAAAGTTGATGCTGGCATAATACTATTAGCTAAATATAGACCTTATTTAAATTGCATCAGTTTTTCTGCCAATGTCTTTTTCTGTCTCAAGATCTGATCTGCAATCCCACATTTTTCTCTTCATAATTGGTAAAAATCTTGGGAGGAAATAACTTTGAGACCACACAAATATACTATTTTTCCTCAAGCTATTGCCCACTAATTTTAGCATTCATTAGTGGATCTTGCCTAAAAGAGTAGTTACCATGGTTTTGCCCATTGATGACTTTTGCATTTCTCTCATTCCTTCTACGTTTATTGATAAACCTCTTTTAAAAGGAGGTCCTATCCTTCCTTCCTCATTTATTTATTTAGACATATTTTCAATCCTTTTAATACAGTTAAATCAATTCCTACTTTATTTCTCCTGGGTTAAGCTTTTTAACAATAGTATTTAATATTATAATGAAAATGTTTTGTTTGTTTAGTGGGCCAACATGTCACCTCAGGAAACTATTGCTGACTACCCTAAGTTAGAATCCCCCAATTCCTCTCTATTTTACAAACTGAGAACTGTGATAGAGTTTATCATAGGGATGATAACTTAGAGGGGATAGTCACAGACAGCATTCTGAGACAGTAGCATTTTTGCTGAGACCAGGAGTAAGGAGCCAGGCAAAGAAAAAGTGGAGGGAAGATTGTTTCTGTAGAGGGAATAGTATACTCAAAGTCCTGAGACAGCTAAGAGGTTGATATTCAGGAAACTCAAGGGAGGCCAGTGGTGCATAGAGGGCAAAGCAAAGACGCTAGGGAGATGAGGCAGCTTCTCAGGTACTTGGACAGTAAGATGTTAACATATCTTTTGAGAGAACATAATTTAACCCAGAACACTGTCTCTCTATATATATTGTTTTACTTTTGCGCACCTACCTGTATGGTAGTCTTTTGGGTAATTTTCAAAATCTTTCTTATGGTTAAATGTCCCATTTTATTTATTTTTTTTTATTTTTATTTTTTTAAAGATTTATTTAGTTATTTATTTGACAGAGAGAGATCACAAGTAGGCAGAGAGGCAGGCAGAGAGAGAGAGAGGAGGAAGCAGGCTCCCTGCTGAGCAGAGAGCCCGATGCGGGACTTGATCCCAGGACCCTGAGATCATGACCTGAGCCGAAGGCAGCGGCTTAACCCACTGAGCCACCCAGGCGCCCCAAATGTCTCCTTTTAAAGCAGCTTGTTCTTCTTTTACCAATGTGATACTTTCATGTATTTTGTTTAGGATATAAATTAGAGTCGTTTTCATAATGGATTTTTATAGTTGGGACCATTTGCCATATGTTCAGTTTGAACTGCTTTGTTTTGAGTTAGAATGTGTGTTTTTTCATCCATTTGTGAAATGTGTATAATTTCATGATTTTTATTTGACATTTATTCTTTGATTGACCAGGACACTAGGATTTTTCCTGTTATTATTGATTATTTATTTATTTATTTAATATTTTTCTGTTTTTATTTAAATTCCAGTTATTTAAGATACAATGTAATATTAGCTTCAGGTGTACAATATAGTGATTCAGCATTTCCATATAATACCATATAATACCAGATGCTCATCACAAGTGCCCTCCTTAATCCCTATTACCTATTTCACCCATCCCCACACCCATCTTCGCTCTGGTAACCATCAGTTTGTTCTCTATAGTTAAGAGTCTGTTCTTGGTTTGCATCTCTCTCTCTCTCTTTTTTTCCCCTTATTTGATCATTTGTTCTGTTTCTTAAATTCCACACAGAAGTGAAATCATATAGTATTTGTATTTCTCTGACTGACTTATGTTTCTTAGGATAATACTGTCTAGTTCCATTCATGTCATTGAAAATGGCAAGATTTCATTCTTTTCATGTCTGAGTAATATTCCATGGTGTCTGTGTGTATATATATCCTTTTTACCTACTCATCAGTTGATGGACACTTGGGCTGTTGCCATAATTTACCTATTATAGACAACACTAGTATAAACATCACGGTACAAGAGTGGTTCAATATTTGCACATCAATTGGCATTTATTTATAGTGGTAAAAGAAATGTTTAATGTTCAAGAAAATTCAGAAAGGTTCAGAGAGCAAACTATTTTCTATATATCTATGACTCGCTTCTAACATTTGGTTTATTTACTTTCAGACTTTTGTCCCTGCAAATATTTTGACCATATAAATTGGATCTCTGTATACAATTCACAGAATCTCATTTTTCTTGACATTATGATCTCAGCATGTTATTGAACACAGTTTGTAAATATTTTTAGACTGCCAAATATATCAGCGTGTGGATATACTTTAATAAAGGAGTCAGAGAATGATGACCCACAGGCTAAATCCAGCCTACTTTTTGTTTTTATGAATAAAGTTTTATTGGAACACAGCCACACATTTGTTTGCCTATTGTGTGTGGCTGCTTTTATGCTACACTGGCAGAGTTGAGAAGTTGTGACAGAGACTGTATA
This sequence comes from Mustela lutreola, assembly GCF_030435805.1. NCBI lineage: Eukaryota > Metazoa > Chordata > Mammalia > Carnivora > Mustelidae > Mustela > Mustela lutreola. The sequence continues at coordinate 70,228,598 of NC_081297.1, read as the reverse complement.
GACCAAAAACCTTAAAATATTTATTATCCAATTCTTTCCAGAACAAGTCTGTCAAACTCTGCTCTAATACACTCCACTGTTCCTTGAGTTTGAGCTTTAGGTAGTTGACTTTGCTTTAATATATAATATGGCAATACAATTTTGTTTATTGTAGTTTTTCTTTATCTTGAGCTTTCTTAGACCAAAGTTTGAATGCCCTTCATTCATTCATGTATTCATTCATTTCTTTTTTCATTCAAGAAAAATATTGAAATAGGGCTCTGTTAGTTTCTGGGAATACACTTATGAACAAGATACATGTGGCTCTTCCCTTCATGGAGTTTACAATTAGGTAAGGACAACAAATATATTAAAATATATAAAAACAAATATATTAAAATATATGCTACGCATTTGGATAAACATTTGATCAACATTTTGATAAGCATTATATTTAATGAGATTATCACATTAAGTAAAGAATGAAAGAAGAATGAAAATCAGTCAGTGGTTTGAGGAGTGGCATTGGCAGCAGGAACCATAGAGTCTCCTGGAGAAGGAACAGAATTTTTTTTTTAAAGATCTTATTTATTTATTTGTGTGTGTGTGAGAGAGAGAGAGAGCACAAGCAGGCAGAGTGGCAGGCAAAGGAGAGAAGCAGGCTCCCTGCTGAACAAGGAGCCCAATGTGGGACTTAATCCCAGGACCCTGGGATTATGACCTGAGCCGAAGGCAGTGGCTTAACCAGCTTAACCTACTGAGCCACCCAGGCATCCCAAAGGAACAGAATGTTTGAAGATTTAATGAGGAAAAGACTCAGAGAAGTATAAGGACCATAAAGTCATACAGTTCTGGCTAAAAGAGTCATAAGGGGGAAATAGAGCTAGAGAAGTTGAAGGGTTTTAAAGATTTTTTTTTTTAAAAAACCATGGTAAATATTTTAAATTCTAAGGGTATAAGAAACTACTAAAGCAGATTTGCCCATTACTTGGACTGGAAAATGGGGAATGTTTTGGTGAAGGTAAAGAGTTGATGCAGAAATACCCATTAAGAGTTCAGGCCAGAGAAGATGGAGCTCATACCAAGCTTGATTGTGGTGGTTCTGGTGGAGACAGAAAGAAGGGAAGATTATCTGAGATATTTTGGAGGTTAGATTGGCAAGATTTTCTGCTAATTAGTAGGTGGGCTTGTGAAGCTGGGTAGACTTCAGTGTCATTCGCTGAGATGGGAAGCATTGGAGAAGGAGTTTGTTGGGAGTGGGGATACTGAACTTGAGATGACTGAAATGTGCACAAAAATAAATGTCAAATGAGAGGTGAGATGGACCAGCTCAGGCCTGATGACCCATAGCTCAGGCAAGAGTGCAGTGTTGATACATATTCTGACATCTGTGGCTGACAGATGATCAGAGACATTGTGGGTGTCAGTGAGTTCACCTGAACATAGATTGTAATGTGACGTGAAAATGATGGCCTGGGATAAAGGTCCAAGGAATGCCACCACGTTTGTCAGACAGAGGAACTAGAGCAATAAACGGTAGATTAATAAGGATTGACAACACCAGTGGGAGCAAATCAGAAGAATAATATTCATCAAATGGCAGGGAATTGTAAAAAGGAAGGAGTGGCCAACAGAGACAAATGCTGCTGAGAATCATGCAAGCAAAATAGTAGAAACGTGATTATTGGTTTGATTGACATGAATGGTCTTTAGTACATGTACAAAATGAGTTCAGTAGCGTTACAATACAGAAATGATTTGGAGGTAGCTGGCTTAAATCAGAAGTTGAAGATAAAGAATAGCGAGTGTAGATTATTTAAGAGGTTTGTGAAATATAGATAAGGTAGAAGCTCAAGGGAGAGATATGGCTAAGGAGAGGTTTTTGTTTGTTTGTTTTGTTTTGTTTTTGTCTGTTTGATTTTTAAGGAAAAAAAAGCTTAATCTTTTACATGTTTCAAATTGTCTTCTCAAACATTGTTACTAATATTTGCTTCTACCATTGATATATGAAAGTGCTTGCCTCACTCAGGGCTAACTAGAATAGAACATTACCATTTGTAGTAGAATTTAAGTTCTTCTGGAGCAGGGCTTTTTAAAAATCTCTTTTGTTTTTTTCATACCCAGTGAACAGTGCTCAGCAAATAGCAGGTGCTCAGCATATCTGTGGAATGGACAAACAAGTGAAGAAATTACACTTCTTTGTTAAATTGTGATGTGTAAATGGTATCTCATTATTCCTGAAGTGTGGAAGTCTTTATTAACTAGTAATCTCAAAACAAACAAACAAACAAAAAACAACACATATACACTAGTAATCTCATGCATGGAGATCCCCGTTAAGCTAAGAACTCCTCAGTCAAAAGAGCTATGATTTGTTAATTCATGGGTCTCCATCACCTTGTACACTTTAGCATTTCGTAGACTCCCACACGTCTTCGTATGGAATATTGATGCCTTACATATGGGGGAAAGAAGATAACTCAAGTAACTTAAGCTAGAGTCCTAGAAACACTGGGCAGAGAGCTTGTTTCCAGCTCTTTAAATTTGGATCTACTAAACCAAAAGGAATTGTTTTTTATTTTGAAAGTCATCCTGAACATGTCTGGGTGGCTCAGTCAGTTAAGAGTCTGACTCTTGGTTTCTGCTCAGGTCATCATCTCAGGGTGGTGAGATCCAGCTCTGTGTGGGACTCCAAACTCAGTGCAGGGTCTTCTTAAGATTCTCTTCCTCTCCCCCACCCCTTCACCCTCACTCTCCCTCTCTCTCTTTCTAAAATAAATAGATAAGTCTTTAATAGATAAATATATAATAGTGCATGAAGATTATAATCTGGTGGTCTTCACTTTACTGTGGCCATTCCATTGTCTGCATTATGAGGTTACCCCAGTACTGGAATTCCAGCTGGTAGTAGAGAGAATGCTGTGTAATGGTCTCAAGATAATTAATATACTGCTCTCAGAATTTTATAGAACAACACAGGAAGAGAATGACAAAGTTAGGAATATAGGAAAATAACAACTCAGGACTGGTGCATTGTGATAGAAAACTAGCTCAGAAAAAAAAAAAAGGGGGCAAAGCTTTGTGCAACTTGTAAAACACTTAATATAGTTCTGTTACTCATGTTGACAAACTGCTATCCTAGCTGCAGATCATCTCAGATTAACAAACACTAGGCTACAAACTATGAAAGAGATACAAGTGACATTTTCAGCATAAAGCTCCAGACCATTGCTTACGAGTTTCTTGTAGGGGCGTTCTATTTATAGTGCAACGCAGACCAGTTTAGGCGAGAAACCCTGCTTTAAAACAGAAAGATGACCCCTGGGGATAAAAATATATGTTTATAAAAAATAAAAAATTAAAACAGAAAGATGCACACCTATTGGGGGCTAAATGGTCAAATACTGAAATCTGCAAACTTGGCTAGATGAAAAATTAGGCCAGGCAAAATATTATTGAATATTGATCTTCTTTTTCTTCTTTACACAAAAGATATACTGGTATAGCTTATTTTAGGCTCAATGCAAAATGAAAAATCTCTTTGCAGTCTTATCACCTGACTTTTAAGAGCAATCTACTCTTTTACACACATAATCACAAACCTGGACTGTAATTGAGATAGTGTTTATTTATTTATAGTATATTTGTGTTCTGTCTCTGCTGTGGCTTTGCTTCTTCAGGAAGTGTGAAGCAGAGTGTTAAAGATTTAATTATGGTGGTGAGGTGGGTATGATCAGGCTACAATCCCTCACATTTCATCTTTTTCTTAGCTCTCTGTCTCACCTGATTCACCATGCCTTAGGAAAGTGATTAATAATTCAGTCTTCACAGCTTATAACATGGGGATTGATTAGGGTATGAATTGATTAAAATTTATAACTATAAATCATCCATTTAATTACTTTCTCAGTTTTGAAAAATAATGGAATGATTATCTTATTAATTTCAACGATCACTGAATTGTTCTCTCTACCAGCTTTGCCCTAGAATGGGCTTGGACAGCTGCAATGGTGGAGATCTTATTACCTCCTGAGAAAGTCCATTCCGGCTCTTGAAAAGTCTATTTGAAAGTTTTTCCTGGTAGTGACCCAAAATCACTTCTCTTGAGCTTATATTTTGTGGTTTGTTGTTCCAGACATTGCACCCATATAAGCTATTATGTATTTGTGAAGATACATAACATAATTCATGTAAATATCTTCTTCTTGGGCTATGCCTCTATAGCTTAAGTCATTTCCCAATTGATTTCTTCAATCTCCCAGTCATTATTTTATCGCTATTTCTCTTAAAATGTAGATTCCAAAGGAGAATTCATTACTCTGACTTTGGCCTGATCAACACAGAAAAGAGCTATGTTATGATTTCTTATGTTTTAGTTACATTATTAATTTAGCCCAAAATTATATGTGTTTTTTATAATCACATCAATTTATTGATCCAAGTGGAATGTACTGACAACTATCCTTTTTCAAATAAGCTAAGCCATACCTCTCCCATTCTGTATCTAATTTATTTACTGGCTATGATGATAGAAATTAACCTTGTTTGATTTTTTTAATTTAACCTTATTCAATCTTAACCTTATTTCATCTTAACTTCTAAGATCCAGCCTATTTCTGCATTCTTTTAATATTTACTTTCTTTACATTCTTTTAATATATATTTTTATCTTTTTGTCTCATCTAGTCTACTTATCTCTGCCAGTTTCCTGCTACCTGCAGGTTTGAAGCTCAGAACTCTATATCGCCCAATTCATTGACTGATATATTAAACCTCAGCATTCCCACTAGGTGGGCATCATTTCATTAATCACACTCTTTGGATAAGGTCATTCAACCAATTTCAAATCTGTAAATATCATGTTGCAGGTAAGAGCAGGGAGCAGGGGTTGAAAAGTCAGAAACAGTAGACACACAATTCCTGAACCTACCCCATAAAAGATTTAATATTGTCATTACCCTTGCTAAATTCCGCAATTTTCGTTTTCTTACCTTTAAAAGGATTTAACATCTGCCTCTCAGAGTCTGGGAAGCATTTTAGATGAAACGGAATGCGAAGTTGCTCAGCATAATGCCTGGCACATAATCAATACGCAGTTAATACTGGCTATCATCCCCATGGTGTTTAGGTAAACACTAGAGGAAATAACAGCCTCAAGATTTTGGGGCTGTACAGCCGTCTGATGTGGACTGTTCTGGTTGACAGGTAGCTTCTTTCCATGTTGTGAAACAGAGACCCAGGCTCTATTTATCTGGGAGCTCAGCCAAGATTAAAAACTCTCAGTGTCTTTTTTATTTATGTGGAAGAACATGAAAGAAGGGTAGAGAAGGCTTATCCACTTCATAACCACCATCTCTGAGAAGTGACGTGACATCCACTCACATTCCATGGAGCCTCACCAGGCTGCAAGGAGGGCTCAGGAAGTGTAGTCCCGGCTGGGTAGCCACTTCCCAGAGTAAGCTCAGTACTTGGGAAATGAGAACACACACACTGTTCACCACCTCTGCCACAGTTGTCATTGTCATTGTCATCAATATTCCCTCATTAAACCATATGTGGTTCATGTCCTTCCATCTTGTCAGCAACAATGACAAAGAACTGTCTGACATTTCACCATGTCCTCTCTACATGCTAAAAGGTTTTGAAGCATCATAAAATTATAATAAAATTATTATGTAATAATGTATACAATAATACTATAATAAAATTATAATAAAAACCCAGAAAAGAGCCTGATAGATAATTCAGGCATATACTCCCTGATAGGCTTGGAGTTTTCTTGAACTTCAGCAACTGGCTGAAGGTCTCTCATAGCCTGGGTGTAGTGACAGGCAAAAGGATGACGATTTGGCCAGTGGCACCTCCATCTTATGCACAGAGAGAAGTTCATTTGCTGTATAGTTGAACAAAAACCCCAAGTCCTTTTTAATCCAGATTGTTCATTTAAAGTAACTTCCTAGGGGTGCTGGGTTGCTCAGTGATCTGAGCGTCCAGCTCTTGGTTTTGGCTTAGGTCATGATCTCATGGGTCATGGGATGGAGCCCCTCATTGGGCTCCATGCTCAGCCAGAGAGATTCTCTCTCTCCTTCTCTCTCTGCCCCTCTCCCTTCTCGCTCTGTTGCTCTCTCTCATATAAGTCAATATTTAAAAAAATAAAATAAAAAACTTCTAGATCTATTAGTTGCCTTTCCTATCTTAGTATATACCTTTAATTCTTTTCCCATTTTAGGATATTAAAATTCTTCCACAGGCATCATCATAACCATTTATAACTATCAACTCTTTTCTTATGTTTTTTCATACATATATATATATATATATATATTCATTCATATAGGTTATAGAACACTCAGAAATGTGCAAAAAAAAAAAAAAAGCAAATCACTTCCAATAATCCTTAGCTAGAGATAATAGTTTACATTTTAGTGCATTTCTAATATCTTTCCCATTAATTGTTATTATTAATGACTATATTACATTATTTGGGGAGTATATACATATACCTTTGTTCATTCAGGCATTCCTATTATTGGATACATGTCCATATGATTGTTGCATGTGCCCTAGTACCCTTTGGTGCAATCTTAGTGAACTGATTTTTCAATCTTGCCTACTTATTCACTTTGCATAATTGTTCATTGAGGGTACTTATATTAGGTGATGTGAAACTGAGCATGATTCATTGTAAAGCACTGAAATATAACTAAAGGCTTGTGCTTAAGATGTTTTTGCCTGGTGCCTGGTGCCTGGTGCCCCAAACATTGTCTCTATAATTGTTTTGATGTAAACATAAGTTGAATGGCCCTCCCTGGGGATTGCTATGCTGAAAACTTTACTAAGGGTTAAAAATAAGATCAAAGGCATGCCAGATAAGGAATAAAGTCACAAAGAATTAACATATAACCGAGTAGTGTGCTCAGAGAAGGGAGAAGGAAGGTGGTGCGGGGCTGGCCTATCTGTTTGGATTTGCTCTTGGCACATAGGGAGTGAGCCTCCTTTGACAGAATACCCTCCTTCTCAGTGGGTTCGGTTCACTGCCTAACTATTTCCTTCACACTCAGCAAAATCCTTCTAAGCCCAAGACCTAAAGCATGCATCCTTGTGATGGGTGGAATTCTACAAGTGCCCGCCTGCCAGGTGTCCTGGTTATTCAGTCAAACACTAATGAGGTTCTGCTTGAAAGAACTTTCCCAGTGAAATGAAAGTTAGTAATCACCTGACCTTAAAAAAGGGAAGTTGATGTTTGGTTATATGGGTGGCTCCAGTGTAATCACATGAATCTCTAAAAGCGACATAAAAAGGGCAGGAGAGTCATTCAGGAAGATGTAGTAGGAGAGGCAATGCAGAAGGAGAACTCAGAGAAATTTAAAGCCTGAGAAGGGAGACCCTTCCTTCGGGATGCTTTCCTTGATTTGGTTCATCATGGTGTGGATGACCCTGCCCTGGGCCGCCATAACCGCACCTCTAGCATTGAATTCATACGCTATTCATCATTGATTTATTTGTTTGTGTTCCTCTTCAAAAGGCTTAAATAAGACTTTTGATAACAGTTCCCATCTTGTCTGACTTTGCATCTTCGGTGACTGTTACAGTGCCTGGCATGTATCGTCATGCAAAACAGATTGCTGACCGGATGATTGAAGGAGCAGTGGTTCCCAGGCAGAGGCCATTAGCTAGACCAAAATGTTTAATCACAAAAATTGGATAACTGTTTCCTTTTTGCCAATTAAAAAAAATATTTTATTTATTTATTTGACAGAGAGAGAGAAATCACAAGTAGGCAGAGAGGCAGGCAAAGAGAGAGAGGAGAAGCAGGCTCCCCACTGAGCAGAGACCCCAATGCGGGGCTCGATCCCAGGACCCTGAGACCATGACCTGAGCTGAAGGCAGAGGCTTAACACTCTGAGCCACCCAGGAGCCCCTCCTTTTTGATAATTTATAGAGAAGGTACAGTGATTAAAGTCTTCCAATTTTAAGTTGGATCCTAATAAACTATTTTTCAGACTTTGACCACTGGCTTTTGCTTGCCCTCTGGGAAGAGCTAATTCAAAAGACCACAAGAGAAAATAATTATCAACAATTCAAAAACTTAGGAAAGAAAAGGCAATCAATGTTGCTCTAAAAGGATTATTTTTTTCATGAACTCATGTTTGTAGTTGTAAATTCATATCTATAACTTAGTCCTGTATTACTAGTTGGTAAAATTATTTCTAGTTAACATGACACAAATATTGCACTGGATATTATTTTAGATTTCATCATGACTTCTTTGCACTCTATTTTCTGAATCAGGGTAAAGGATTTGTGTTCTGTGAATTCATGGATTTGGGTTATTTGTTTAATGGTTTGCCCACTTTTGTCTAACATGATGCACAGCAGAAAAAAAATCTGGCTAATGTTTGAGATAAAGAGGTTCATTAGATCTCATATTTGTTCCCAGACCTACCTAATACATGTGTATGAGCTCCTGCTTTCTTACAGTGTTATTATTAGTGAATTTTCTCACATACCACCTACCACTTGCTCTAAGACAAAGCAGCACTTTTATAACAGTTCACTAGAATGTTCTGCTGTAGTCTGAGACAAGAAGTGATACATATCCAACAGGAACTCCTAAGGGCACTTTAGCAGGCAGAATGCAGAAAGATTAGCAGATGATTTGACTAGAATCTCTGCCAAAACCTCCACTTTTGTGAAAAGGCCCTTTGGGAGTCATGATAATGAGGAGTGGTTAGAATTTTGACATCTGCTTTTGTAGATATCTTGGGAAGCCATATCCCTTCCCATACCAATCCTGATAGCTGAGTCAAGGAACCCCTGTCGACTTGCCTTCCCACTGAACCTTATGCCTCAGTGAAAGTAATCAGAGCATTTTATCCTTCAGAGATGTAGGGTTGGCAAGCCAAGAAAGGTTAGTCGAGAGAAAATGGTATCCTTCCCTCTCCAACTTGTTTGTTTAATTGATAACCAACTTTGTGAATTCTCTCTGAGTTGTGAGATGCACATGGAAACACAGATTGCGGGAGGCAAGCACATGTGAATTGCTTACCGCCAAACCCCCATATGTTGTGTCATTTTCCTGTGGAATGAGGTAGGTAAAAATGAGAATGATTTACTATCATAATAGCCCATTTTAGTAAGGAACATATGTTTTAAAAAACCCAGTGGTATTCAGAACTCTGCTCAGTTTAACATAATTTCAAGTAGCCACATTTTATGTCTAAAAGGTCTCATTTTCTAGAAGGGCTACCTTAACATTCTTCACTGTATAATGATTTTGAGGAAGAAAACCAAAAGGAATGAAAGTCATAAATTTGTTTAAAAATTAGATAATAAGGGCACTAGAAAAGCAAAATTCATTTCACCTCTAATCTCCCAAGGCATCATTACTCTGTGCATCTGCGCTCAATGGTTTGGAAGCACATTAAATTTTCAGTTCATGAGAGTGTAGTTGGTGGTGGTTCTTGGGTGAACTGAAGGAGTCACCCTATTTTTAAGCACGCCTAACTTACTCCTCAGGAGGGATTTGAACACTGAGAGAACCTGGGAGGGCATATAAAATAATCTTATACTAAGCAAGCAGTGATTTTATATTTAGACACGCTCCTTATTTAATTCTCAAGGCAGTCACATTTTCTAGTACATATTAGTTTCTTGCACAGATGGACTCCCACTAGGGACACTTCTTAGGACTATTTAATGTATATGCACTTTTTTTAAAAATTGTATCCAGACTTTCATATTTGCATATTTAGTTCCCCTGTATCAGTCTATTGCAGATAGACAGAGGTAAGTAGGGAAAAAACAAGATCATCACGATCTTTATTATTTTCCATACCTGTGATCTATGTTTGTCACAGCAGAATTCTTAGTTTCCTATTTAAAAAAAAAAAAAAAAGTATACTATTTTATGGTATATCCTATAAGACTAATTTTGACTGTGTAGTTTTTATATGATGTCCTTTATAATGAATGATGTTTGCTTAATATTCATTTGTTCATTCAATCATTTATAAAATATTTGAAAGTCTCTGGAGGGCAACAGCAATATATTTTTAGTGCTTGGCATTTAGGAGTGTTTTTCTGAATTGATACTATATAGCAAAGACAGTGTCTGAGAGATGGAATTCAGATTGAATACAGTGGGAGCTGTAACGTGGAGGAACTTGTGGTCTAAAAGGGGAGTGGATATGCTATGCTTGTGCTGGATCCTGAGTTGTAACCCTAAAGATACAAACGTAGTGATCCAAAGGGGCACGTGCACCCGAATGTTTATAGCAGCAATGTCCACAATAGCCAAACTATGGAAAGAATCTAGATGTCCATCAACAGATGAATGGATCAAGAAGATGTGGTATATATACACAATGGAATACTATGCAGCCATCAAAAGAAATGAAATCTTGCCATTTGCGACAACATGGATGGAACTAGAGCGTATCATGCTTAGCGAAATAAGTCAAGCAGAGAAAGACAACTATCATATGATCTCCTTGATATGAGGAAGTGGTGATGCAACATGGGGGCTTAAGTGGGTAGGAGAAGAATCAATGAAACAAGATGGGATTGGGAGGGAGACAAACCATAAGTGACTCTTAATCTCACAAAACAAACTGAGGGTTGCTGGGGGGAGGGGGTTTGGGAGAAGGAGGTGGGATTATGGACATTGGGGAGGGTATGTGCTTTGGTGAGTGCTGTGAAGTGTGTAAACCTGGTGATTTACAGACCTGTACCCCTGGGGATAAAAATAGATGTTTATAAAAAATAAAAAATTAAAAAAAAAAAAAGAACAGAATCAAGCAGAGAAGAGGGCAGCTTCTCAATCAAAGTAGTGTGTACTAATATTTGAGGATCAATCATCTGCCTTTAAATAACCCCATTTGACCACTGGTATTTGTTTTCGGAGACGGCTGCTTCATGTAAGGGGTATGATATACAAGTATTGAGCAGAGATACCCTGTGTAAGATCCTCACTGACTCATACGGGGCTCTAACCAATGATTTACTTAGCATCGATCTGTCTATCCACAAGGTGTAGGGAAGAATCAATATAGCCAACTTTCTATTTCAAGAGGCAACTGATGAAATTAAATCCTTTTTTTAGGTGGATCTGAGAATGGCTTAAGAGATGAAGTGAAAGAATCCAGCCTGGAATCTGGGGGGAGAAGATGTACATAAAACCTCCTCCAGGACACATTCAAAAGGGGGCTGTATAGAATCCAGTAAAATAGTTCGGGAAACCTTATGAGGAAGTAAGGCATCTAGCCAGGCTTTCAGGTTTCCATTAAATCACCTGGCTGATGTGAGCTACTTACATCTCCCTATCGGATTTTACTTACTCCTGATTTGGGTTTATAGGCCTGCAGCTCTGCTTCCTATTTTAATGACTCTGATCATCTTCCATTTGAACATCAAGTAAATGACTTTGGCTTTGCTTTTCTGTTTACCCTTTGCTGCTAATCCTGATTGATTTTTCCTTATTGTTTTTCGTACCATTTCAGTCTTACTACATCTTATTGATTAAAGGATTCAAAGGCCCCTTAACTCGGTAAAGAGAATAAGAGAGTATTGGCAGATGACAGGGGTTTCTAGAACAACTCAGCCCTACTGTGCCATTCCTGGGGGCCAGAGGGCTAAAGAACTCCTCATCAGGCTTGGCCAATTACTTCTTGACTCTTGTCTTCAAGGTCAGTGGTTAAATAGAGGGGACCAGTAGACATTAGGGACGAGCCTCCTTCCTCCTGCTGCTCTGTTTTGTCCGTAGCATCTCCCACCTGCTGTCCATTTCGCTCAAATGTCACCTTCTCAATGAAGCCTGTTGTTACCACCTCAGGTACAATTGCAGCCGTCCCTGTGTTTTGCTACTCCCTCCCCCTGGCTGTCCCATCTGTCTTGCCATGTTCATTTTTTTGTCTTTTTTCCATGTCATTTATTATCTTATAACATACTGTGTAACTTATGTATTACATTTACTCTTCTTCCATGAGCATGTAGATACCGTAATTTTTACTTGTTTTCATTGGTGTAGCCCAAGAATCTAGAATTGTGCTTTAGCACATCGATCATTCTTAATAGATGTTTATTGATTACACGAGTGAATGACTCTCATGTCCACTTCATTGCCATAATTAGGAAAGGACTTACGTTATTCTTAATATTTATTTCAAATATCTATTTTCTGGGTATCTTTGATCAAGTATATTGCAGAAAATGGTATTTCTCTGTATAGTATCAAAGGATTAGTTATCACTGTGAAAAAAATGAAGACCTGTGAGAATGGCTTTGATGGGCTAGAGATGCTAAGAGAATGTTAGATTTGCTTGTGTGTAATCTAGTCTGGGAAATAAAAGTGTTTATCTCAGCCTCATGTTATCATCAACATGAATTTTATTAACTTGTTTGTGATGTACAAAAGAATGTGATGGCATGGAATAACTGAAAAGAAAAAGAAAAGAACATCGTCTTGCTGTTCTTGCACACCAACAAAATTCTCAGTAACTTGTAATTCTTATGGATCTTTTGTGCAAAGGCGGGAGGGAAAAAGGTTCAGGAAACCTAAACAGGCAAAGAGAAGCAATGATCTACTGCTAGTCTTCAACACTTAAGGAAAGAACTTAGAAGTGCTGTCAAAATTAACTTGTCTGCATCATTATAAGGGAATATAGAAGTGATTTTAGAAAAATTAGATTTATTTTATAAATAAAAATCCCAAGTTTAAATTATTCCTTCTGAATTCTTGGAAACTATGTGCTAGCTGAGTTGGCTCCAAATGTGTGAAATTCTAGAGTTGCCTGTTTTTAAGAGAATAGCAACCAGGCATGATTATTTGACAGGAGGTTCACAGGCCTATTCCAAAAGCTGATTAAATCCCTCAATTAAATGAGAGATGACAAATAGGACCAGCTGTAGACTGAGGACTGGTCCACATCAGCTGTGCATGCAGCGTGAACTGTAGAAGTGTCCATCTAGGGAAAGTAATAGTAACAAAAGTGGCCAGTCAAAATAAAACATTTAATAAAATAAGACTCTCTGCTTTTATGATGACCTAACACACTAAAAATATAACATTGAAAACGCTAAGATTTTGGAAAAAGCAACTTTGGATTTGGAGAGTGGTTAATTTTACATGGAATGTTCTTGTTGATTTTCCTATGCTGTTAAGCCACATGAATATCAAGCAAAAATAATGGCTCTTCAAATCATGATTCTCAGTGAAGGGTATGTGGTAAATCACTTATAGGACATCGGAAAAAATACCAGCTCCTGGGCTCTCCTTCAGGCAAGTGGGATCCCATATCCTGTGGTGAGGCTCAGCAGCTGTCAGAGGCATATAATTCAGGTGGTTCTGAGGCCTGTTGCTAGCATCTAATTACTAAAGAAAGGAATATATGGCACAGGAAACAGATGACAACTAATTGTTTCAATTAAACACTCCTGAGATGTATAGCTCTTTTTTTTTTTTTTTTTTTAATTTATTTGGCAGAGAGAGAGAGACATCATAAGTAGGCAGAAAGGCAGGCAGAGGGGGAGGGGGAAGCAGGCTCCCCACAGAGCAGAGAGCCTGATGTGGGGCTGGATCCCAGGACCCTGAGATCAGGACCCGAGCTGAAGGCCTAACCCACTGAGCCACCCAGGCGCCCCTGTATAGCTCTTTAGTGACAATTCTAAAATCTCAAAAGCTTTAAAAAACAACAACAACAACAAACCAAAAAACCAAACAGCAGAAGATTTTATAATTCCCTTGTGGCAGAACCTGCCCTGCCCTTATTCAGTTTTTGGCAAAACCCTATCTGAACTGACACAAGGTTCTTTGTGCTCTTTGTTTAATCTGACAAGTGTGACAAGTGATGTATTTGTTACAGAAGCATGAATATGTTTTATTATGGAGGTGTTATCTCCATAATAAAAAAACTGTAATGTACTATTATGTTCTGCATCTAGAATCTGTAGAATTCTAAATCCCCCATCTGGCTCCAGTAGATTTTGGATGAGAGATAGTAGAGACAGAGACAGTAGACCTGTAGTAATGGCTTCAATTGACATTTTGGTCCTGTTCTGCATCAAACTGATTTGAGTACATTCTACTGCCCTGTTTCTAGATTCCTTGAGGGCAGAATCTTGATATGCTCATTTTATACAATAATAACCTTACATATTGGATCATCTAGAATAATATCTCCCCAGGTCTGTTACAAGATGCACCAGAATCAATAGGATATATGGATATATAGAGATAGGTAAGAGAATTATTAATGGGAATTGGCCTGCACTATTATGGAAGCTGAGAAAGCCAGCAAGCCTGAAAAGCTGGTGGTATAATTCAGTCCACCTCTGAAAGCCTAAGAACTAGAGAGGGTGTCAAGTTCAAATCCAAAAGGCTGAGAATGGAGTGGGAATGTTTAATGTCCAAATACCTGCAAACCAGAAGCACCAATGTCCAAGGACAAAAAATTCCAGATGAAAAAAAAAAGCAAAGCTGCCCTTCTTCTATCTTTTAATTCTATTTGGGGCCTCCAGCATGGATGATACCCAACAGTTCATGGCCAATATTCTTAATTCAGTCTACCAATTCTAATGATACTCTCTTCTGAAAACACCCTATAGACTTACTCATAAATAATGCCTTTAGCCCAGCCAAGTTGACACATAAAATGAACCATCAGAAAGCCCATAACAGTGTGGTGAGGAACATAGGATTTACCATCCCAAATAGAAGGTGAACAGTCTGAGGCAAGTCAATGAATAGAGCCTAGTGGAAGGCCAGAGAGTTAGTTCTCAGTATTTAGTAAATGGAACATGGCTTTCAAGTGAGTTAAACTAATAACCTAATTTTTTTTTCTATAAGTGAAGGAATATATCAGTGTGTTGTGGTTAAAAAACGCTTTAAAAAGGAAATTATTGGGGCACCTGGGTGGCTCAGTCGTTAAGCATCTGCCTTCGGCTCAGGTCATGATCCTGGGGTCCTGGGATCGAGCCCCACATTGGGTTTCCTGCTCGGCGGGAAGCCTGCTTCTCCCTCTCCCACTCCTCCTGCTGTATTCCCTCTCTTGCTGTGTCTCTCTCTGTCAAATAAATAAATACAATCTTAAAAAAAAAAAAGGAAAATATTTAATCAATAAATATAAACTATAAAAACAACTTTGAAACCAATGACCAAACATGAAAGAGTCAAGGAATGCACATTTTATTTATGGTTTTATAATTAGAGTCTGCTTTAAGCATAAAGATAAATGTATAAGGTAAGATTTATACTGAATTTTGATTCTAAAGCATTGCTTCCTAATTTTCTAGATTTAACACAGCAATCACCCTCATTTTTAATAAACATTGCTCGAATAGCAAATACTCAGTCTTAGAGGAGTAGACCAGTAGAGGGAGCACATTTGGGAGAGAAGAACACAGGATGATCGCATGTTAACTTCATTTCCTCTCCAGCTATGGGGCCTTCAGCAACAGAGCCAGGGGACCTCACAGAGCACCCAAGAAGGTTCCCTACCCCCAAAGCTTGGCTTCCTGCTTACTGCTCTGACTGCGTAGTCTTTCAGATCATATGAGATGCCCAGTGTTTCCAGTATTTTTATAAGAGAATTGTCGTTTTCCAAGCACAAGTGTACTTGAGGAAAAGGATTAGGAACACAATGATCTGGGAGGGGCACTTGGGTGGTGCAGCTGGTTAAGCATCCGACTCTTGGTTTGGGCTCAGGTCATGATTTCAGGGTCTTGAGATCAAGCCCCATGTCATGCTCTGGGCTCAGTACTTGTTATGCGTAAGTTTCTTTTTCCCTCTCCCCCTTCCCTTCCACCCTCCCTCCCACCAATTCTCTCTCTCTCAGATAAATAAATAAATCTTTAAAAATAAAAAATAAAAAATAAAAAAGAATACAGTGACCTAGTTTGGCCATAGTGCTGCATTGCTCTGTATAAGACATGAAACTTATCTGTGTCTGCTTTCTTCACCATTTGTTAAATGAAGATTGTCAATCTTGTCCAACACAGAATTACTACGGGTATGTAGGAACTGATGTTTCTAAGAGTGCTTTGATAATTATTGTATATTCCATGTAGTGAAGTATCGGTTGAATGCATTGAGTGAATGAAATATGTCTTCACCAAAAAATTCTGAAAATAGATTATGAATTGCAAGTTGGAGTAAAACATCATACATATTAATGAAGTAGACACACAGTGCACTGGCCAAGAGTGTGGACTTTGGAATCAGGCAAGTCTGCATTTAGTTTGCACCCTGGCTCTACCATCCTGGCTCTACCTCAGACCAGTGATCAAAGCGCCTCCAAACTATGTGCTCCTGTTCTATAAAACCAGTAACATGATAATGCCTAGATTTTGGAGAAAAAACACATTAATTGGTTGTCAGTAAAAACATGTTAAGCTCCCAAAGATAGGAAGTGAAAAGTTGATTATCCTTTCTCTGCTTCTGGTTAATTAAAAGTGGAAACGAGGTATGTGTGGGAAGGGGAGGCATTTCTCAAGGGCAACCAGATTCTGTATGTGCAGATTTAAAAACAAACCAGAGAATCTAGGGGGTTTACTAGGCTGTGCACATTTGAAAATTATCAAATATCTTTATTCTTTCTAGAATTAAGTATTTCTAGACACTAATCATGCCTTCCTAGGGACAATGATGAAAACTTGAATTCATTGTTAACGCATTGTGTTCTCTACAATGCTAGAGTGGGGGTGACAGAAATAACTGGGAATGTTGTAAACTAGGAAAAGTCAACAGCAACCAGTATACCACCTCCCAGTCCAAAATACCTTGGCTATATAATTAAAAAAAAAATCCAACAGATAATAAAAAATAGCAATCTTCTAAAAACCATGATCTTTTTAGGGAAGTAAAGAATATCTTGATATCAAAAACTGAATGTGACTCAAACCCATAGTAAGGAGTGGGACTTGACAGGATTCAGGGCATCTGCCGGTGTTTAGTCCCCTAAAACTCTTGTTTTATTCTTGTGTGAGAGAAAGGAGACAAAATTGAGGGCCCAGATAAGATGTGTGGTCAGATCATAAATAGTAAACATAAAGCCAGAAACCCTGAAAAGCTACATTCTCGGTGAGAATGCTTAATGGGAAAAAATTGCCCAAATAGGGAAGCACTTTAGAAACTTGGTTATCTCGTCATGAGGCTTTGGAGAGAAGGGGAAATGAAGTCTCCCCCTGAGAATTTTAGCCATGAGGTGTACTTCAAGTGGGTGGAAGGCCCCCAACTCTCACTACCTGCAGGTTTTTTAAAAGCCTACATTAAGAATTTATTTTAAAGTGATCCCAAGTTAGACGTTTCCTTATGCCCTTCACAGAACCAAGCATAAATTCTCTCTGGAGGAGCACATTAACAAATCAGTCCTTAAAACATCTCCACAAATCAAATGCCAATAAACATAATTGCATAACAAAAGAAAAATTACAAAACACACAAGAAACAAGTATCATGAGTAACAGCAGTAAATATAACTGGTAGAATTAGACTACTACAAAGATTTCCGTTTTTAGAATTATCCAGGTAGAAGATAAAATATTTTCAAATAATATATTCAAATAAAGAAAGAGGGGAATTGAAAATGTAAGTGAGGAATGAAAGAATGGGTTATTTGAAAATGATCCTCTAAGGAACTTTCAGAAATAAAACTATATAATGATTAAAAGGAAGAATTTAGTTGTTGGGGTGAAGAGCATATTAGAGAATTTAGTAAACTCTAAAATACACCTGAAATACATATTCCGAGACTGATAGGGAAATAGAAAGTAACTAAAAGAATGTAAGAGACATGAAGTGAGCGGTTACACTGCTCATCTCATCAAAGTTCCAGAAGGTGAAAATAGGATGGGAGAGAAGCAATATTTGAAGGGGGGGGGAAGGCTTAGAATTTTCCTTCACTGTTGAAATGCATGAATCTTCATCTTCCAAAATCATAATAAATTCAGAATAGGAAAAAAAAAATCATACCTAGACAAATGCGGTGAAACTACATATTATCAAAGGAAAAATAAATTCAAAGGTAACAAGAGAACAAAACAAGAGATGAGAGTTCATTTCTAACTAGTAACAGTGGAGGTCAGGAGAATAATATCTTCCATTCTCTAAAAGAAAGTCATCTTGTTAAAGTACACCCCATGAAACCTCTTTTGCAATGATAAGAGCCAAGTCTCAATTTTCTGAAAAGTAAAACAAATTTTATCGCGAACAGACCCTCACAGAAGAAAACTTTTCACAGCAACATTATTTAAAAAAAAAAAAAAAAGGCAATCTGAGATTCAAGAAGGGATTTGTGAACAAAAAATGTTTCATATGTTCTTAAATACAAGCAAAAATTAACTAAATTAAACAGTAACCATCATGATTTCTTTGTTAAACATAAGTAAGTGTTAATAAAAGCCAGATGGATCTAAAATTCTGGAAAAATGTATATAAGTTGGGAAGGGTTGATGAAAATTCAGTCACTGATTTCTTTGAATTGTTTGGGAGTAGAGTGATGGTATTAAATCAGTAGATTTTACTAATTTATGTGTGCAGAGGAAAATTCCTAAGGCAGTTTCCTAGGGAATAAAATGAAGATTTTAGCATCCAAAACAATAGAGAAGAGAGGAATGAAATAGCAAATAAAAAGTCAATCAATATGAAAGGAGGCAAAATTGAAAGAAAAAAAAGATTCAGCAACAGAAGATATAAAATGAAGAGGTAGAAATAAATTATTTTGGCAAGCACAATTATTGTAACCTTCCTGTCAGAGGACAAAGATGGAGAGATTAGCTTAAAGTAATTCCATCTCTGTGCTTTGCAATAGTTTTCTATTGCTATGTAACAAATTACCACAAACGGAGCTTAAAACAAGACCCACTGAAGTCAGAAATCCATGTGGGCTGCACTGGGTTTTCTGCTTCAGATCTCGTAAGTGAAATCAAAGTACTGGCTCTTATGTGGACTGTGTGGGGAAGAACACACTTCCAGGCTCATTCAGCTTGTTGGCAGAATTCAACATTCAAAAATGTTCCTTTTGTTTATAGGGCAGAGGTCCCTATTTCCTTGCCCCAGCCACTCTCAGATCCCTTCAAGTAAGGGGTGGGGGGTAAACCTAGAAGAGGAGGCTACCCCTTGCAATGAATCTCACTCATGTTTCAAATCTGTCTGATTAATTCTGCTACTTTTCAACAGCTCACACGACTAAATTTGGTCCATAATATTCTTTTTGTGGGTGCCCAGGTGGCTTAGTCAGTTAAGCATCTGCCTTTGGCTCAGGTTATGATCCTAGGGGCCTGGGATCCAGTTCCTGGAATCCAGTCTACTTCTCCCTCTGCCTCTCTCTCTCTCTGTCTCTCATGAATAAATAAATAAAATCTTTTTAAAAATAGAGTTATTTTTGCCATAAAACATAATCATGGGAGTATAGCTCATGATAGGCATGGGTTCTGCCCAGATCTAAAAGGGAAGCCATTACACAAGGCCAGGGATGATTGGGGATCATTCTTTGAATTCTGCTTATCACATGCTGTTTTCAGGAGTCACGTCCAAAACAGAAAGAGAAATTTTAAAAGTAAAAGAATGAGAAACATAGACTAGGGCAACAGTATCCAAATAAAATTGATCTAGTTACATTGCTGTGAAGCAAAATGGATTTTGGCATGGGAGGAATAAAACATTTTTAAGGCTAAAGAGAGTTACTAAATTACGATGAAAAAACTTAGTTCACCAGGAAGGTGTATAACAATTTTAAACTTCATGTATCCTGTAATAAACCTTCAAATTTATAAAGGATAAATGGACAGAACTTGATATTTGGTAAATCCACCACCATAGTGTTTAGGTTAAAAAAGAAGAAGTCCTGAAAATGAATAGGTAAACATCAGCATTAAGAACTTAGGAGGAAAAAAAAAAAAAATCCAGGAAAATCCATCAGAGTAAAGAAGAAAATGAAGATAGCAGAAATTGTTATAAGAGGATTAAAATATTTAAAAAATTTGGAAAGCCTAATAAAATTGACAAAACTTTGTAAGATTAACCAAGATTAAAAGATAGAAGTTATAAATAAATCATAAGAAAAATGAAAAAGAAATTATCAATGAAAATGCAATGGAGATCGAAGATATAACTATATGCTTCACTCTAGATAAAGCTCAGAAAAATGAGCAAAAAGCATACTGTATTATTATCTTTAACTACAAATACACAAATGAGTGATATATATATATCACTAATCAAAATTTTATTGTGCTTATGATTATATCCAGATTTAACCAGAAAGAAAAATAAGGGAATGGGAATTCTAAATACAAGATTTAGAGTTGTGGTTACCTCTCGTGGGGATAGATGGGGTAATCTGACTGCAGGCAATTAACAGAGGGCTTAAAGCGTTTGCTTTGTTCTCATTTTTTTCCAAGTTAGATAGTGGGAACATGCTCTACCATTTACTTTTCTTCTTTATTCCTTACATATACATTATGTGCCCTTTGGTATATATAACATCTTAAAGAATTTTAATGAATATGTAGCTACATCTGATATATTAACAAACAACAAAAAAGTTTAATTAAAATGCCCTCAGTTTAATTTTTAAAGCACATGCCTGATCTAAAATCAATATTTTACTTGTATTTGAAATGAAAATATGAAGTTTTATTTTTAGACAGTGCATAATAAGTAGGATTTCTTATTGGAAAGATACACATTCAGGTTATTGCTTTCAAATTTCTAAGCTTGTTATTATGTCACCCAAATACTCAGTGCATGACATTGTAATTATGTGTCTTCAGGCAACAGTAGAACATAAAGTAATGCTTGCTTGAACCTAAAAGCCATGTTACTTGGTGGTTGCCTTACTTTATTATCTTTCAGATTCTGAAAGCGGAACACAGTTGCTTATGTCAGGTGGACGATTATCATCCTTTTCTTTGACTTACTAACAGTAGGAATGGCAACCCAGTTGAACTTCTTTTCATTCCACTGGCCTATCTAGCTTTGTCTTTGTTACCCTGTAGAGTCGTCTGAAACATTTTTCAGAAATGGTGTTATATAAGCAGTATGGTGGGCTTCATAGTGATGCTGAGTCTGGGAGACTGAGCTGCCTCTTTTGACTATCAGTAAGACAAGCATGTAGTAGGCATTTCACTCAGAAAACTGAAATGCTAGAATCCTTAAGCGGAGATTGAGTTTCCTTTTGAGGAATGTTTGCTCTTAATGTGTTCCAAGGGCTCCTTGGTGGATAATGGTCCTTTTAATCACATTTCTAAAAACATCCTTTATTTATCTCCCTATTGGTTCGCCCTCCATTCATATATCCTGTCACAAAGCCTTCAAATTATGGTACATTTTTATAATTAATTTCTCTAGTACCAATCACTTACTTACCTTAACAAGACAGAGAAGGTATGCATGCCGAAAACTACTCATTCTTTCAAGCCACAAGCCAAAAATAAATGCTCAGCAGTGTAATACTGGGCTACCGTCATTTGGTAATTTGGCCACCCATAAAGAATAGCATGTCAGAAGGGGGTATAAATATTTTTCTGCTGGCTTTTTGCTCAGCAAAATCAGTAATCTCATTCTTTCTATTTATTCTAAATTATAATTCAATGTGGTGGAAAACAAATTGTGCGGGGGGATGTCGTAGTTATTTTGCATTTGTTAACACACTATTTGAAACTCTGCAGACCTTGCCTGGGAAAGTACTTTTTGATTGTGTATATTTCTGTATTCAGGTGATTCAGGTGTCTTTTTCTAAATGCTTCTATATTCTGAGACATGCCCAATTTCCTTACTTAATAATAAAACAGTCCAGGACTCATTGTAAATCAGTAGGGATCCAGCAATAAGGAGCAATACATCACAAAGGCAGTGCAGGCTATCATTGGAGATAATAAGCAGGTGCATTAATATTCATGCTTTATGAAACCCTGGTTGTGCTTCTAAAAAGCTGTAGAATATATTCCGGGTTTAATGTTCACTAGTAGATGTTTGCCAGTGATTTTCAGATACTTCTTGTAGCAATCCATTCAAGGCATACCTAGGTAATTTAGAAAACTTCCTCCATGGTTTCCATTTACTTAATTGCATACTCAGCTAATGTTTCTTACTGAGTGTGCATAATCCTTTCTGTTTGGACCTTGGGTCTTTCTTTGTCTCAGTGGGAGGTGCTGTTGTGTGAGACTGATTGTATATGCATGCCTGTGTATGTGGTATAATGTGTGTGTTGGGGGTTGGGAGTCAGCGAAAGGGAACAAGCTACATGCATTGCCCTCTACAGCATAATACCTCCCTAGTGGGGAAGAAATCCAATTTATATTTGTTTTTACATAAACTGACCTAAGACAGGGGATAAGAAAATAATGCTGTGCTCCAGGGATGCAAAGGTACCAATGCGTAAGGGTTCACAGGTTGGGCACTGCGCAACTCCTAAGGCTGCCATACACCATCCTCCTCTATATGGAAGTGTACTACTTTCCAGTCTTTATGTGATTCATATGTGTCCTTATTTGATTCATCTATAAATACATTTACAATAAAGCAGATATACATGTGGATAATGTAAGTATGCATCTTAGGCTTAATATTTCTCTTGTTTGAAATTATATTTGGTTTCTTTATTCTTCCAGGAGTTGACAAAGGCCATCTCTACCTCTTCTTAGAATCTTAACTACACATGCCTGTGTCTTCCTACCTTTCCAGGCAATGAAGGGATGGGCTTGGGAGGAGCAGGAATACTCTACCATCCGTGTACTCCTCCTCCACCTCCTCATCCTGTCACCACTACCACCACCATACCTGTTAGCATCATCATCACCACTAACCGCTAGAGAGGCTTTAAATGCAGAATGAGGGAAGAACTACTTGGAGTGTGCTATTTATCTGAGCCTTCCCCCCCGCCCCCGGTCTGTTCTCTATTCTGTGCTCCTCCTGATTCCTGTTTGTTCACTCATTCATCCATTTATCGTTTGATTCATCATCTCATTCAGTAAATGTTGACTGAGAGCTTACAGTATATCAGATATAAAGCTAAATGACAGGGACAGAGTGTGAACAAAATGGACAGGATACCTGCCATCTTGGAGCTTATACTCTGGAAGTGAGTGAATTAGCAGGCTTAATTCAGCTAGATCTTTTGCATTTTAAAGAATCCCACTTTATGTTCAGGGCATAGTTGCTAAACTTGGGATCTTTTACTTTCTCCCTATTCTATATGAAGAATTTATACAATATCAGCTTCTGTCTTAGGTAATATCAGCCTTTCCTTTGGGAAAGACAATCTAAAACAAGGTTAATTACAAACTGATTTTGATGCATGGATCTAGAGTTTCAAGAATACGAATCTCTCAATTCCTTCATTCCAGCAGGCCTTTTTGTATTGCTGTTTGGCAATAGAACATATTTGCATTAGAAGATGCCAAGATTCTATAAGAAAAAGGTAGGATCCCCAAAAAGATGAGTTTAAAAAAAAGAAAATCCGCAAGAAGCTTTGCTTATGACCATATGTTGGGTTTGTTACTGTGTGACCATTCCGAAAAAGTAGGATGGCTCTTCCATCCCAAATTTGTTTAGATGTTAAGAATGAAGATGTCCCATTTGCACCAAGAAGATGTGAAAAGATTTATTTCTCACATAGGTAAGGTTCTGGGGAGAGCATGGTAGATTCAGAAAGAGATTCAGAAATCCCTAAGTCAGGTACAGAGATTGACTTGGGTTTTTATTGTGGATGTTGGGTGGGGCCAGGCTGAGGGTTCCTGTGCAGGGTTTGAACTTTCTGCTGGTACAAAGGAAGGAGCTCCAGGATTTTCTTATCAGCTTTCTCAGGTGTGGGACAGAAGGGGAAGAAGGGGCGGTGAGACTTAAAAGCTGTTAGCAGTTGAAAATTTCAACAACAACAAAAAAATGGAGCTTCATAAATAGAGAACAAACTAGTGATTGCCAGAAGGGAGTGAGGTGGGCGATAGGCAAAATAAGTAAAAAGATTAATAAGTACAGACTTTTAGTTATAAAAAGGTCATGGGAATGAGAAGTACAGCATAGGGAATATAGTCAATATTGTAATGACTTTGTTATAACTTTACACGCGGTAACGACACTTTTTGTGGGAAGCATTTTGTAATGGTACGCTTGTCAAATCATGATGTTGGAACTAATATATTATATGTCAACCGTACTTCATTTAAGAAGAAAAAAATTTAAAAAGAAAAAAGAAAGAAAAAACCCTATAGCCAAAAAGAATGGAGTCATACTTCCTATAATTATGATAATGTTGGAAGGCGTTTGGAAAATAGAGCTGCAGTGTGGATACGGACTTTTTATTAATCTGCTTTGGAGCGAAGAAGCGAAGTGAACAACGGGAAGAAGTGGTGGAGCCCTGCTCACTGTCTTCCCCTCCCCCCCAGCTCAAGTGCGTCGTTGGCTTGTGACCCATGGCTCATAACCCTTCGCCAGCGCTCATGCTCTTCATAGCGATAAACGGTCTCTCCTCTTGGCCTGGGTATGTAAAGAGGCACGCATTTCGATGTTGGCTTTGGCTGTTGGTAAATGAATGTATTCTGAACCATAATTTTGGGAAGGAGCAAAACTCTTCAAACATAAAGCCTGCTTTTACAAATTAAAAGAACTTTGTCATTTTCTACCTTGTCCCTAATGAAACCCCCGAGGGAGTGTCAAAGCACAAACCAGAATATGGGTTTGGTTGGTATTGAAAACTTGGTGTTAATTGCCTATTTGTACTTGGTAAGTGCCCAGTACTGGCTAATAATTCTATCTAAATAATTTTTCTGTCATGTACCTGTGTATGTCTCAATGATATTCAAATGACAGTGGCCTCAGCAAAGTCAGGAAAAGAATACTGCGGCAAGGGGCAGTATGTCACTAATAGTCTCAATTAACTTTCTTCTCTTCCTTTTTTTTTAAATTAATTTATTTATTTGAAAGAGAAAGCGAGAGAGAGAGAGAGAGCACAAGTAGGGGGAGCCGCAGAGGGAGAAACAGGCTCCCCGCTGAGCAGGGAGCCCGACACAGGGCTTCATCTGTGGACCCTGGGATCATGACCTCAGCCGAAGACAGATGCTTAACCTACTGAGTCACCGAGGTGCCCCTCAATTAACATTCTTAAATGGACAAGGAACTAAAAAACAAAGATATCTTGGTCATGATAACAGTTATACAAGGACCTTTATCCAAGTGTTTAAAAAGTAATTATAGAAATGCATGAAAATCATCTGTTGCTGATGGCATATTTTGCTGTAATTTTCATGAGACAGAAGACATCATCAAATTTGAAAACCATTATGCCTATTATATTTAGGAGACGAAAATTCTACCTACTAAATACCCTTAGAGAATACTTAACATTCCACCGGCTAAATACTTTTCACATCTCACTTATATACTAAATATAGGTAGCCAGATAACCTAATTAAATTTTATATTATGACATATGTTGAATATAAAGCAAAACTTTCCTTCAAATCCTCTCAGAAAATCTGAAACAGCCTTATGTTCAAATTCCTGCAAATTTTATATTATGTTTAATTATTTTATTTTTAACAAAGTTGTATTTGGAAAAGACAGTCTAAAACAAGGTTAATTATAAAAGGTTAATGATTTTGAATGTTGTTCAGGTCATTTGATAGGTAATAACTTAAAAAAGAGACAATATCACAGATGTAATAATTTTTGATGATATGCCCTCAAAATTGCCAAATATATGTGTCACACAAATAAGCCATTTAGTAATCATTTCATATTAGCAATATAGACTTTTCATTTTAGAGTAGGAAGATTTTGGCAACCAACCAAAAGAACATGGAGTGTAAGAGTCAGAGATGCTAACTTTATCTTAAATAAGAGTAAATCATATCTTTAACTCTGAAGCATGATTTGTGATTACAGAGTGCCAAATGTAGTGACTGTCAACTAAGTTTCAAGACAATGTGAAGAGAAGATACGGTGTCTACTGATCTCGGGCAAAATTGGCAAAGGACAGTTCTCCAACGCAGGTGGCACTCCCTCAGAGGCCTGGAGCAATAGGGGTGGGGAGTGATGATTGAGGGCCCTGCCCTGCCCCCAACATGAACCTCTTGCAAAATGCTAGTCCAGAAAAACTCACATCATTCACCTGGTAATCAATTCCAAAGAAAACAGCACGAGAATTTTGTCTCTAAAAACAATAGAGGAAGAAAATAACAAGAAAGTCCAGTAACAGGTGAAGAACACTTCACCAGAGAAATGGTACTGTGAACCAGAGGAAAATTATGATAAAAACAAAACACTACAGTGAATCAAAAAAATTGGTGAAGTCATTGTCTTCAAAAGCAGTAATACAAGAATTCAGAGAAGATGCTGTGAGACAATAGAAGATGAAATGAGATGGTAGGCTCAAGAAAGAAATGCAGAAGAAAGAAAATTAGAGAGATGTCAAATTGGACTTTCTGCAAGCATTAATTGACACACTGAAAATCACAGTAGGGGACATGAGTGAGTGAGGGAAATTAAAAGTTAGAAAGGGGGAGCCTGGGTGACCTAGTTGATTAAGTGTCTGCCTTTGGCTCAGGTCATGATCCCAGGGTCCTGGGCTTGAGTCCCACATCGGGCTCTCTGCTTCTTCTTCCTCTCATCCCTGCTCATGCTCTTCTCTTTAGATCTCCCTCTCTCAAATAAATAAATAAATGTTTTTTTAAAAAGTTGGAAAAGGAACACAGAGAAAACCAGTATCTGCAGAATTATTCTTCTAAAGAATAGAACTAAAAAATGGAAAAGAAAAATAATAGTTAAAGATTTTTTTTTAAGATTTTATTTATGTATTTGACAGATAGAGATCATAAGTAGGCAGAGAGGCACAGAGAGAGAGAGGAGGAAGCAGGCCCCCTGCTGAGCAGGGAGCCTGCCATGGGGCTCGATCCCAGGATGCTGGGATCATGACCTGAGCTGAAAGCAGTTGCTTAACCCACTGAGCCACCCAGGCACCCATAGTTAAAGATTCTTAAAAGACTTAACAGAGTAAGAAAGACTTGAATCTTTAGACGGAATGGGCTAATTGTGCCTGGAAAAGTGACAGACCACAATCAATAAACAGCAAAATTACTGCACTTAAGATAGAAAAAGGTTAACTGGACATCTAAGCAATGAAAATTGCTTATAAAATTCATGTATAAAGATGAAAAAAAAGGCCAGTTTTCAGGTTTTTTTCAGATTTCTCCATGGCATCACCATGGTATTAAGAAAGAGAGTCATGCCTTTAATTCTAAGGTTAAAAATAAAGTGATTCAGGCTAATTATTAGTTAAATATAAGAAATTATACTCAGAAATTATACTCAGGCTAATTATTAGTTAAATATAAGAAATTAAACAGTTGTTTGTAATCTATGTTATTCTCATGACCCTTCCTGAAGAATATGTTGTAGAACAAAGTGTAAGCATTGGAAGCAGTGGAAAAACTCCAGCAGAAGTACTGGAAAAGATCATTGAGTCTATTTAATTGTTGGACCAGGTTAAAAGAAATGTCTAGTTTCTGATTATAAACCCGAAAATAGGAGAAGTCCCAGACCCCAACAATGCAGAAATGATGTATAGTGTAAGAAAGTACAGTATTCTGATATTCTCATTTTTATAGATGAGGGAAGAAGACACCATTTAAAGATGATGAGTAAAATAGGATATGAGGTACTCAAAGAGTCAAAAAGTTAATGGTAAAATAACGTAAGTATAATAAGGTGACTGAGGGTAAGAAGGCAGAGGGAGAAGTAGAAGCTCATCTGTGAATAAAAATCTAAATAAATAATGCATACGTTAGGTGAAGTTTAATTATAAAGGTAATTAGAACAATATAGAAACATTTATATTTTAGTGGAATGCACATAGTAAATGTATGGTGAGAGAAGAAAAAACAAATTATTTATCTATTTTAAATTAAAATTTATTTTTTATTAACTATAGTCTAGAAGGGTTTCTTTGATCTTTAATACTTATTTTCAATTTTATGAACAATTTCAGGGTTGTCTTAAAATTTAAGAAAACTTCTGTCAAGTTTCTTGCATATGTGACCTGAAGGATTTAGAAGAATTTTCCAGAGACTAGCTCTGGCTCTGTAGTTGAAACCATAGCTATATCTGTACTGATATATGATGATGTTCAAGATATATTGTTAAATAGAAAGAAGTTGCTGGCTCAGTCATTAAGCACCTGCCTTCGGCTCGGGTCATGATCCCGGGGTCCTGGGGTCGAGCCCCACATCAGGCTCCCTGCTCAGTGGCAATCCTGCTTCTCCCTCTTCTGCTCCCCCTGCTTGTGTTCCCTCTCTCAGTGTCAAGTAAATAAAATATTTAAAAAAATATATCCTGCTTCTCCCTCTCCCGCTCCCCCTGCTTGTGTTCCCCCTCTCAAGTAAATAAATAAAACCTTTAAAAAAAAAAAAAGAAAAGTTGCAAAATACCATGCAAAATTATATGTATGTGTTTGCGCATCAGTATCCTTACTGTGTGTGCTAGTGTATTAAGAGAGTTGCACTTATTTCTCTTAAATGATTCTCTGCTCCACAACAACAATCTCAAGGGTGGCACCATGCAGCCACAGTCATCGTCACTGTGTTATGACCTTTTCTCTCTTATTAGATCAATATCTCTCATTAACATCAGATGCTTAACATAACGCTATATCAAATGAGACTATAGATACAGTATGTAGTGCCCGTATGTGAGTAGTCTATAATTAGGCCAAGAATATAAAATGGGCAACACTGGAGAATGATACAGATGGCAGTCAGCACTCAGTTACGTCCCACGCATCCTCTGGGAAACCTTCTCAGATTATTGCAACCTTTGGCAATAGGTTTGATTTTTCACAACCATTTCAGGCTGTGACATATTTTAACATCATGCTGTATCTTTATCATTTTCTAAGAGTTCAGTACATGAAAATCTGGTCTTTATGGATGAGATGAGACTGACCGTCAAGCCCTTTGACTGTAAATCCAATTATGTAACACAGTCCTGTGAAGCAAAGTGATTAGGTAGAAGTTCTAGATAACAGCAAAACACCAATAATTCTTAGAACACCTGCTCACATCTGTTGTGTGTCCATACATGATGAATAATGATGAATACAAAATGGAGGTACAGAGAGGTTAATTACTTTGTTCCAAATGGAAAAATAGTAAGAAACAAAACTCGAAGTCATCCAGGCAGGCTGGCTTCAGAGCTGGTGCCCGGGAGAGTCCGTTAAGTGTGTGACCCTGGATGGGTTATTTCATCTCGCTGATTTCTCTTTCTCCATTGGTGGATGGTGGAAAATAATGACTCACTTTGTAAAATCACTATGACAATTGTTAAGAAAAGTACCTCTGGGAGCTTTGTAATCCATGAAGTTCTCTGGCAAATGTATGCTATTACTGTTGTCATTGCTGCCTTTGTGCTTCCATTTTTCCCCCACGTCACATTAGCTCAAGTCATGAGGGAGCAAAGTTTCCACTTAGATTCTTGTAGAGATAAATTGCTTTTGCAGTCACTTACTGACTTTTAAATCTCAACATTCATGTTCTTACTCAGATTGCACAATACCTATGCCCTAGAACAGCTTATATTTTACTGAAAAAATCACCCGACAAGATGTAATATAATCAGGCTATAATGAAGTTCTGGATTTTGTGCACATACTCCCTAGGCAGGAAGGGGAAAGGCAAGGACTATGGCACTCAGAGAGTTAAACAAATTTCTCCCAGTTTAGAAAGAAAGACCTGGGATTTTGAATTCTAGTTATCCTCCTGTGGGAGAAGCATCAACAAGTTTCGTATTGTATTTATGCTACACAGCAACCTTTGTGCATGGTCTTTAGTCCTGCCTTTCCTGCATCTTTTCCCACAAAGACTGTCCTTGACCAACACCAGAAATGAATTTGATTTCTCTAATGCAGAAGGTAATTGGATTTTTCTTTATTGAATGCATCCCTTTAATGACCGTCTCTGCTCCTGCCAATTTAGCTGCAAGTGACCTGACATTGATCTGATGATATGACTTAAAATAAAGAGTTGGAACTGGAGGTGAAAAAGACCAGCTGTCTGGAATTAGGAAAAAAGAAAGAAAGGAAAAGTGTGCTGCTTTTTTTGTTTGTTTTTGCCTCATCTTGCCATTTTCCCGAGAAAATCCTTTATCCTTGAATGTCATTTTTACAAAACATGCTGCTGTAATAATTGGTCATACAGCAGCAGATTGCCTTCTTCTAGAAAATATAATAAGTATTTCCCAGAAAGTGCCCTGGAGAAAACATTGAAAATTGAATAAAATCCACCCAGTAATCATTCTGTTCCTTGGAAATATTTATTACCATGTAGACTGTTTCTGGAACAGGGTAAATATTGCTGAACAGAATTAATTAAATCTTTTAGGAAGCTGGTGAAACATGAAATATTTATTTAAGTATTTATTTACTTAACCTTGAGGTTTTGTAAAAATAAAGCTTGACACAAGAGTTGCTATTGAAGAAAGTTACAAAGGAGTAGTGGATGAAACTGTTGTTTGGAAGAATAACAATTCCTTTCTCAAGGGAAGTTATGATTTAAAACACTTTTTATACCCAAGAATATATGGAATTTAAATTTTTCTACTTTTGCCTTGTTTCACTTTTTAGTAACAGCGTAACTCACTTGATTCATGCTTAATTTTTATTATATCATCTTCCCTTTGTTCTGACAATATCATGAATTTTCTTTGATCAATGATACAATGCATGGGCGTTAGAGTGAGAAAATAAACACTTGTAAAATTAAATTGTGAAGAAGAAAATAAATGAGAAAGTCATAAATTTCTTCCTAAAAAGGAGTGAAATCAATGTTTTTCCCTTTTGAATTTTTAATGTTAGTTGTACACACAATTATCAATATAACTAACAATTTCAAGAAATTAATTGAGTTTGTACTATAACCATTTGTGACATTTGTTGAATTTGAAGTTTCAAAGCCACATCACACAAAATTATTATAAGACCTATGTTAGAGCTGGTATAAATCTGCAGTGTTACTTGGTGAAGAGCAGTGAACTTCCTTTGGTTTTCGTCAACCAAGAGAAACATGGGAGCTCCAGACTAAGATATTATGTTGAGAAAGAATATAAAGAAGAATTAAGAGTGAGTGTTTCCTGGAGACTGGGCTCCTTAACCTCTGCTCAGACTGCATTTTAAATGAGCATGTTGAAGCCCTGGCATATTTCCAGAGGCCATTTCTGGGCTGCTGTGTAGCACAACAAAATAGGCTTGCTTGAGAATTGATGTGCCTTCCACAGAAAGTCCAGTAGGATTGAAGGGGTCATTGATCCAGAAAGACTCCCCACTGAATAAAAATCTTTCATCATAAATGATTAAATTTCACCCATTGCAAGTCAGGCCATTGTTGGAAGTTATACTTAAGTGCAATATTAACACCTTAAGAGCAAGAGAGAGGTATATTTTAATGGATGTAAGAATTCTTCCTTACTCAATTCTCTAAGGAAGGAGAATTCTTCCTTACTCAATTTATACTCATTCTGTATAAATTTTCTTAATTTTGAATTGGCTTTGGTTGTTTGAATGTGAACATTATTAAATGCAAATCCAATTAGTAACACTATTTTCTTCTCTTGAAGAAAAGAAAAAAGTGTATGTGTGTGATTGTATGTACCCATATCCAAATACATTTTCTTTTATGAGAAGAAAGAAGGAAATTCATTCTGCATCCCATCAGGCTTTTAAAAATGATTTTATAATAGGTTACCTATTTATGATACTTTGGACATTTTTTGAAACCATTAGTATGGGATGTGGCCAATGAGCAATTTATTTTGTTTATGCATTTTCAAAAATAAGCATTTATATAAAATCATTTTGTCATTTATTCTTTAAGCAAATATTATAAAAGAACCTTAGACATTGAAAGGGATATAGAGACAAATATTCACCTTCAAGGATTTTAAAGCCTAGTAGAGAGAACAAATGTACCTAATAAATAAAAAGTTGAAAGCAGTGAGCCACATAGAAGGAGGGATCCAGAGCTATGGTTGGAGGGGACAGTGAAGACATCACAGTGTGTGATGGTGATGTGACTTTGTCTAGACCTCAGAAGATGGGCAGAATCTGTGCATCTGAGAAAGAGAGGTAGAATATTTTTGGAAGAAATAGAACTGCAAATGGTGTGGAGGTGGGGGAATGCTAAGCTATTAAAACAAATAGTTTATAAAACTGGGTCAAGTCCCATACCTCACACCATAGAAAGAAAAAATGGAGAGAAGGGAAGACAATATTTTGACTAGCAATTTAGGTAAAAATCTAGACTGAGAAAGAAATATTTGGATTTTGGAGTTTTGAATTTAGACAATAAATACCAATAACTATGGTATTTTATTATTTATGTTTTATTTCTATGAAGAGGTCAGTAGTATCTTAAAGATGCCTTCTTATATAAGGTAATCTTGATTGATGTTTTTAAAAAAATCTCAGTAGTTGACATGTTGAATCATCTTAAATATGCTCATTCATTATGTAAAGTCAAATGAAAAAACTAAAATTAAAACTAATTAAAAACTAGGGCGCCTGGGTGGCTCAGTGGGTTAAAGCCTCTGCCTTCGGCTCAGGTCATGATCCCAGAGTCCTGGGATCGAGCCCTGCATCAGGCTCTCTGCTTGGCGGGGAGCCTGCTTCCTCCTCTCTCTCTCTCTGCCTGCCTCTGCCTACTTGTGATCTATCTGTCAAATAAATAAATAAAATCTAAAAAAAAAAAAAAAAAAAAAAAAAAAAAAAAAAAAAAAAAAAAAAAACTAATTAAAAACTAAAATTTTTAATTGAAAGAAGTCTATTCTTAATTTTATCTCTGCATATAGTCTAGCATTAAACTACAAACATTTTATTCTCAATAAAGTGCAAATTATATGAATATTTAAACCTACATGTAGGATTTCTGAAAGTGCTAAATAAGTTTGTTTTGTTGCTTCAGGTCACTGATATGATGCTTCAGGACAAACCTTACCCTGATTGGGGAAAATCCGCAAGAGCTTTCTGGAAGAAAGGAAATGTTAGGATCATTTTATTCTGGTAAGAAATTGTTTCATTTATTGATTTTTGCCTTGCATGATTCATGAAAGACTTGAGTTGGACGTAGTTTTTTTTTTTTTTAAAGATACACAGAATTCTGTGTAGAGAGGCATTTCCCGTGGATACTGTGTTCCATTAAGATGATTAAAACCATCATGCTGCTGATTATATGAATTACTTTCTGCTTACACATTGTTGCATATACACATTTACAAGAGATACATTTGCTAATATAGTAATACATATTTTACCAGAGGTAAGTAGGTTTTTGATTCAGCAAAAACAAGCTGTAATTTTCGTCAATGAAATCTGCTATAAAAATGTCTCCAGTAAATTCTAAATTTCCAGTATATTTGACAGGATGTAATTTTGCTTTGAAGGAGTTACACAGAGAGGAAACCTCTTTACAAATCACATCTGGCTCATTGGCATTTCTTCTTTATGTAATTTCTTTTAGCTCTCCAGCCCAATCATTGCAATTAAAAAATAATCCATGTCTTATAGAACTTTATTTTTAATCGAGTCACCATTATTTATGTGTATTTGAACAAGTTTAGACAGAAAAGATACGAATAAGGAGTCAGCAAGAAGGGCACTTTGCATGGCTGGGTGATACTGCCCAACTACAGAGTCAACCAGAAGTATGAAAAGGTGTGTACTAATGCCCAGAGGGGCTGGGGTTGATGATAACTTGTGCCGGTTACATTCCATCCTGTTTCCCTGCCTTTTGAAATGATAGAAAAAATATTTTGTTTGTTCTTGGATTTAATTCTGGGTCTTGACTTCTTTTTTCCTGTTCAAGCTACAGAAGTCAGGGGGCAGAATATACACTCTAAGCTATCTTTGTGGTTTAACACTGTAATTAAATTTTGGTAGAGTTATACGGCATTTTGAACTCAATTCTTAGAAGGTAAACAAAAGTAGATTTCAAGTAGTGTTGTAAAAATGAGTATGATTTTGTGGATGTTTATTTATACCTTGTCTCTATGAGTCAAGTGTGGCTTATTTTTATGGCGCATTTAACCTTCATATTCTTTTTTCCCTGTGTGTCATCTCCCCATGAAGCTTGTCTGAATAATATACAATATAATAATTATAGAAAATATTTATTGAGGATATGTTTTGCTGCAGGCACTATGCTAAGTATTTAACATTCTATTTATTTATTCATTTAATCCTGACAACCTTGTAAGGTAGGCACTGTTATTGGGAGCATAGGTCTCTATCTCCAGAGACCCAGTGTTTAATCATTACACGAGACTACCTCTAGAACAAAGGATACATCAGTGTGCAAATTTCCACATGATTAACCTTACTCCTGTTTTAGGTTATGGTGCTATATTGAGAATACGAGATTCTGGGCAGTGATTCCACCCTATAGAATTCTCTATAGAGGTTGTAGGAATCACAATTTTAAAAAAGGTAGATGTTAATATTAAAAGCACTTATGAACTATCTTGAAACAATATTAACTTACTATGGTTACATAAATTTTATTTTGAATAATGCATCTTCAAAGGCAGCCTGCTGATTATTGTTCAGTATGGAAAGTTACTCAGGTCACATTTGTACTATTTGTGAAAGTGAGCCATGTCTATAGTAATCTGAAGGCCCTCTGATTTTTGTCATTAGCTACTCTTAATTGCAATTGCTGATTCAGTGGAGAGGAATCCATACTGGATTTTTCCTTAAGCATCTTAGTGTGTGTTCCTTGAACATTATTACTCAGGTCTACCATCCCTTTTATATAAATGGGCTTATTTTTGACCTATGTGATAACATCATTCCAAATGATGACCTAAAGAATATTTTAAGTATTATAAGAATAATTTAATTAACCACTGGCAAATAGATAATATGCTTGAATGTAGAACAATTCAATTCAAAAAATTCACACTTATCCTTGTAGTCATTTTTTTGGTAAGTTATCGATTATTAATAATATGGGAGATGGTTTTTCATTGTTATATTTCAAAAGTAGTATTTCAAATCAGGGAGAACATAAAATAACTGGAGGAAAATTTAAATGCTACTCTAAAAATATTTTTCCTATTTTATCCATTTCTATACAGTTAGATTAACTTGTCAACAGTTCTCAGGGTTTTAAAAAAGGAAAATCTGATGCAAAAAGTTGAATATGGAAATTATGTGGGAAGCAACACAATTTTCTGTTTTGTTCATACTTTTTGGTTAAAAGAGATTTAGCAAGTATAAAGGGCATTTGTTTTCTTAGCTCTAAGAGATAACGTACAGAAATCATTGGCAAGGTTTCAGATGAAACAAAAGATAGTATTTACACAGTATGTGTTACTCAGTCAAAAAAGTGCTGTTTTCTTTTGGTGTTGCCCCAGTTAAGGGAAGAGAGATTAGTGTGAAAAACGTATGCTGGAGAAGAAATTTTGCAAAGAAAAGCTTTCTTAAGTTGCAGTGTGATTCTGTGTAGCAGTTTCAACAGTACAAAATGCAATTTTGTTCTAGTAAACTTACCTTTTACCAACGTGTAGCTGCTTTAACTCACATGTGTCTGTCAGGAACTATTTCCCTTGCAACTGTGTGGCTGAGTTCTTCCTTAATTCCTGTGACAGATGTCTCTATATTGAAGAAAATAGTTCTTACTTCTATCTCTAATTGTGCCAAGATAACGCTGCTATAACACATGGGCTTTTTATGCTGGGGGTGAGACTAAATTGTCTTTGTATATGAAAATACTAAATGGGGGCACCTGGGTGGCTCAGTCGGTTAAGCGGTTAAGCCTTTGGCTCAGGTCATGATTCTAGGGTCCAGCGGTCAGGTTCCTTGCTCAGTGGACAGCCTCCTTCTCCCTCTCTTCCCTGCTCCTGCTCTCTCTCACTGTCTCTCAAATAAGTAAATAAAATCTTTAAAAAATGAAATGAAAATACTAAATGGAAGAGGGAAGAATATTTATAGAACTTCCCTTCTGAAATCACTCTCCCAGCCCTTTTGATAATTAAGAAGAATAAAGACCTAAGAATTTAAACTCTAGGTTAATTCCATATGCTGTTTCTGTTTTCTAGAGGGGCCATGAAAAACATTTCCACTCTCTTGTATCTGGAGCCAATATGTACATAAACAAAGATATAAAAAAGTGAGAAATATGCACCTGAAACTCACATAACATTGTGTATGAACTATACTCAATAAAAAAATTAAAATATATTAAAATCAAGTAATATGTTTATACTAGCTTCTATTTCCTCATTTTATTTATTCCTTTGTGGCACAGTTTGTATGCTTTTTATGGGAAGCATCTTGGGATAATATTTCCCAGCAACTTAACTTTAAAAAGAAAATTAGGGAGACACTACTCTGTGATTAGTAGACCAATAGGTAAAAGGAGAGATTGGGAAATCTGGAGTTCATTTGGGCTTCACAAATACTCCAGTTCTTTTTTATTTTTAAGATTTTATTTATTTATTTGACAGACAGAGATCACAAGTAGTCAGAGAGGTAGGTGGAGAGAGAGGAGGAAGCAGGCTCCCTGCTGAGCAGAGAGCCCCATTCAGGGCTCGATCTCAGAACTCTGGGATCATGACCTGAGCCAAAGGCAGAGGCTTTAACCCATTGAGCCACCCAGGCACTCCCACAAATACTCCAGTTCTTTGCCTTCCAGACACAGGAGAGGATTGCACTTTTCTGCCGACCCCCCGTCCCAACCATATCACTTGCTTTGACCAATTAAAGTGTGAGTGAAAGTGGCATATGTCACAGCTAGGTAGAAATTTTCTTCTTTTTCTTCTTTCTTGTCTTCTTCTTCTTTTTTTTTTTAATTTTTAATTTTTTATAAACATATAATATACTTTTATCCCCAGGGGTACAGGTCTGTGAATTGCCAGGTTTACACACTTCACAGCACTCACCAAAGCACATACCCTCCCCAATGTCCATAACCCTATACCCCACCTCCCCCAGCAACCCTCAGTTTGTTTTGTGAGATTAAGAGTCACTTACGGTTTGTCTCCCTCCCAGTCTCATCTTGTCTTCTTCTTAAGTAGGCTCTAGGCTTAGCATGGAGCCCAATGGAGGGCTTGAACCCATGACTATGAATTCAAGAGTCAGGTCTTAACTAACTGGGCCACCCAAGCACACTTAGGTAGCATTTAATTGACAAAGAAAAGCACAAAGGGAGCTCTTTTGTCAGTAGCAAAAATGGAAGTCTACATCTAGTTGGAGCCCTCATCATTTAGGGAACCAAGCGTAAGCCAAGAATTCTTAACAACACCGTGGTCATATAGTGTGAGAAATAATCTTTTGCAAATATTAAGCCCCTGAGATGTGGGGATTGTTTGAAACTGAATCCTGCTGTGTACAGAAATTGATCCTAGGAGCAGAGTGTTGCCATAACAGAAGGCTGGAATTTTTATCTTAAGGGCTGGACAGCAAATGGCAAACAAACAAAACAGAACCACTGATGATAGAAGCTGGAAAAATGATAACCTAGTTGTTATAGTGGCAAACATTTGTTAACACTGTGGTCTGCAATTACTTCAATGCTCTAGGAGAACCTGATAATGATTTTTAAAATCATTTAATGGTTTAAAAAATTATTTTTTAAATGATTAATGATTTTTAAAGATTTTATTTATTTTATCAGAGAGATGGAGAGAGACCACAAGTAGACAAAGAGTCAGGCAGAGGGAGAGGGAGAAGCAGGCTCTCCGCCGAGCAGGGAGCCCGAGGCCGGACTCGATCCCAGGATCCTGGGATCATGACCCAAGCCAAAGGCAGCTGCTCAACCGCCTGAGCCACCCAGGCACCCCTATATTTTAAAAGCTACTTTATCTAGTGCTATAATGGTTTGGGTGGACATCTCTTCATCATGACTATTGTAATCCTTACCTGGGAAACAAATGTAGCCACTGCTATGTGTCCTGTTTTGAAGATCACAGTCATTAGTAAAGTCTAACAAAATTGTTTAGCTTTCACCAGACAAGGGCTAATCAAGAAATGATTATTATCTTAATATACATGGTCTGGGAAAGTCACATGATAATCGCCAAATGACAATCAAATATAGTAAAGTAATAAAAAAGACCTAAGAATCAGGGGAAAGGTCAGTCAGAAAGGATTTAGCAATAGCTCTCTAGTATCCGAGTACAGGGATTCCTGGTATGATGACTGCAAGTTTCTTTTCTTTGTTCTTCAAAAGGAATGTGTTTTGTTATTTTGTGTGATCCTTTTCAGCTCTGCCATGTTATTTTCTATCATAAGATTAAAATATTGAAGAGAGAGTAATTCTGTTTGCTTTGCTCCAGAGGGCAGAATAGGGACTGCTATAGTTTGAATGTTTGTGTCCTTCCAAAATTCATATTTTGAAACCTTAATGCCCAAATGATGGTACTAGAAGGTGATGTCTTTGGAAGGTGCTTGAGTCATGAGGGTAGATTCTTCATGAATGGGATTAGTGCCTTTATAATAAAGGTTCCAGAGAGATTCCTAGCGCCCCCCCCCCCCATCATATAAAGACAGAGGAAATGTTGGCTGTGAACCAAGAAGAGGACCTCACCAAATGAAACCGTGCTGGTGCCTTGACTTTAAACTTCCCAGCCTCCAGAACTGTGAGAGATTCATGTCTGTTCTTTTTAAGACAGCTAGTCTATGGTATCTGTTGTAGCAGCCCAAGCAGACTAGGATATAGGCTAATGAACGTAAGTCACGTGGATGTAGATTTAGATTCATGTCTGAAAGAATTCATGTCTGGAAGAATGGGAGCCTCTCAATGCTAAGTTAACTTGCCTGATGATATGCTGGATTTCCTGTCAGTAGAAGTATTTCAGCAAAAACTACCCTATCCATTAGGGATACAGTAGAAGGATTTTCACATTCAATGAGAAAAAAAAGTAAATCACTTCTCAATTTTCATCCAACTTAAAGATCCTATGACTCTACATGCTTAACTAGAAAAGTATTACTCTTTTTTGGCTTTATAATGAGAGGGTACTAATTTTAATTTACTATGCTCTGTATAATTCCATCATAGTTATGAGGAAAAATTTTACATCAGACAATAATTCATGAAAGGTTCTGGGGCAACTATAGTATGCAAAACTTTTTGCCTCACTTCCCAAATAATAAATTAGCCTGTGTCTTTCCTCTGGATGAATTTTGTCTTGTAGCCTTCAGCTTTCCTTCCATTTCAACATGTCTTGTGAAACGGTTGTCTATATTTAATTAAAAACTGCCTCTGTAACTGAGAAAAAGCAGGACATTTCTAGCCTAAATCAGGTAACTGTACCTATTGAACCAGTCACCTTAATTTTAAACACAACACAAAGTTAACAGTCTCCATTTAAGTCTGGCTTCTAAGCAGAGAGATACAAGTTTTCTGCTTCTGGATAAAAAGGTGATTGATGTTGCATTACTGTCTTGTCACATTACTGTCATATTATTTGGAGGTTTTTCATTTAAAAAGTAAATTCTCTGTTTATGCCTGAAAGTTTTAGCTCTTAGACATCTATTTATATCTGGACATTACACAGTCCCATGCCCCTCCAGACTTAATTGTGCTGAATTAAGAGCAAGTCTGTTTTTATTAACTTATTTAAATCAATACTTATTAAGTGCTGAATGCAATGTGCAATAGCAGTTAGAAGCACAAACTCTAGAGCCAGCTGCCTAACTTTCAATCCTGGCTTTCCTACTTCCTATTGTGTATTAGTCATTATTTTGTTTTAACTGGTGTTATGAGTGCTGTTACTCAGCACCAGGTGCTCTCCGTGGTGCTGAGAACACAATTCTGAAAGAAAATAAGGACTCTTGACAGCATAATTTTCTGTCTGATGAGAAATACAGGGTGTGAGGGGGCAGGCAATGCCAGCTGTGGGTGTGGGTGCTGTGATGTGGGGCTTAGAGAGCTCCAGGGATGATTTTGTAAAGGAGCTAGAGCCTAAGTGTAATCCTAGGATCAGCAGGCCTCAGATGGGAGGAAACGGTGATTGGATATGGGAGTGAGGCAAAAGGAAAATTCAAGTGTAGCTTTGAGTATTTAGGCTTGAGCAACTGAACAGATGGTGATACTGTTCACTGAGATAGGACCTTGTGGTAGGGGAGTAAGTCTTGGTGGGGGCGTAATAAGCCAAGATTTGCATGTTGAGCTTGATACACTAATTGGGATATCTTATAGAATATAGTCAGTGGTATTGTAATAGCATTGTATGGTAACAGATGGTAGCTATGCTTGTGGTGGGCATAGAATAATGTTGTGCATTTGCCGAATCACTATGTAGTATACCTGAAACCAATGTAACATTGTGTGTAAACTCTACTTCAACTAGAGGAGAGAGAGAGATACTTAGTAGAGAGTTCTTTGTATGGATCTGAACATGAAGACTGAGGGATTGAGATTCAAGACAGAAATATTACTAAAATTTGTGTTTCAATTTATATTTTCACTCTCACCTAGATACTGTTATCTACATGTATCTGGTTATTGAAAGAATGTGAATTGATGTTGAGTAAGAATAAAAGATCTGTGATATAACCTGTAGAGCTCTTTTATCTGGGAACAGGCAGAAGAAGGATCCATAAAGAAGACAGAGAAAGAGAGGACAGGAAGAATGAAAAATAGGGAAAGTATGTATTAGAGAGGCCAGGATAAGATCAAAATACAGAGCATCTATAGGATTTTGCTGGTGACCTCCACAAGAATGGTTTTCTGGAATGTTTCCAGACCTGTACTGGGTTGAGCTGTGATTAGAAGAGGAGGAAGTAGTACAGGGGTTATTGTCAGGAGGCAAGAGAGAAGATTGGAGGGATGTCTGTATATTTAGAAATGAATATATTCCTTATGAAAAAAATTAAATATTTGCTGGTTTGCTGTTTACTGGTTTGTCTTGTTCAGAGCATATTCCTTTTTAGAAGAGAGTTCATTTCAAATTATTGTCTGCACAGATATTGAACTAGAGCCTCTTAAATTAAATTAATTCTGTGGTAAAAATTTACCATGTATGTAATTTTCATTCTTTAGTTGAATAAATAGTTCATAAGGTTTTAAATTAAAATTCCTCTAAAATTTTAAAAGAACTGTACTAAAGTCAAAATGATGATTAAATTCTCTACATATTTTTTCCTATATCACAGTTCTTTACTGTGTATTTAAATTCAATTTAGTTAAAATACAATGTATTATTGGTTTCAGAGGTAGAATTTAGTGATTCATCAGTTTCACGTAATACCCAGTTCTCATTACATCAAGTACCTTCCTTAAGTCCCATCACCCCATCCCCTCACCCTCCACCCTTCCAGTAACCCTCAGTTTGTTCCCTAAAGTTAAAGAGTCTCTCATGGTTTGCCTCCCTCTCTGTTTTTATCTTATTTTATTTTTCCTTCCCTTCCCCTATGT
Organism: Mustela lutreola; assembly: GCF_030435805.1. NCBI lineage: Eukaryota > Metazoa > Chordata > Mammalia > Carnivora > Mustelidae > Mustela > Mustela lutreola. Next base: position 70,187,222 of record NC_081297.1, on the reverse strand, counting down.
TCATCTGTTTTGTTTCTGAAATTCACACATGAGTGAAATCATATTGCACTTGTCTTTCTCTGACTGACTTATTTCACTTAGCATAATACCCTCTAGTTCCATCCATGTCATTGCACATGGCAAGATTTCATTTTCTTTATGGCTGAGTAATATTCCATTGTATACAAATATCACATCTTATTTATCCATTCATCTGTTGATGAACATCTGGGCTCTTTCACTCATTTGAGTATTGTAGACATTGCTGTTATCAACATTGGTGTGCATGTGCCTCTTCAGATTACTACACTTGTATCTTTGGAGTATATAATTAATAGTGCAATTGCTGGGTCATAGGGTAGCATTATTTTTAACTTTTTGAGGAACCTCTATGCTGTTTTCCAGAGTGGCTGTACCATCTTGCATTCCCATCAGCAGCGTAAGAGGGTTCCCCTTTTTCCGCATCCTCACCAACATCTGTTGTTTCCTGACTTGTTAATTTTAGCCATTTTGACCAATGTGAGGTGGTATCTCATTGTGGTTTTGATTTGTATTTCCCTGATTCTGAGTGATGTTGAGCATTTTTTCATGGGTCTGTTGGTCATTTGCATGTCTTCTTTGGAGGGATGTCTGTTCATATCTTCTGCCCATTTCTTGACTGGGTTTTTTCTTTTGCGTGTATGTGATTTTGGATGCTGAGTTTGATAAGTTCTTTGTAGATGTCACAGTTCTTGAGAGCAGGAATAACATCTTACTTATTGTTTTTCTAGGACTTAACACAGTATCTGACACACAATAAGCATTAAGTACATTCTTGTTGAATTAATTACTTTGGTGAGGACCTTCAAAACTGGCATACTCCACCATATTTCTGAAAAATTCTTCAGAGAAAAGACTTCATTAATGATGCAACATGGGGGCTTAAGTGGGTAGGAGAAGAATCAATGAAACAAGATGGGATTGGGAGGGAGACAAACCATAAGTGACTCTTAATCTTACAAAACAAACTGAGGGTTGCTGGGGGGAGGGGGGTTGGGAGAAGGGGGGGTGGGGTTATGGACATTGGGGAGGGTATGTGCTTTTGTGAGTGCTGTGAAGTGTGTAAACCTGGCGATTCACAGACCTGTACCCCTGGGGATAAAAATACATGTTTATTAAAAAATAAATTAATTAATTAAAAAAAAGACTTCATTAAAACATTGAAACAGTAATTAAGTATTTTAACTTTATGATCAACTGATGCTTTACAAGAAAATATATAATGCTTATGAGTTATTTTTTTCTGAAAATTTTTAAGAAATGTTAATTTCAATACTTCAAAAATCATTTTGGTTTCAAATCACATGCGTTCTCTATAACTAGAAAGTCAATTAAAACACTGTGAGCTGTGTAACTGCAGTGACACAATATCAGCCCCAACTGACCATGAAGGTTTTTATCTTATGATCTTCTCCTTATTTCTTAAAGGTAAGTGAGGTTTAAGGAAAAAGAATTAAATAAGTTGGTCTTAAATTGCTTAATAGGACCTCTCTATGATAGAGCTTTATTCCAATTGCTAAGATCTGAAATAGTAACATTGAGCCCAAGAGTAATCCTTGGATTTATGAATTTTTGAAAGAAAATTGCCCTTCAATAAAGGCTTATAAAGACTGTATAGTTTTTCTTTGTAACAAGAATTGGTTGGATAGTTATTCCTCTTTAGTCTTAAATCTGCTGGTTGAATGGAGTACTCCCGTGAGCCATACAGCCTAAGTCATACTTATTAAGTTTCTAAAGTGTAGGTCATGATTCCAAAACACTCCCTTGAGTTTGCACATAATAGTATAAATGCGCAAAATTAAACTGGAAACAATAAATTCTAGAGGAAAGTAGGCAGCATTTAACCAAGTATAGTGACTTCGACTCATTTGTGAGAATCTCTGCCTGTCTTCATTTTTTCTCACGAAGCATGCCCCCCCCCATCTCTAGTAGACTAAAAATGCAAGTCTTCCATAGTAACAAAACTCCAGATATCCTACAACTTGATCTGTTAGAAAGCCCAGACTTTGGATCCCTGGGTGGCTCAGTTGGTTAAGTTATCTGCCTGTGGGTCAGGTCATGATCTCAAGGTCCTGTGACTGAGTCCTGTGTTGGGCTCACTGCTTGGTGGGGAGTCTGCTTCTCTCTCTGCCTCTGTCCCTCCCCCCTGCTTGTGATCTCTCTCTCTCTCCCTCTCACTTTCTCAAATAAATATAAAACCTTAAAAAAAAAAAAAAGAAAAGAGAAAAAATCCCAGAAATTTTCATTCTTGCAGTTTCCTCACATCTTCCAGGATCCATTGGTGGTGTAGTTTGAAGTATTTGTCTTCATTCTGCAAATATTTATAAAGTGGCCACAATGCATATGTCTCAGAATAAAATGCTGATACGATCATGTATTTTGATGGCATAGAAACCCTCCTTTAAAAAAAAGTGTTTTTGTGTGTGTGCTTTGATCAAAACCTGCCTAGTAGAATTAAGATTTTTTATTCAGGTCATAATTATATCAGAATAGCTATCATTCTTTACTTAAATTACTCTAGTTAAAATTGGCTATCACCTTTTTGCATAATGACTGAGGAGCAACAAAGTCTCAGTGTCACCAAGGTGTAGCTGGTTGTTTAGAACCCATGATTCACTGTGGTTCATATCTGCTTCCAAGATTGGCCACCCACAACCTTAAATTTGTGGTACACTCGTCACTGTTGGAAGCTCACATCTGATTGGTTTTTGAACCAGAATTGCCAGTAAATAATACTCTCATGATCTCTGCAGGACAATTCTGTCACCATACTCAAGTGGAAGTGAGTCATTGTTTATTTTGTGAGCCATGGATCAAAATGAAGGGAGATGAAGACTCCAGGAGAGGACTCATCCAAGACAAGTTGAGGATTGTGACAGTTCTCATGAATGTGTGGTTTCTTTCAGGGACCAGACCACTACTGCTGTTGGTAGCCCTGTCTACTATAATCTCCACCAGCAGTGCTGGTTCCATAATGCCAGCTCTTACTTTCAGAATATCCTGTTCTTACCTTCTCCCCCCAACCCCCGCCACCCCTGGCCAAAGACCCTTGTACTTTCTCTCTTTTTAGAAGAAGGGATGGATTGAAGATTGAAATGTTTTGATGTTTGTTTTTAGTGCCCAAAAGAAGCTATAAAACTCAACATCTAAAAAACAAATAATCCAATTAAAAAATGGGCAGATGACATGAATAGACATTTTTCTAAAGAAGACATCCAGAAGGCTGGATGCTCAACATCACTCTCATCAGGGAAATACAAATCAAAATTACGTAGCAAACTGAATCCAATAATACATTTTAAAAAATCATTCACCACAATCAAGTGGGATTTATTCCTGGGATGCAAGGGTGGTTCAATATTTGCAAAGCCATCCATGTGATATATCACATCAACAAAAAAGGATAAAAAACAATCATCTCAATCGATGCAAAAAAAACATTTGGCAAAGTACAACATCCAGTCAGGATAAAAACACTCAAAGTAGGTTTAGAGGGAACATGCATCAACATAATAAAGGCTATATATATATATATATATATATATATATATAATCCCAAGCTAACATCATACACATTGGTATAAAACTGAGAACTTTTCCCCCAAGGTTAGGAACAAAACAAAGGTGTCCTCTCTCACCACTTTCATTCAACATAGTACTGGAACAAAATTTTCAGTTGAAACTAATATATGGACAGTGTTCATTTAGAGTCAGAATGATTCTTGTATTTCTTAAGCCACATGTCAGAAAATGGAACAGAGTCCTCAAGAGGTAAAATAGGAATTTATAGGTAGGAGACGTGTGTTACATAAAATATATGTTATTGACTGAATGTTGCCTGCCCAAAATTCATATTTTAAAACCTAATCCCCATTGTAATGCTGTTTGGAGGGGTGCCTTTGAGAGGTGATTAGGTCATGAGAGTGGACCTCCCATATTGATGCTCTTACAAAAGAAGCACCGAAGAGCTCCTTCACCCCTTCCACCCCATAAGGACACAGTGAGAAGACAGCTGGCAGTGAACCAGAAAGCAGGCTCTCACCAGATACTGAATCTTCTGGTGCCTTGATCTTGGATTTCCGAGACTCCAGAACTGAGAAAAATAAAAGTCTGTTGTTTATAAGGTACCCAGTCTGTGGCATTTTATTATAGCAGCCCAAACAGCCTAAGACAGCACTTTCAGCAAAAATAATACTTTAAATATTCTACTGATTTGATCTACAAATCTAATATTTTATTTTGAAATGTTTCCAACTTACAAAGATGTTGTAAGACTAGTACAAAGAATTCCCATAGACCTTTTATCTATGTTCTCCAACTGACAAATTTTTAAGACATTTGCTTTAGTCATTCTCTCTCTCTCTCTCTCTCATTTACTATACAATTAGATAAGTATAGTGTATCAATATTAATTTCCTGATTCTGATAATTGGTCTGTAGTCATGTGAGATAATGCCCTTCTTTTAGGAAAGAATAAAGATTTCATTGTATCCCCTAACTCTTTTTTTTAGGAAAGAGTAAATACTTTGTTGTATTTTCTAAAAAAGGGCATTTTGTTACATAAACAGTCCAATTGTCACAATCAGGAGATTAATATTGCTATAATACTTTTTTTAAAAAGATTTTATTTGTTTATTTGACAGATCACAAGTAGGCAAAGAGGCAGTCAGAGAGAGAGGAGGAAGCAGGCTCCCTGCTGAGCAGAGAGCCCGATGCGGGACTCCATCCCAGGACCCTGAGATCATGACCTGAGCTGAAGGCAGAGGCTTTAACCCACTGAGCCACCCAGGCATCCATTATTGCTATAATACTTTAATTCACAGCCTTATTCAAAGCTTGTTCATTGTCTCAAAATGTTCTTAATGGGACAAATAACAAAAAAGACAAAAAATAAAAATAATTTTGTTTTGTTTTGTTTTCATCTGATTCAGTACTCAGAAGCATTTGTGTTTGGTTTTGAGGCTTCTTTAATCTAGAACAAAAAACTTACCTTTCGTGAAGGCCTTTTCAAGATATGTAGTCTTTTGCAGGTACTAAAATAAACTCTTTTCATTCAATGATGAAGATTTCTTAAAACTCTTCCAAGATTTCATGAGCCTTAGACAACACATCAATCATATAGGATGAATATTTTCCTATAATACAGGCATTTAGGAACTGAAGATATTCTTAGCATAACACATTTTCAATTTGACTCAGTGAACTTTTGAAAAGTAAATGTTGCGCTCTCCCAATCTTCTTTAAACCTGTCCTTCTATTTGTTTTATCTAGTTCAGAATCAGAAATACTCTAAACCAGCATTCAGTAAGCTCCAAAAATAGACTCCACTGGGCTAGAATTGCAGAGGATGGAGTAAACCTGTGTCATGATCCCAGCTCCCAAGAACCATGCAAATGAGTTGGGCAAGTTAAACTCACATAAATACAATGAATGGCAGATATCCTGGGATGGTTCGTGAACAAAGATTAAATTGTCTCCTACTGACCATGAGTTCCATGTGGAAATGGGACATTTCCAAAAAGGATTAGGGTAGTCATGGAAGCATTCATAGAGGAAGTTGGATTTCAAGGCCCTTGAAGGAAGGAGAGGCCAAAAAGAAGCACAGAGAAGCAGAACCAGGACCCTCAGGAGACGGCAGGTCCAGCAAGAAGCAACAAGAGTACTCTTACAGGAAGACTCCAACAGCTTGTGTTTTCAGGTCCAGTGGGTACCTGACAACAAGAAATCCCTTTCCTAGATATTAAGCATCTTACCACAGGGCTGAGTTTCAAAGCAGGAATTGCCCACAGTTCTTAGAGTCACTGGGGTTCTGAGCAAGTGGGTTACATATAAAGACTTACCTGCTTTTGAGGTAACTGCCAAAAGCCTGCTGATCATAACCAGGCTCAGACTCAGAACTAAACAAGTGATAGTGTCCGCTGAATGGGATTCAGCTAGAACTGAGGCAAAGATACATTAAGTCCCCTTATCTCCAACAAGAAACAAAAATTGACAGGTTAGGTTCTTCTTTCCAGCCATGCCCCAATAAAGTCTGCATTTTCGTGGTTTTCTTACCACACTTTCTATGATGACTTGTAGGAAGAGATGATGTTTTGTTTTGCTCAGTATTCCCAGGTATTAGTAGCTATTTAGTAAGTATTTAATAAATATTTGTTCAATTGCTGGTGCCAGAGTAAATGAATATAATCTTTGAACAAAAAGAAATTGAGGATACATAAATATCATAAGCACACAGATATTCTATATACAGGTCTGTAATCTTCTACTATCTCCTCACATCAGGCATCTGAACAATTTTGGGGACTTCTTACCTTTTTCTATTTGTTGCTCTGCCTGATTCTTTGTGGTTCAGGCCACCTTATTTCTGGTTATAATGGAGTCCTTTGTGAATATGGTGCAATGCTAGAGTTATCTTTCCAGGATAGGTCTGAGTTGCTGACACACTATGGTGATCAATCCAGGATTGATTCCACTCTCCAAGTACCTATTACTGTACCCAAAGTATTAGATACGAACAATATGGGAGCCTAACCTACATGTAAGGATTAGCACTAGCTTCAAGTCCTTTCTCTGTGATACTCAGCCATATTATTTTTTAGTCATTGCCTCACTATTGAAATAACCCTATGATTCTATTCCATAATGACTACTGTTTATTGAGTACTCTCTGTGTGCTAAGGACTGGGCCCTTCACAGTCCTTGTTTTATTTAATCCATACTGCCAAGGTAATCATTATTATCTGCATTTTAGAGATGAAAGCCTGTGGCTGAAAGCAATTGCATAGCTGGTGAACAACAGAGCTGGAATTTAGGGGGGTGGGGGGCAGGCTGATTTCAGAGCCTGCACCATACTGCACAGAGTGACCTCATTTATTCCAAGATTTTAAGACACATAATACATTTAACAATGATTAGTTTTATTTCTCACATATATATTTGCTGTAATCCTTTTTCCGCCTTGCAAATGGATTTGGGTTGACTAAAGAAAGACATAAAGTGCAAAAATCCTTTGACTATAACTACTTATGTTCTAATATCCTTATATTATTGGCAAAAAAATTGAAACAAAGTCAGTTCAGTGATCTACCCAAGGTCACAAAATTAATTAATGTCTCTATGGCAATGAATACTCAGGGCTCTTGGCTCCTGGTTTAATATTCTTTCTACTGTATACATTGCCTCTCTATATTCTTTTTAAAAAATCAATATAATTCAAACTAAAAGAATTTGCTGATGATTGGATATGTTGAGATAACAGCTCTTGTAAGCCAATAGCAATGATCAGAACATTCTGTGTAGTTTAAATTGATGTAATTGTATATCATTTTCTCTCAATTACAGGAATTAGGCAAGAAAAAGATGTACAGTATATAGTTTAATATGCCAATAAAGCATGATGTATTAACAGAACCTTCACTTAAGTTCTCATATGAAAAGCCAGTTGCTATTTTTCTTGTTTTATCTTCAGAAATTTCAAGGACTTGATTTCTTTAAAACATATTTGCAAGCTGAGAATAAAGATTACAGTTGATGTCCTAAAAGCTGGCACTAACAACCACAACAAAACCCCAGCGTTTTACCTGGGGACACTAGAACTGAAAAAAATATTAAGTATTACAGTTAGTCAAAGAAGGACTCTACTCCTGGGAAAACAGTGAGTTCAACATTCTTGCAGAAAATATCTGTCAGAGAGAGAATACTCCAGCATTGATTGTAAGAATAGATTAGGTGATACCTAAAGTCTTTGCATTCTAAAATTCTGTGATTCTGGATAGACTATTTTCTTGTCTAAGGTTATCTATGTGTTTGGACAAGGCATGAATTGCTCAGAATAATGAATAAAGCAATTCAAATTAACATCCTAAGGAAATGTAAGTTTGAGCATGCTGATTTTATGGAATGCTATCCAGACATTAGGAGCTGTGCTTTGGCAGGATATTTAATGACATGAGAGATGGAAGAAAAAAATACATTGATCTAAGTAACTTTGGGAAGCAGTGTTTTGACTGGGAGTTGAAAGACTGAAAACAAAGGCAACGAGACATAAACAATTGTATTGTAGTTGGTAAAATTATTTCTCAGGAGGCTATAGGTTAGCAGTTCTGAGTCTACTTTATATATATATATATATATATATATATATATATATATATATACTGGGTTGATCAATGAATAAATGAATGCAGGGGGGAGTGGAAGCCAGGTTTCTCACTGTGGGAAGGGAGGATACAGATAACCAGGGAGGTGGGGCTAGCTCCAGTGAACAATGTGGTAGTAGATTAGAGTCAGAAATATCAACATAAACTCATGTTTAGCTTAAGATGGAGACAAATGGGTATTAACATAATTTTAGATATTGCATATATGTAGGTTGGAATACATACACATATTTCCTAGTTTTGTGTGTTGAGAAGGCTTAGACAGAATGACAGTGTGGTAGTGGGAGCCCAAATCTTGGTTTCTAATGTTGTTCTCCAATAAAAGGAACCCGGGTACTTGGGACGGATAACTGATTCTAGGTCTGGGGCAAAGAATAGAGAAAATGATCCTGGGATATGTTGTTATACCAGAAAGTAAAGAAGTGTTCAAAAACCAAATGATGGCAGCATGTCACTCAATAGTCAACTTGAAAGAGCGCCCAGTGGTCAAACTTTGAATGATTTGGTCAGCAACAAAATAAATGAAATAGTACTAGATTATAACTCATAGTATCAAATAAATATCTATGAGTCCACCCTGAGAGAAGGAAATGACTGAATAGAGAAGAAGAAAGCTCCTGTAGAAGAATTCTAAATAATTTATATAGATACTCCTCTCTTCAAGATAGTGAAACTCAACTCCTTAACTCCTCATTTCTTGAGGAAGAATATGGACTAAATTTTGTGACTTGCTCTCAAAGAATAGGAAGTAATACAATAGTATGGAAAGGAGGTTAAAAAAAAAAAAAGGAACATTATATTGGAGAAATCTGGCAAATGTCCTTCCAGCTGTGTGTTCAAACTTAACGTCATCAGTGATAAGTCATGTTGCTAGCATGTAGATTAAGACCCCATACATCTATAAAATGCTATTATTATATGAACATTTTATATCTACTTGGGCTCAATTTATGAAATACTGTATTCTCAATATACTGGGAAGAGAGAACAAAAAGCCATCTATTCAAATCCTTTTCTAACAGCTTGACGGGCTTTCTCCCAAATTTTTTAGTAAACTCCAGTTACTTAGCAGAGGATATTTTGTTGTTGCTCACACCCAGATAGACCTCAAAGTTGCAGCAACACATCCTTTCTATGGCCAGTGCTCTAGCCTTATAATGAGATTCTAACTCTGGATTTTCCTGTTTTATTTCCTGACACATTCCTATTTCAATGTAGCGGTATCTCAAATATTTTTACATATAGTTACATAATATATATTTTATATGTGTATTATATACATTTAAACACAGAGATATAATATATAGCAGACATGCAAACAACTTAGAACATACTGTGTTCTGTCACTGATCATGTCTTCCTTACTTTTAGCTACCAGGATTTGGAAGTGTGGAAGATCATCACCAAATTTTAAATGAGGTCTGTGAGGTTTTGGGTATAAAAGGTCACTTTTGGAGGACTTAATCTTTTGAAGGTGTCTATTTTGGGTTCATATTGGGCTTTTTAGATTTCCCCTCTGCCACCTGTTCTCTTGACTCTCTTGATAATGATGGAAGAGAGGAAACTGTCTTTGCTGATTTCCATGTGGAGTGGCTGGTTCAGCCTTATCTGTGGACAGTGATAGCTGAAGTGCAGTTGACCCTCTCTGACGTTTTAAGTCCTATTCTGATTATGAATTTCATTTGTACGCCCTCCTCTTTCCCCGCTTGAGCCTCAACAGGCCCTTTTTGATGATTCCAGGCCTGTGCTATTGGGAGCTGGTTTAATCTCTTGCATCTAGCTGCAATCCTCCACAAATGCCCTAAAGCCTTGACATCATTCTTTTGTAGAAAGACCTGCCACCTCCCCTGTGTTCCAGCCAGAGAAGCCCTGATATGCTTCAGGAACTTCATGTTTATCTGGTCATTTTTACACGTTACCACTGTCCCCTTAAATTGATTGTCTGCTTCCTCTTGCCAGTTGGCCATGTCCTTTCAGAAGATGAGGACTTCCTGAGAAGCAATCCCATCACTCTAGCTGTCAGCACAACTACCCCAAATCTTACTTTGGACTATTTATAAATCTTGGTGTTCACACTCGTCTTTTTTGGTAAATGTTTTTTCCCCCATCCCCTAGCCCTTATAGCTTCCCTTCTTTCTTAAGGAGAACCTCATTATGATTCCATGTGTATCTGCTTTTGCCTTGGCTTTTCTTATACACACATGCGCATACACACGTACAACACCCATGTATGTGCACACACACAGGCACACTTAGTAGCACATAAGCTTCCCCACAATACTTACACATGCATGTGCATGCGAGCTTATTGAATGGATCACAATCCTTGGTTCATGATACTTTGAATATTGATCCATGTGAGATCATCTTTTATCTATACATCTCTTAGACTTTATAGATTTCAGTCATTGTTAATCTGCCTGAGAATCCACAGAATACAAATACTTTAAATTGTTTTGTTCCATATACCCCAAATCTACATATTCATTGATAGTCCTTCTCTACCCCCTTTATCCACACTAAGACCAGTACAAAGGGGAGCCATGAATGAATCATGATTTCTTAAAACTATATATTGTTTATCGAAGTCTTAATCTGAAAAGGAATTAGCTTTGGCAAAATCTCAAGTGTCTGAAAGCACGGGAAGTAGGATTTGGAATTTACTGGGAGGTTCATTTTTGCCAATGAAACTCTAGACAAATAATCGTGATCCCCCAATTCTTTTTATTGTGAAGCCAGTCTTGCCTCTAAATATTCTTTTTGTAACCAAACCATGCCAGAGGCAATGCAACTTGCTATGATAAATCAATGAGTGCAGCTGTCATTGTAGGGCAAATGGAGAATTTCAAAAAAGCTCTATAACTTTGTTCTCCCCGGGCCCACTTCATTTCTGTCTTTCTTGGTCCTCCTCTTATCACATCTCCCAAAGCTGTCTTAGGGAGGCTTGAAGCAGAGCAGCCAACTATACAACCGACCTTACAATTTCTCCTACGTTCCTAACGTTGGAATGCTGAGCTCAGTGCTCCAAGATAGGCATGATTTATTCATATTTGTAGCTTTGGTAAGGTAGAGGCACTACATGCTGTCTTTTGTTCATATAGGATTTTCATGTGTCTTTTTGTGGAGTGGTAAATGTGGGTTAGGGAAGGGAACAACATCTCTATGTCAAAGGAAATACTGTGTATGTTTAATCCAATTGAGAAAGAACACGCTACTTTAGGTTTCCCCTCACACTTCAAAAATACGGCTGGCTGGGATTTTCTTGTAATATACCATGAAGTAACTTAGTACTTAATGAAATGAAATTTGAGTATCACGGAGAGGAAATAAACAACAGGCCAAAAACCTGCCACGAAACTACATTAAAATGTACTTGGCGTACGTTTGAATTACCCTAGTTGCATTGCAAAAATAGTGCATTGATAGAGTTGCTGGAATTAAAAGAACAGAATGTTGCCAAGGTTGAAACTATCAAAGACAATTTAGTGTGTGCTTTTTTTGGTCCCCTGTGAATAAATGAGCTGATTTTTCCCCTTTTGGCATAAGACGCTAAGATGATACAGATATACATATAGATATATCATTTTCAACTAGATCCTAATTTTGCATCTATATTATATGCACACTTATTTGTTTCCATTAAGGCAATTTTAATATATATACCTTTTTTGCTGACTTTACCATGGTATAACTTTTCTATGCAAAATATTACAGTGCTAACCTCAGGTCTCTGGGGTTAATGAATTGGACACTGAGCATCAATTCTTTTCTTTTCTTTCTTTTTTTTTTTAAGATTTTATTTATTTATTTGACAGACAGAGATCACAAGTAGGCAGAGAGGCAGGCAGAGAGAGAAAGCAGGTCCCTGCTGGGCAGAGAGCCTGATGCGGGGCTCCATCCCAGGACCCTGGGATTATGACCTGAGCTGAAGGCAGAGGCTTTAACCCACTGAGCCATCCAGGCACCCCCCTGAGCATCATTTCTTGTTGTGAGTCTGCCCTTGCTATAGAAGACTCCAGTTAAGCTTTCCTTGATAATTTGCATTTTAGGGATGTTCTTTAATAAAATTGTACCCACCGTGAGTTAAAGTTACTAGACTGGTTTAGGGGAAAAAGGAAGGATAGTAACATCTTTGAGATTCACTACTAAAATTGCTGCTTTAAATATATTGTCATACCTAACTTTTTTTTTTTTTTTTTTTTTTTTTTTTTTAAAGATTTTATTTATTTATTTGAAGAGAGAGATCACAAGTAGGCAGAGAGGCAGGCAGAGAGAGAGAGAGAGAGAGAGAAGCAGGCTCCCTGCTGAGCAGAGAGCCCGATGCGGGACTCGATCCCAGGACCCTGAGATCATGACCTGAACTGAAGGCAGCGGCTTAACCCACTGAGCCACCCAGGCGCCCATACCTAACTTTTATAAAACCCAATGAGCTATTATATACAGGAAGAAATAGGGGCTTACCTAACTACTATTATAAAAGCAGTTTTAAACACTCATACACGTCTGTTTTACCTCTTCATACTGCTTAAAGATTCTACATTTACCTAACACTCTAAATGTTTAGTGAAAGAAAAAGAAAAAAAAAACCCAAACCCCAATGTGGCCTCCTGTAGGAAGCACCCACCAACAGTGCATAAAGGTTTTTATCCTTTGGGGGAACTACCCCAATTACCTGAAGTTATATATATATGTATATATAACTCTCTCTATATATACGTATAAAATTAATACACATATTGATAGAGCAATATTTATAATGTACATTATTTATAGTACATGATAAATGTATAAATATAATACAAATTTCATATACATGTTAAGAACTGAATATGATCTCCCAGACTTCGTATATTGAATTTCTGACCCCCTAGTACCTCAAAATGTGAATATACTTGGAATTAGGGTCGTTTATGAGGTAATTAAATTAAATTTAGGTCATTAGTGTGGGGCATAATTCCCAATATGATTAATGTCCTAATTAGAAGAAGAAATGAAGACACAGACACATACAGAGGGAAAGTCATGTGATGACCCAGGGAGAAGACAAAGGAGAGAGGCCTCAGAAGAAATCATCTCTGCCAATACCTTGGTCTGGGACTTCTAGCCTCCAGATTTAAGAGAAAATTTTTTTGTTTTTTAAACCACCCACTCAATGCTACTTTGTTATGGCAGCTCTAGCCAACGAATATACTCATATAATATAACAAAATTCAGTGCAACTAATCTCAACCCCCAAATAATTAATGTTTTTTTATAATAAAGAGTTATTTTTGACATTATTCTTAGTAATATATTTTTGGATATGTCTCCATGTCTCCTCAGGCAAGGAAACCAAAAGCAAAAATAGACAAATGGGACTATATCAAACTAAAAAGCTTTTGCACAGTGGAAAAACCATCAACAAAATGAAAAGGCAACTTACTGAGTGGAAGAAGATTCTTGCAAATAATATATCCAATAAGGAACTGATATTTAAAATATATGAAGAAAACATACAATTCAATAAAAGAAAACCAATTAAGAAATAGGCATAGGACCTAAATAGACATTTTTCCAATTTTAGTATATACACTGCCAAAGTGAGCACTAAATAGACATTTTTCCAAAAAAAAAAAATACTGATCACCAACAGAACATGAATAGATAGCATCACTAGTTATCAGGGAAAGGCAAAGCAGCCACAATGAGATGTCACCTCATACCCATCAGAATGGCTGTTATCAAAAAGATGAAAAATAAGAAGGTTATTGGGAGAAGAAGGAACACTTTTGTACTGGTAGTGGGTATGTAAGTTGGTGGAGCCATTATGGAAAATAGTATGGGGATTCCTCAAAAAATTAAAAATAGAAATACCATATGGTCCAGCAATTCTACTTCTGGGAATTTATCAAAGAAAACAAAAACAATAATTTGAAAAGATATGTGTACCCTTATTTTCACTGAAGCACTATTTACAATAGCCAAGATATGGAAACAAACTAAGTATCTACTGATAGATGAATGGATTAAAAAAATGTGGCCTAGTGGTGAGTATTAAAGAGGGCATGTATTGCATGGACCACTGAGTGTGGTGCATTAACAATGAATTTTAGAACACTGAAAAAAAAATCTAAAAAATGTAGGGGGGAGGTGAGTGTAATGGAATATTACTTGGCCATAAAAAATGAAATCTTTCCATTTGCAACAACATGGGTGGATGTGAGGTCATTATATTAAATGAAGGAAGTCAGACAGAGAAAGACAAATGTCATGCCATTTCACTTATATGTAGAATCTAAATAAAACCACACAAATGAACAAACAAAATAGAAACATTCATACATACAGAGAAGTCTGGTGGTTGCTAGAGTGATCGGGAGTGGAAGGATGGGCAAAATAGATAAAGAGGATTAAGAAGTACATACTTCTATTTATAGAATAAATAAGTATGGGTATGTAATGCACAGCACAAGGAATATAGTTAATAATCGTGTAATAGCTTTGTATGGTGACAGATGGTAACTAGACCTAATTATGATGATAATTTTACAATGTATGAAAGTATCAAATCACTATTATGTATACCTGAAACTAGTATTATAGGTCAATTATAATTCAATAAAGAAGAAAAATAATAATAGTTAAATATTACAATGTGGTACCATGGATTTTACAAAGGCAATTGCTAGGACCTGGATACCTTTAGTTCTTTACATGTTAGAACAAATATCCCACATATTCAATATTTGCATTACAGAGTCACAGCCATAGTTGATTTGTAGAAACATGACCCTGGGGGCACTTTATTATTTGCAGCCATGAAAGAAAAGATTCAATCATGTTTAGTCTGTTGCACTTACATGAAAACAAGAACTGTATTATTAGATTTTAGAAATATTTGCAAAGTTGGAAGAAAATGGGCTTTCAAGTTAGCTAGAAATTCTGTTTACTCAAACAGCTTTTACTGTCTAATCATATGTTAAGATGGAGCAGACTTGTCTGAAAACATACCTCATACTTTTATATTTGGACAATACTAATTTACATACTCTGCATTTCCAGTGTGCTTTATGATCTATAAAGGATCTCTTCGAATACTGTTTCCTCTTCTGTGAAGACTTCCTGGGCTCTGCCAGTAGATTCAGCATCATTTGATCTCATGTCACTCAGCTCTCCTGTTATAGCTTGACCTGCACTGTAATGTAGTGTGTTTACTTATACCTTAATCTTCTCAAAGGCAGCAACTAAGCCTATTCCATTCCCAGGACCCAGCAGCTCCTGGAACACAGCAGGTGTCCAGTCAATGTTTGTGTACCTTCTTATGCTGTGCCTTCCCAGAATAATATTTTTAGAGCTGAAGAACCAGATCCAGAAGGTTTAATTGACAAGTAGGGCTAGGTAGAGATACAAAACCTGGAAGTTCTTATGAGGGAGGAGGTGATACGGCCGTGTTGGTGGAAAGTTAGAGGCTAGAGTATCTTAGGTGTTGACATTTTGTTTTCATGGAGATGGAAAGCCATGAACAGTTTTAAGCAGATACATGATATGATTTCATTTACATTTTTAAAGATTGCTCTGTCTGCTGAAGGAAGCATGGAGATTAATTAGGAGGACATTGGAATCTCCCATGAGAAAGAGGTTTGTGGCATGGACTTTGATGAAAACAGATGAGTTGAAAAGATACAGAATTCCCTGCCTCTCTGCCTACTTCTGCCTACTTGTGATTTCTCTCTCTGTCAAATAAATAAATAAATAAATAAACTTTTAGAAAAGGGGGGTGGGTGCCTGGGTGGCTCAGTGGGTTAAGCCTCTGCCTTCAGCTCAGGTCATGATCCCAGTGTCCTGGGATTGAGCCCCACATCAGGCTCTCTGCTCCGCAGGGAACCTGCTTCTCCCTCTCTATCTGCCTGCCTGTCTGCCTACTTCTGCCTCTTGTGATTTCTCTTTCTATCAAATAAATAAATAAAAGATCTTAAAAAAAAAAAAAAGAAGAGATGTAGGTTGATTCTACATATATTTTTGGAGGAAAACACATAGAATTTGTTGATGTCTTGGACATGATGGGGTTATTGTCTAAGGTGACAAATAGTTATTTATTACCTGTTGTGTGTTGGTCACTACTTTAGAAACTGTACATATATGAGAAAAAACAGGTAAGGTGCCTCCTGTCAGGACCTGCAGTTACATTCTAATGGGGTTTTACAGCTGAAAACAAACAAAAAGCCCATGATGATTTTTACCATAAAGAAGATAAAGCACAGTGGTAACCCAAAGGGGACATTTTAAATTGTGTGGCCAGGGAAATGCCTATGGGTACTTAATTAGAGAGCTGAATGACAAGGAACTGGTCATAGGAAGTTGTAGGAGAAAGGGTTACATGCAGGGAAAGTGGTTAATGCAAAAGCCCTGAGGTGGGAACAAGCTTGACATGTTCCAAGAATACAAACAAAACCTGTGTAGCTTGTAGGAAGTGAACAAATTGGAAGGTCACTTGAGATTAAGTAGATCCTAGAGGCAGAGTGTGCAAGCTGTTGTGTAGAACCACCAGAAGGACTGTAGTGGGAAACCATTATGAAATTATAGTCTGTTTTTAAAAGTATTGGCTCTAGTGAGTGTGTAAATGAATTACAGAAAGACAATTTGAAAAACAATGATCTGGGTAAGACATGGTGTTGGCTTGGGCCAAAATGGTATTCTTAGAGGTGGAGATGTACACATAGATTCAGATTATGCCTTGAAGGGAAAAACGGAAGAGTAAGAGATAGAGATGATCAAAGATGACTTATAACTTGGGGACTTGATCACCTAGAATTGGAATATTGGCAGAGGAGTAAGTATGGAGATGAGAATCAAGGGTTCTCTTTGGACAGGTGTCTGTTAAACACCCAAATTATTATGTCAAATAGGCTGATTATCAGAGAAAGAAAGGGGGGGGAAGGTATGACTTCCAAAGGTTCTAGTTTGAGCAATGAAATATTAAATGTTAAGTTGAGATGCCTATTAAGCATAATATTAAAGATACTAGTGAAACATCCTCAGTTAATTAAGATTGTTTACTGTTAGACAAATCAATACCAAACCAAACGAAAACCCAACTGTATATATGAGAAAGTAAACTCATACGGCCATGACTTCCCATTGGTTTAGAGATTATCACAGTTCCTAGTACATGGCTGCTTGTGAGGGTCATGTGCTCACTGAGCCCAGATGGATGTACAAACTAGAGGGAAAAACACAGAGCATAGGTCATGCACAATGCACAGAGATTCTGAGGTAACTCACTTCTGAACCTCCATTTTCCACCTTTATATAAACCATCTCTTGACTGCCTCTACTCCCTTAGAGCTTTTCCCTCAAATTTCCATCTTTGCTTTGTAAATCTGGTGAAGACAATAGATAAGCCACATTTCCACTGATTCCACTGTTTAAGATACCCTTTGGGAACCATAATTAAAGCCCTTAACACTTAACAAGTGTTAGCTTTAAATACATCGGAAGAAAATTTCTTGTAAATTACATGTGTAGACTTTAGGGGAAAAGGTTATTCTTTATTCCAAAACTTTTAATATATAACTACATTCAACACATAAATCAACAGAAATATTTACTTATTAAAATAACATAAGTCAAGTTAACTTTACGCTTAAAAAAAATCCTTTGTTCTTGGGGAAGGTATGTGCTATGGTGAGTGCTGTAAAGTGTGTAAACCTGGCGATTCACAGACCTGTACCTCTGGGGATAATAATACATTATATGTTAATAAAAAATTTAAAAAAAATTTTTAAAAAAGAAAAAATCCTTTGTTCAATTTTGTAAGCTATTTAACTCTGTAGCCACAGTTCTGATATATTTGCTAATAGTTGAATTCCTATACGTTATCTAAAAATATTCTATTATCCTTATTACAGATTCAGATTCAGTTTCACAGCCCTTGTTATGACCTGAGTTGGGTATTTTTATATTATCTCACTTAACCAGCACATGGGCTCTGTGAAGTGGTATTGTTACCCAGCTTTGTGCGTGAGGAAACCAGCTGGGAGTGGTTCACGACTTGCTCAGTATCATGTAGCTCATGAGTGGAGGAGCTGACACCCATTCCCTTCTCTCTCTCTTTTTTTTAAATATTTTATTTATTTATTTGATAGAGAGTGAGAGAGAGAATTACAGGGGAGAAGGTCAGAGGGAGAAGCAGACTCCTCATGGAGCTGGGAACCTGATGCGGGACTTGATCCCGGGATTCCAGGATCATGACCTGAGCCAAAGGCAGTCGCTTAACCAACTGGGCCACCCAGGTGCCCACCCATTCCCTTCTCTTAAATCATGGCCAAGTTAGTTTGCTTTAAAAGTTAATTTTGCCACCTTGCCCTACTACAGTATTTACTTTTGCAGCTTGCTGTTTATGCCATTGACTGAATCACATGTTATGACTTTACAGAAATAGTTCCTTTTATTCACTAAAAATTTCATATCTCCAGAACATAAAGTGTAAAGCAAATGATGGCTCCGAATTCTCATCTCCATCGTGGCTTTGACCTGAGCTTCCAATTTATGGAAGTTTCATGAACAGCAGGGTCCCTGTTATGCTCATGTATTCTCAGTGCCCAGAACAACATATACTAAATAAATACATACCAAATGGATGATAAACCTGTATTCTTTATTGGATATTTCATCTTGACTGTCCCAGAAACTCCCAAAAGCAACTCATTATTTTCCCCGCAATTCTGCTCTTTCCTCCAAGTCCCGAAAATTCTTCCTTTTCATAAATGTGGAATCTGTTACTTGCTCTCCTCTCTGCTTTCTCCCAGTTCAGACTGTCATCCTCTCTCTCCTAAAATACCACAACAGCTGCTAACTTACCTTCCAGCCAGCATTCTTGTCCCATCTTATCCCATTCTTCACTCAAAAGCCAGAATAAAATGCCTACCTCATTTAAATAGTCTTTCGATGTTTCCCCCTTGATATGGTTCTTATGGTAACTTCCAAAAATTTAAATAGAATTTCAAAGTCAATATTAAGAAACTTCTGCTTGGCTCGTTAGCTTCATCCCTCATGATTTCCCACCCATAACTCGCTTGACACTCTTTGCTCTAGCCTTAAAGAATGTCTTTGATTCCTGCATGGCCTGACACTATCACCTGCCTGTCGGTATTCAAATTTTACCTGCTCTGCCTGGAGCACTTAAGTTTTTTGTTTTGTTTTGTTTTTTAAGGTGGCTCAGTCGGTTAAGTATTCCACTCTTGATTTCAGCTCAGGTCATGAGATCTAACCTCAAGCCCTGCCCCCCATCCCCTGCCCCCAGTCTGTGAGCTCAGCATGGAGTCTGCTTAAGATTCCTTCTCTCTTGGAAGAAGTCAAGATGGCGGAAAAGTAGCAGGCTGAGGCTATATCAGGTAGCAGGAGATCAGCTAGATAGCTTATCTAAACATTGCAAACACCTACAAATCCAACGGGAGATCAAAGAGAGGAAGAACAGGAATTCTAAAAACAGAAAATCGGCCATTTTCTGAAAGGTAGGACTGGCAGAGAAGTGAATCCAAATCGACGGGAAGATAGACCGTGGTTGGGGGAGGGCCCGGCTCCCGGCAAGTGGCGGAGCAACTGAGCACAGAATGGGGACTTTTAAAAGTCTGTTCTGCAGAGGGGCATCATTTCAGAGGCAAAACCGGGGTGAAACCCACGCGGGGTCAGCGTGGCCCCAGATCTCGCAGGGTCACAGAAGGATCAGGGATGTCTGAGTGTCACAGAACTTGCAGGTATTAGAATGGGGAAGCTGGCTACAGAGACAGAGCCGAGGAGTAAGCTCTCAGGTCGGGGTTACCTTGAACCAGTCGCAGACTGGGTGAGCTCCAAGCGCAGCTGGAGGCCAGGGAGACGGGAGTTATTGGGCACTATTCTCTGAGGGCACACTGAGGAGTGGGGCCCCGGGCTCTCGGGTCCTCTGGGCCAGAGATTGGGAGGCCGCCATTTTCATTCCCATTGACCAGAACTCTATGGAAAGTGTTCAGGGAACAAAAGTTCCTGAAAGCAAACCCAAGCAGATTATTCAACCCGGCCCCTGGTAAGGGTGGTGCGATTCCGCCTGGGGCAAAGAAACTTGAGAATCACTACAACAGGCCCCTCCCCCAGAAGATCAACAAGAAATCCAGCCAGGACCAAGTTCATCTACCAAGAAGTGCAGGTTCAATACCAAGGAGAGCAGTGGAATGCCAGAGGAGGAGAAAGCAAGGCACTGAACTCATGGCTTTCTCCCCATAATTCATTAGTCTTGTAGTTAGTTTAATTTGATTTTTTTAAATTCTTTTTCAATTTTTTAAAAATCTTTTTCTTCTGCTAATTATTTTTAACTTTTTCCCTTTTCTTTTTTAACGTTTTTAAACTAGTTTATCTAAAATATATATTTTTTCTTTATTCGTTTTTTTTTAAATTGTTTCTTTTTTTTTCCTGAAACTCTTTTTATCCCCTTTATCCCCCCCACGATTTGGGGTCTCTTCTGATTTGGTTAAAGCATATTTTCCTGGGGTCTTTGCCACCCTTTTAGTATTTTACTTGCTCCTTCATATACTCTTATCTGGACAAAATGACAAAGTGGAAAAATTCACCACGAAAAAAAGAACAAGAGACAGTACCAAAGGCTAGGGACCTAATCAATACAGACATTGGTAATATGTCAGATCTAGAGTTCAGAATGACAATTCTCAAGGTTCTAGCCGGGCTCGAAAAAGGCATGGAAGATATTAGAGAAACCCTCTCCAGAGAGATAAAAGCCCTTTCTGGAGAACTAAAAGAACTAAAATCTAACCAAGTTGAAATCAAAAAAGCTATTAATGAGGTGCAATAAAAAAATGGAGGCTCTCACTGCTAGGATAAATGAGGCAGAAGAAAGAATTAACAATATAGAAGACTAAATGACAGAGAATAAAGAAGCTGAGCAAAAGAGGGACAAACAGGTACTGGACCATGAGGGGAGAATTCAAGAGATAAGTGACACCATAAGACGAAACAACATTAGAATAATTCCGATTCCAGAAGAAGAAGACAGAGAGAGAGGAGCAGAAGGTATATTGGAGAGAATTTCTCTTAATATGGCAAAGGCAACAAGCATCAAAATCCAGGAGGCACAGAGAATCCCCCTCAAAATCAACAAGAATAGGTCCACACCCCATCACCTAATAGTAAAATTTACAAGTCTTAGTGACAAAGAGAAAATCCTGAAAGCAGCCCAGGAAAAGAAGTCTGTAACATACAATTGTAAAAATATTAGATTGGCAGCAGACTTATCCACAGAGACCTGGCAGGCCAGAAAGAACTGGCATGATATATTCAGAGCACTAAACGAGAAAAACATGCAGCCAAGAATACTATATCCAGCTAGGATATCATTGAAAATAGAAGGAAAGATTAAAAGCTTCCAGGACAAACAAAAACTGAAAGAATTTGCAAACACCAAACCAGCTCTACAGGAAATATTGAAAGGGGTTCTCTAAGCAAAGAGAGAGCCTAAAAGTAGTAGATCAGAAAGGACCAGAGACAATATACAGTAACAGTCACCTCACAGGCAATACAATGGCACTAAATTCATATGTCTCAATAGTTACCCTGAATATAAATGGGCTAATTGCCCCAATCAAAAGACACAGGGTATCAGAATGGATAAAAAAGACAAAACCCATCTATATGTTGCCTACAAGAAACTCATTTTAGACCTGAAGACACCTCCAGATTTTAAAGTGAGGGGATGGAAAACAGTTTACCATGCTAATGGACATCAGAAGAAAGCAGGGGTGGCAATCCTTATAGCAGATCAATTAGATTTTAAGCCAAAGACTATAATAAGAGATGAGGAAGGACACTATATCATACTCAAAGGATCTGTCGAACAAGAAGATCTAGCAATTTTAAATATCTATGCCCCTAACATGGGAGCAGCCAACTATATAAACCAATTAATAACAAAATCAAAGAAACACATCAACAATAATACAATAATAGTAGGGGACTTTAACACTCCCCTCACTGAAATGGACATATCATCCAGGCAAAAGATCAACAAGGAAATAAAGGCCTTAAATGACACACTGGACCAGATGGACATCACAGATCTATTCAGCACATTCCATCACAAAGCAACAGAATACACGTTCTTCTCTGGTGCACATGGAACATTCTCCAGAGTAGATCACATCCTGGGTCCTAAATCAGGTCTCAATGGTACCAAAAGATTGGGATCATTCCCTGCATATTTTCAGACCACAATGCTCTGAAGCTAGAACTCAATCTCAAGAGGAAATTTGGAAAGAACCCAAATATATGGAGACTAAACAGCATCCTTCTAAAGAATGAATGGGTCAACCAGGAAATTAAAGAAGAATTGA
The DNA here is from genome assembly GCF_030435805.1 of Mustela lutreola. NCBI lineage: Eukaryota > Metazoa > Chordata > Mammalia > Carnivora > Mustelidae > Mustela > Mustela lutreola. The sequence continues at coordinate 70,164,691 of NC_081297.1, read as the reverse complement.
AAAAATTCATGGAAGCAAATGATAATGAAAACATAACAGATCAAAATCTGTGGGATACAGCAAAGGCAGTCCTGAGAGGAAAATATATAGTGGTACAAGCCTTTCTCAAGAAATAAGAAAGGTCTCAAGTACACAACCTAACCCTACACCTAAAGGAGCTGGAGAAAGAACAAGAAAGAAACCCTAAACCCAGTAGGAGAAGAGAAATTATAAATATCAGAGTAGAAATCAATGAAAAAGAAACCAAAAAAAACACAATAGAACAAATCAATGAAAGTAGGAGCTGATTCTTTGAAAGAATTAATAAGATTGATAAACCCATGGCCAGGCTTATCAAAAAAGAAAAGAGAAAGGACCTAAATAAATAAAATCATGAATGAAAGAGGAGAGAACACACTAACACCAAAGAAATACAAACAATTATAAGAACATACTATGAGCAACTCTATGCCAACAAATTTGACAATCTGGAAGAAATGGATGCATTCCTAGAGACATATAAACTACCACAACTGAATCAGGAAGAAATAGAAAACCTGAACAGACCCATAACTGGTAAGGAGATTGAAACAGTTATCAAAAATCTCCAAACAAACAAAAGCCCAGGACCAGACGGCTTCCCGGGGGAATTCTACCAAACATTTAAAGAAGAACTAATTCCTATTCTCCTGAAACTGTACCAAAAAATAGAAATGGAAGGAAAACTTCCAAACTCATTTTAAGAGGCCAGCATCACCTTGATCCCAAAACCAGACAAGGATCCCAACAAAAAAGGGAACTACAGACCAATATCCTTGAAGAATACAGATGCGAAAATTCTCACCAAAACACTAGCCAATAGGATTCAACAGTACACTAAAAGGATTATTCACCACGACCAAGTGGGATTTATTCCAGGGCTGCAAGGTTGGTTCAACATCTGCAAATCAATCAATGTGATTCAATATATTAATAAAAGAAAGAACAAGAACCATGTGATACTCTCAATAGATGCTGAAAAAGCATTTGACAAAGTACAGCATCCCTTCCTGATTAAAACTCTTCAAAGTGTAGGGATAGAGGGCACATACCTCAATATCATCAAAGCCATCTATGAAAAACCCACTGCAAATATCATTCTCAATGGAGAAAAACTGAAAGCTTTTCCACTAAGGTCAGGAACACGGCAGGGATGTCCATTATCACCACTGCTATTCAACATAGTACTAGAAGTCGTAGCCTCAGCAATCAGACAACAAAAGGAAATTAAAGGCATCCTAATCGGCAAAGAAGAAGTCAAACTATCACTCTTCACAGATGATATGATACTATATGTGGAAAACCCAAAGACTCCACTCCAAAACTGCTAGAACTTATACAGGAATTTAGCAAAGTGTCAGGATATAATGTCAATGCACAGAAATCAGTTGCATTTCTCTACACCAAAAACAAGACAGAAGAAAGAGAAATTAAGGAGTCCATCCCATTTACAATTGCACCCCAAACCATAAGATACCTAGGAATAAACCTAACCAAAGAGGTTAAGAATCTGTACTCAGAAAACTATAAAGTACTCATGAAAGAAATTGAGGAAGGCACAAAGAAATGGAAAAATGTTCCATGCTCCTGGATTGGAAGAATAAATATTGTGAAAATGTCTATGCTACCTAAAGCAATCTACACATTTAATGCAATTCCTCTAAAAATACCATCCTTTTTTTTTTTTTCAAAGAAATGGAACAAATATCCCTAAGATTTATGTGGAAGCAGAAAAGACCTTGAATAGCCAAAGTAATATTGAAAAAGAAAGCCAAAGTTGATGGCATCAAAATTCTGGACTTCAAGCTCTATTACAAAGCTGTCATCATCAAGACAGCATGGTACTGGCACAAAAACAGACACATAGATCAATGGAACAGAATAGAGAGCCCAGAAATAGACCCTCAACTCTATGGTCAACTAATCTTCGACAAAGCAGGAAAGAATGTCCAATGGAAAAAAGACAGCCTCTTCAATAAATGGTGTTGGGAAAATTGGACAGCCACATGCAGAAAAATGAAATTGGACCATTTCCTTACAGCACACACAAAAATAGACTCAATATGGATAAAGGACCTCAATGTGAGAAAGGAATCCATCAAAATCCTTGAGGAGAACACAGGCAGCAATCTCTTCGACCTCAGCCGCAGCAACATCTTCCTAGGAACATCGCCAAAGGCAAGGGAAGCAAGGACAAAAATGAACTATTGGGATTTCCTCAAGATCAAAAGCTTTTGCACAGCAAAGGAAACATTTAACAAAACCAAAAGACAATGGACAGAATGGGAAATGATATTTGCAAATGACATATCAGATAAAGGGATAGTGTCCAAAATCTATAAAGAATTTAGCAAACTCAACACCCAAAGAACAAACAATCCAGTCAAGAAATGGACAGAAGACATGAACAGACATTTCTGCAAAGAAGACATCCAGATGGCCAACAGACACATGAAAAAGTGCTCCACATCACTCGGCATCAGGGAAATACAAATCAAAACAACAATGAGATATCACCTCACACCAGTCAGAATGGCTAAAATGAACAAGTCAGGAGCTGACAGATGCTGGCAAGGGTGTGGAGAAAGGAGAACCCTCCTACACTGTTGGTAGGAATGCAAGCTGGTGCAACTACTCTGGAAAACGGCTTGGAGGTTCCTCAAAATTTTGAAAATAGAACTGCCCTTTGACCCAGCAATTGCACTACTGGGTATTTACCCTAAAGATACAAACTTAGTGATCAGAAGGGGCATGTGCACCCAAATGTTTATAGCAGCGATGTCCACAATAGCCAAACAATGGAAAGAACCTAGATGTCCATCAACAGATGAATGGATACAGAAGAAGTGGTATATATACACAATGGAATACTATGCAGCCGTCAAAAGAAATGAAATCTTGCCATTTGTGATGACGTGGATGGAACTAGAGGGTATCATGCTTAGAGAAATAAGTCAATCAGAGAAAGAGAACTATCATATGATCTCCCTGGTATGAGAAAGTGGAGATGCAACATGGGGGGTTGGGGGTAGGAGAAGAATGAATGAAAGAAGATGGGATTGGGAGGGAGACAAACCATAAGCGACTCTTAATCTCACAAAACAAACTGAGGGTTGCTGGGGGGAGGGGGTTTGGGAGAGGGTGGTGGGTTTATGGATATTGGCAAGGGTATGTGCTATGGTGAGTGCTGTGAAGTGTGTAGACCTGGTGATTCACAGATCTGTACCCCTGGGGAGAAAAATACATTATATGTTTATAAAAAAAAGAAAAAAAAAGAAAAATTTAAAAAAGTAAAAAGATTCTTTCTCTCTCTGCCTCTACCCCCATATACTCTAATATATAAATAAATAAATAATAAATAAATAAAACCTTAAAAAATTTTTTTAGATTGTGAAATAAAACAGAAGAGAAAGAGACTTAAACATCATATATTATATAATGAGTAATTATAAGATGAAAACCTGTGTATCTTCCATTAAGTCAAGAAAGAAAATCCCACCAACATCCCTGATGCCTTCCAATGTCTGCTTTATATTCTACCTTTCCCATCTTTCCACCATGGCCAAGCTAACCACTATTCAGACTTTGTGGTGATTTTTTCCTTGCTTTTCTGAATAGTCTTACCAATTTTACATGAATTACTAAACAATGTGTTTTAGTTCTTCCTCTTTTAAAAATTGAGATAATTATACTCTGTATTTCCTTCTTTCTGTCCCAGTTGTGTTTGCAAGGTTTACACATGCCGTAATGAGTATCTCTAATCATATCAGTGTATCAGCTTCCCCAATGAAAGTGGCATTTTGACTGTAATTTTACTGAAACTATAGATCAATTTGTCAATGATTTACATTTTAACAATTCGAATTTGCCAATTTTTGAATATGGATATGTTTCCCTTTATTTAGCTCTTCCTTAATGTTTCTCAATGAATTTTATAATTTTCCTAATAGGTGTGCTATTTGATATATTACTAGGCACTTGGCATTTGGGGATACTATTGCAAATTATAATCTTTTTTATCATTTCATTTTGTAACTTTTGCTAGTACATAAAAATAAAAAAAGACTTTATATGTTGATCTTGTATCAGCAAGCTTAGCTTAGTCATTCTCCTACTAATATTTCTGATTTACGTACAGTCTGGGTTTAATTACTAATCATATTTCCTGTCAATAATTGCAGTTTTATTTTTACTTTTTTCAGTTCTTATGCATTTTATGTTCTTTTTTTTTTTTTTCCTCACTGTGATGGCTGAAACCATCAATCAACACTTAAGTAGAAGTAAGGAGAGTTAAGTTGTTTCTGATTTCATAATATCTTTTTTAAGCATGATATTTGCAGTGGGTTTATTTGTAGTTTGTCTTTATAAGCTTAATAACTTTCTTTCCATCCTTAGTTTGCTTAGAGAGTTTTATTATGTATGGGTGTTGAATTTTATAAAATGATTCTCTTCCTCTGTGGAGATAATTATACAATCATATATTTCAACTAATTCAGTGATAACATTAATTGGTCTTTTATTTCTTTTTTTTTTCAATCCTCAGGTGTACAGAATTAGATTAATTATAATTCTTGATTCAGGACACTATCTCTAGTTCATGCATGCTCACATTATGTATCGCTCAGTTATTTTAGTTAGCTATTTTTAATACCATATTAAGTATGTGTCTCACTATCATGAAAAGCAATAGCTTTATCACTAATAATAACTGACATTTACTCACATGGCCAGCTTCCATTTCATTCCTGCCTACCCTAGCAAAAGTAATTCTGTGTCTTTCATTTTCTTTTTCTTTTTTTTTTAAACATTTATTATATTTTTCTTTTTTATTTGTATTTGTGAAAAGGATAGCATGGTGGCATTTACCTTTTCACATAATATTATATTGCTGAAATTTACCCATGTTACTGCATGAACTTATAATTCATTTGTTTTGACTACTACCTAGAATTTAGGTGTGAATATAACACAATTGTGTGAATATAACACAATTTATTTGTTTATTCTCACTTTAGAACATTTGGGATGCTTCCAAGTTTTTGTCATTATTAACAAGTTTTTATGAACATTCTTATGTGTTGATTAATTTGCTTAATATTAAAATAACCTGCATAATCTGGCATCAACAACTTAGAAATGCCTTTACTTTTCCTGTGGTGCTGGATTCAATTGCTAATATTTCTTTAGATTTTTTTTTTAAGATTTTATTTATTTATTTGACAGAGAGAAATCACAAGTAGATGGAGAGGCAGGCAGAGAGAGAGAGAGGGAAGCAGGCTCCCTGCTGAGCAGAGAGCCCGATGCGGGACTCGATCCCAGGACCCTGAGATCATGACCTGAGCCGAAGGCAGCAGCTTAACCCACTGAGCCACCCAGGCGCCCTTTCTTTAGATTTTTCTGAAGGTTTCTAAAGGCATCTAGGTTAATATGCAATATTAGTCTGCATTTTTTTTTCTTACACTTCCCTTTCTGTATATATTCAGGTTATGATGGCAACATAGACTAAATTAGGAATTGCATACTCTTTTTCTGTTTTCAGGAAGCATTTGTATAAAACTGGAATTACTTATTTACTGAGTTTGGCAGAACTCAATGAAGACATTTGAATTTAGAGATTTTTCTGTGAGAATATTTTCTTTTAATAAATGATTCATTTTCTTTAGTTGTAATAGGATGATTTATAGTCACATTTTAATTTTTTTCATTTTATTTTATTTTATTTCATTTCAGTGTTCCAGAATTCATTGTTTATGCACTACACCCAGTGCTCCATGCAATACCCACCACCAGGCTCACCCAACCTCCCACCCCTTCCTCTCCAAAACCCTCAGTTTATTTCTGAGTCCACAGTCTGTCATGGTTCATCTCCCCATCTGATTTCCCCCAACTCATTTCTCCTATCCAACTCCCAGTGTCCTCTCTGTTATTCCTTATGCTCCACAAGTAAGAGAAACCATATGATAATTGACTCTCTCTCTGCTTGACTTATTTCACTCAGCATAATCTCCTCCAGTCCCATCCAAGTTAATACAAAAGTTGGGCATTCATCCTTTCTGATGGAGGCATGATACTCCATTGTATATATGGACCATATCTTCTTTATCCATTCGTCTGATGAAGAGCATCTTGGTTCTTTCCACAGTTTGGCAATTGTGGCCATTGCTTCTATGAACATTGGAGTACATATGGCCATTCTTTTCGCTACATCAGTATCTTTGGGGTAAATACCTAGTAGTGCAGTTGCAAGGTTATAGGGAAGCTCTATTTTTAATTTCTTAAGGAATCTCCACAGTTTTCCAAAGTGGCTGCACCAACTTGCATTCCCACCAACAGTGTAAGAGGGTTTCCCTTTCTCCCCATCCTCTCCAACATTTGTTGTTCATTGTCTTGTTAATTTTGGCTATTCTAACTGGTGTAAGGTGGTATCTCAGTGGGGTTTTGATATGAATCTCCCTGATGGCTAGTGATGATGAACATTTTTTCATGTGCCTGTTAGCTACTTGTATGTCTTCTTTGGAGAAGTGTCTGTTCATGTCTTCTGCCCATTTTTTGACATGCGTATCTGTTTTGTATGTGTTGAGTTTGAGTTCTTTATAGATCTTGGATATCAGCCCTTTGTCTGTACTGTCATTTGTGAATATCTTCTCCCATTCCATGGGTTACCTCTTTTGGGTTTTCCGTATAAACTATCATGTCGTCTGTGAAGAGAGAGAGTTTGACTTCTTCATTGCCAATTTGAATACCTTTTATTTATTTTTGTTGTCTGATTGCTATTGCTAGGACTCTAGTACTATGCTGAACCCCATTTTAATTTTTATCTTAAGTTGTTTTGGTAAATTATAGCTTTCTTAGCATTTATCCAGTTTTTTCTGTGTTTTTAAAAAATTTGTTTTAAGATTTTATTTAGTTGTGTGTGTGTGAGAGAGAGAGAATGAGCTAGAGAGAGTATGAGCAAGGATAGGGGCAGAAGAAGAGGCAGACTCTCTGCTGAGCAGAGAGCCCAACTCAGGACTCCATCCTGGGACTTTGGGATCATGACTCAAGCTGAAGGCAGATGCTTAACTAACTGAGGCACCCAGGTGCCCTGTGTTTTCAGATTTATTGGTATAAATTTATTCTCAGTCTTCTCTTGGTATCTTTAAAATCTTCAGGGTTTGGGTGCCTGGGTGGCTCAGTGGGTTAAAGCCTCTGCCTTCAGCTCAGGTCATGGTCTCAGGATCCTGGGATCAAGCCCCGCATCAGGCTCTCTGCTCAGCAGGAGCCTGCTTCCCTTCCTCTCTCTCTGCCTGCCTCTCTACCTTCTTGTGATCTCTGTCAAATAAATAAATAAAATCTTTAAAAAAAAAATCTTGAGGGTTTATAGCCCTGGTTCATTTTTCATTCCTGAGATTAGTGCTTTTTTCTTTATCTTTCTTTATAGTTTTTCAATTTTATTTAGTCTTTTTGAACTGTGTTGACCCTCTCAATTGTAATTTCTTTTGTTGAATTCTGTTTGTATTTTTTCATTGTTTTCTGTATCTTGCTTAAATATGTATTTGGTATTTTGCAAATATATATTCTTTAGATCAAGTTTATTCATTGTTCAGTTCTTCCATACTTTTGCTGATATTTTTGTCTCCTTAATTCAATTACTAAGAGCCAATATGTAGTTACATTTAAAAAATGATTATAGAGTCTATTTCCTTGTATTGTGCTAATAATTCATTTTAATATTTTGAGGAAATTTTAATGGTGCATATAATCTTTACATTATTATATATGTATGTTATATATAGGTTTATACCATATATATGTGGTATTATATAGCGGTTTTCTATTTCTGGAAATGCTGTTTGCCTTTACAATTTGCTTTTCTCATAATAGTATAGAAACAACTGGTCTCTTATATTGTCATAGATACATTTTTTCCCTATTTGTTTCCTTTCAAGAATTTAGTATCTTTATGTTTTAGATGCCTCTTTTAAGTGCACATAAATTTTTAAGAACACATCTAAACTTTTCTTTTTGAGTAGAGCATTTGATTCATGAACATTTAATGTAAATGCTGATAAATTTATATCAGCTGATAAATGCTGATATAAATAATTTACATTAACCATCTAAATTTGTGCTTTAATTTTTACCCTTATTGCCTTTTTTGGTTGTATCAGTATTTTTTCACCATTTATTTTCCCCCCTAATTATGGAAGTTATAAACTCAGCTTTAACAGAGTGTTACTATAAGAATTTTAAGAAATACATCCTTATCAACATCTAATATTCGTATCTTTACTCTTCCCCATTTGCTTTATTTTCTTTATTCTTATCATCAATTAAGTGATTTTATTATGTTAAATTCTTCATATTTCCAGTTATTTAGTTCTCTTTTTTTAATTAAGGTTTTCTTTTATTTTAATTCCATTATAGTTAACACAGTGTTACATCAGTTTTAGGTGTACAGCATAGTGATTCAACAGTTCTATACATTACCCAGTGCTCAGTAGGATAAGTGCACTCTTTAATCCCCATTACCTGTTTCACCCATTCCGCAAACCCAATTCCCCTCTGGTAGCCATCAGTTTGTTCTCTATAGTTAAGAGTCTCTTGGTTTGTCTCTGCCACTGTTTTGGTGTTTTTTTTTTTTTTTTCCCTTCCTGTGCTCATTTGTTTTGTTTCTTAAATTCCACATATGATGTGGTATTTATATTTCTCTGACTGATTTCACTTAGCTCTCTTTAATCTGTTCATACCATTTTTACTTTCAGTCATTTTTTTTTAAAGATTTTATTTATTTGACAGAGAGAAATCACAAGTAGATGGAGAGGCAGGCAGAGAGAGAGAGGGAAGCAGGCTCCCTGCTGAGCAGAGAGCCCGATGCGGGGCTCGATCCCAGGACCGTGAGATCATGACCCACGCCGAAGGCAGCGGCTTAACCCACTGAGCCACCCAGGCGCCCTCAGTCATTATTTTTATTTATAGAATATCTATTTGATTTTTTTCCCCAAATGTGCCTTGTCATTTAAATAATTGTTTTGCTCCCTCTTGTAATTTTAAAACTTGAGATCTATTTTTTTACTTTTATTTCTTAGAACATAATAAACATAGTTGTTTAATGGCCTATGTCTGATAATTCTAATATTTTAATATTTTGAGAGACTGTGTTGTTTCTGCTGATTCTCACTCTTAATATCTTATTTCCTTGCATATCCTGGGCATCGCTAGCTCTATAATAGGCAGTTTGTATATGAAAATACATTATAGAAATAATTTGAGACTTAAGGTGATGGTTTTATTCTTCAGAGTGATTTTGTTTGTTTCTTCTGCTGTGTGCTTCCAATCTTTCTCAGTACACTTCAAGCCTTCATGTATCATAAACTACTTAGAATGAAGTAATAAATCTGGGATAAGAGTTCATGCAAAGGCTATTTTTTTGAAAGTTGACCCTGTCATAAGAGTGTGGCCTTTCATGTGCCCAACTTAATGCCAGGGCTGATTTAGCAGGGTCCCCCCACTTTTGGGGGACTGAGCTTTCATCTTGAATCACCAACTGCTCAAGGTTTTCAATTCAGAATTCACTGGCAGACTTCTTCTAAGCAATACCATCTTTACCTAATTCTGAAACCTGAAAGTACATCTGCCTAGAACAGTCACTCTTCATCTGCTTAATTTTTCTTACTCCTTAGGACTCGGTTTAGACATTTTTCTAGTAAAGCCTTCCTAAGACTTCAGATATTGTCTAACTGGCTTTCTTTGCTCTCATAGACTCTTCTTCCTCTATTATAGCACACATTCTACATTGTAATTTATACTTGCTTATCTACACCCATTGGTTGACAAGCTCCTTGAAGACAGGAACTATAATGATTTTTTATCATTTAATCATTATCCAGTACAATTCATGGCATACAGTAGATATTAAATAGGTATCTGATGAATAAATGAATGAACATTCTATAACCTCAGGAAACAGACGAAACAATACAAGTTGAAAATAAGGTCATGCATTTTAAATATACTCATACAGAAATATTATTTCTGTATATACTCATACAGAAATATTATTTCTGTATATATTGAAACTCTACCAAACAAAACAGTAATGTCTGCAGATGTTTATAGAGCGCTGATGTATGCAGAATGCTATACTGTAAATACGGCACTGAAACTTATTTACGGGCTGGTGAGACAAAAACCAGCCTTGAATGTAATTCTTTATATATGGTCATAGGTTTTACTTCACCAGTGGAACATGCTTAAACTTTCACATTGCTTTAAAAAATAAAAGTGAAGAAATTACAGATAAGAAGCAATGTGTATGTTTTGTTGCATAGCAGTTTTAAGAGAGGTTCAAAGAAGTGGAGGACGAGCAAGAGGGTTAAGGGAGTATATCTGCAAAGAATATAAGTGCTTAAGGTGGGGAGTCTTAAATAGATTATTGTGTCTCAAATTGCCAATATAGTTGTACATAATAGTAACACTCAATAAGCATTTATAGAAGAGAGACAGGAAAGAAGGAGAGAAGGAGGAAGCAAGCAAGCAATGGGTTTCCTTTTTCTTAGATCTAGGCTTTTAATACATATATAACTATAAAAACTCAACCCGATTACAACTCTGTTCTCAGTAGTCAGTCTTATAATAGCTAAAGACAGAAGTATGATTTCCTACTTATCTCTGAAATTCGATCCTGGATCCTACTGACATATTCAACGGGTTTCAATTTGATTAGACTATCTTTTAAGACAGGTGCACTCAACTGATCATTGTACAGCACATGCAATCTTATTTCTGAATCATTCTTTTATCCCAGATACTGTGTTTCTTTTAATTCTGTCTGAAGCTAGATTATTTTGATAGTCCAAATTGAGCTGAATATCAGAAACATCTACATTAATATAGGCCTCCCATTTTTTAACACTAGTGTAGGATTTTAAATTTGCCCCTGTTAAATGTATTTCCTTATTTATTTCTAGTTTTAGACTATTTTTTCCAGCTTGCTGTGATCTTCTTGAGTCATAATTTTTGTCATTCAAATTTTATATTTCTCAACCTTTTATTAGCCACAAATTTTATAGGCAAATTTTCTTAATGTGTTTTTCTTTAAATAGTCAATAAAATGAACAGAGTAAGATTGAACACAGACCTGGCAACCTGCCACTGTTTCTCTCCCCCATACCTCCAGGCAGGCATCATGGCTCTTGCTATTTATTACTTTTGGGGAATGGCAATTCAACAAGCTACAACTCTACCTCTAAACATAAGAAATTCTCAGCAGTTTTTATCAGATACACTGAAATTAAGATGCTCCCTGAAACAACATTACTCTCACTTATCAAAATTAAACTCCTCATCAGAACAGGAATTGTTAATTTGTATGACTTCTTCTTGAAACCATTTTGGCTCTTAGTGATTTCCATACTTACCCTAATAGTCCTAATCTGTTCAGTAATCCATTATAGAAGTTTTCCAATTGGTGGCATTAAATTTATCAGCATATTGTCTTCAAAGGTGTAAAATGTGACTTTGGAAATTGAAACATTTGATACTCTTCACACTTTAAGTTTTTTTTTTTTTTCCCCTCCATAAGTTTATCATAGCAAGTCAACAGCATCAGTAGAGCTTATCTTCCAGATGTTTCATAACTTGGGATATATCCATACACAGACACACACACACACGTGCACGCACAAGTGTACATGTACACACTTGGAACTGAGGACAAATATAAAAGAGATAGTTGCTCTTTTACACTTTGGCTCTGCAGGTGTCTGAGATAGAACTTCACATGCCTTTGTCAAAATTTTAGTTTTAAAGATTGCTATCAATTCACAAAAGACATAAACCAAGTAGACACTGATCATTTCCACTTTCCATCTGATAAAACAACATTCTTTCATTTTATTTAAATAGTATATTGAAATTATTTTGAATGGGAAATGCATTCATGTGAAGGAAATTCAAGTTAAGGGAAAATATCTATTGTGGGCAAAAATGAATCCTCCTCTATATTAGGATCATGTTTAACTAAGAATAGCAGAGCTTGAAAAGTATGCAGGTGTGGGTGGTCACAGGCTATATCATGGCTGTATGATTTGCAGAATCCCACCTTCCTTAGATAATTTGCTGCACTGCTGTTTTTGGCGTTCTAACTCATAGGCCAAGATAGATGTTGGAAATCCAGTTTGAATCTTCACATTCCAGCCTATGGGAAGGAGGAAAGGAGTAATTAAGAATATCCGTCTCTCTTCTTTTGAATACGCTTCCCAGAAGTTGCACATATGACTTACCTTTAATGGCCCAAATCTAGCTGTATGGCTACTCTTGCTTTGGCTGCCAAGTGTTTGTATCTCTATGGAAGAAGGCGGGGTGGGGGGGACAGATTATAACAAATGATGGCTTTTGCTAGCCTCTCCTCCCGTCATCTCCCACTCAGTTCCCCTCCCCAGAAACTAGTGCTATGTTTTGTATCATTTCAGACATGATATGTGTGTATACATTTATGTATTCATGTGTATATTTTATTGCTTTTTATTTATTCAAATGTTATGGAACCATATTATAGACACTATTCTGCACAATCCTTTCTTTTTTCATTTTATTTTATTTCTTTTCAGTGTTCCAAAATGTATTGTTTATGTACCACACCCGGTGCTCCATGCAATATGCGCCCTCCATAATACCCCCCACCAGGCTCACCCATGCCACCATCCCCCCCAAAACCCTGTTTGTTGTACAATTCTTTTTTTTTTTTTTTTAAATAATGTATTTGGAGATCTTTCCTCATTGCCCAGGTGAACTATAATTTATGTAGCCACTCTCTTATTGTTATACATTTACTTGTTTTCAACTGTTTACAGTGAACATTTTTTTACATGTATTATTTCACATCTGTATGAAGCTGAGTCTATGTTGTAATTATTGGGTAAAAGGGAATGTGTATTTTTAATGTTGATAGGTGTTAATAAATTGCTTTTCTTTTAAGTTGTACCAAATTGTACTATCACTAGTAATGCATGGGATTATTTCATGACTTCTTTTATCAGACACATTTACCAATAGAATATATTATCAACGTTTTCGGTCCTTGCTTTTGATAGATTAAAAAAGTGGTGATCGTTTGTAGTCTTGGTTTGTATTTTTCTCATTCTGGGTAATATCAATAATTTTTTTAATTTGGCAATGATGGGCTTTTTTCTTTTTTGGCATGCAAAGTATTTTATTTTTATGTAGTTGAACTTACTGATCTTTGTGTTTGTGGCTTCCAGGATTTGTATTATAATTAGAAATTCTCTTCTTCTCTGAGATTATTGGGGGGGGACCCAAACTGGTTTGTTTAGTGTTTTTGTCTTCCTCTGGTAGTTTTATGACTTCATTTCTTTGTGTTTAAGCCTTTGATTTATCTAAAATTTCTTTTGCTTTAGAGTGTAAGGTAAATCTCCCACTTTTTTTCTTTAAGTTGGAAATCTCGTCTTATCATCACTTGTTAAATGTGCCATCATTTTTTCCACAAACTTGAAATGCCATAATCATCAAATACTAATCTCTAGACTTTTTAGTTTTCCTTAGTGATGCATAGTTTTCATCCTCTACCAGTACTAAATTGTTTTAGTTACTGAAATTTTGTAATACATTTTAGTATCTGGAATAATTGTCCCCACTCTTTTTTTCTTTCATTTTCAGAAGTTTTTGGCTATCTATTTGAATTGTATTTATTTTGGAGGGAGGAGACTAAATTGTCCTGTGCTCATTTCTCTGTGTTTGCACTATTGATTTATTTATTTTCAAGTTTTTGTTTAAGTTCTAATTAGTTAACACATGCAGTAAAATTGGTTTCAGGTACAGAATTTAGTGAATCATCACTTAAAACCGTCAGTGCTCTTCACAAGCGAATTTATGTTACTTAAAAAATTCTGTTGACATTTTTGTTAAGCTCAAATTCTCTTCTTTTTTTCCCGATTTGCATTCTGCTGTTTATTTTTATGTTATTTTTTCAAATTCTCTTACCAGCAGTTCTATCTCTTCCTTGATGTCTTGCTTCACAAATAGTATAGAAGTCCCCTGCCTTTTGTATTTCTTTAATATTTTTCTCAAGTCTCACCTAATCATGTTTTTCTGATTGATTCTAGATAATTTCAGAAATTAAAAGTGTTTAATATTCTCGTGACCATCTTTGGTTTGGAATCCATCTTGTATCTTTTTGTCCATTATCTTTTCAATGATGGTGTTATTGGATTTAGTTCAGATTAGAACTAACATCTTCACAAAAGTATATAGAATATACAGAAATGGGCTTCTAGGTATATCTTCTATGACCTAAGGTCAGGCTCAATTGATCGTAAAGCTATGCCTGAGAAACCCTTGAGAACACTCAATGAGTTATTATAATCTAAGAGTTTACATCTTTCTCAGGTTTAAGAAGAGTAGATTAAATATAATTATGAATGAAACCAAGCCATTTATTCTTTAAATTTAATTATTTAAGGAAAACAGTTTTGGGGGAAACTAAGAAAGAACTGCTGAGAAATCTGGATGGTGTAGTAAGAGGATTAATGATGGTTCATTAAATAGAATTATTTAAGTCTATCAAATAGATATTAGAATAATTAATTATGTTAATAATTAATTAAGTGGACATTAGAATAATAGATAGAGGAAAAAAGGTGGTAGGATCGGGAAAACAGGACTCCCAGTAATCTCAAATTAACTTTCATTCTTAAATGGGTAGTGACCAGTACAATGTACATAGAATTCATCTAACTCTGTATGTGCAGAGTCTAAACAAGTATTAATGCATCCTTTTGTAGAGACTGCCTTTACTCATTCTATATTAGGCTGGAACATTAAGAATTTCGAGAGGTGTCTGGGTGGCTCAGTCGGCTAAGTGTCTGCCTTTACCTCAGGTCATGATCTCAGAGTCCTGGGATCGAGCCCCGCATCGGACTACCTGCTCAGTGGAGAGCTGCTTCTACTTCTCCTCCCCTCCGTCCTTCTCCCATCTCCTCTCTGTTTCTCTTTCTCAAATAAATAAGAAAATCTTTTAAAAAAAAAAAAAAAAGAGTCATAATTTGATCACAGTCAGTAGAGTAACAAAGAAGTAAAGAAATGTGAGAATTATCAGGTCAGTTTCCCAAGCTGAATCACATTAAGTTATCTATCTATCTATCTATCTATGTAATAGTCTCATTATTTAGTTATATTTTATCTTAACGACCTATGTATGAACATAGAAGTTTTACTTTGGTTTTAGGGTAATGTATACTTCACCATTTTAAGACTGTTTGTAAAGGATCTTAAGAAATATTTAGCTTCCCCCCCACCTTGAGTAGAACTAAATAATAAGATATTCTGAGTTTTAGCCTTCTGTAAAAGAATGCGAGAAATTTATGTTTTCTTACGATAAATACATTTATCGTATGAAGAAGAGCTGGAAGCTGCCAGAATAAGATATTAATATATCCATAATGTTTATTCTCTTAAAAAAAAAAAACAGCTGGCTGTCACATTGAAAAAATCTATTTTTGCTGCTTTTTTCCAGCTTCTGTAACTTAGTTTGCTGCACACTGTGTTTTAAAAAGCCAATTCAGATAAGACATTTAGTGTCATCATTTAGACATGCCATTTTCTCCTGCTACAAGAAATTTAAGTGACAGCAATATAGTTTGAACAATTTCTGAAAACGCACTTTTTCTTTTTAATCTATACACAAACTCAATTAGTGTTCAGGTCAGTAAGTGGGAAGGCATTTATAGAATCAATCATTTTGGGTTAAGGAGTAGACACCCTGCAAGCTTACTAATGGAATGGAAATAATGCCCTGGAACCTCTCCAAACAGTAACAGTCTCAATGGAGCAATTAAATATGTATGAAGAATGTTTGCTGAGAAGTTCAAACACATCAACCTGGGGTTTATATTTTTGGTTTAATTTATTCAGCACCTTCCAGTGAGCTTATGCTTGTTGGTCTAAAAACATTTCTGGGCCTTGGGTCCACTGCACTCTACACAGAGCATTTACTGACAATTACTCAGACACAAGGGTTGCTTTTAACCATCTCAAGAAGTACAGGGGAAAGAGAGAGAATGGGAGTTTGGGATTAGCATTGAGGTAGCCAACACTGCCTCATTAATAAATTCGGCACTACTAAGAGTATGTCAGACAGTCTTCAGCCCATTTAATGGAAAGTATCAGCATTAGCAAACTCCCATGTCTCCTCACAGCAGTGGTATTTAGATCCTCAAATTACAATTCACTTAAGTTATTGCTATCATCTGTATCTTTAGATCATTACTTTTTCCTCACAAAGAGAAGTCTATGTGGTAGTGACTAGCTACACTTTTTAGGCCATTAGCGAAAAATGGAGCTATTATAATATTACTGATTAAATCAACTATAAAAGAGTGCTTTGGTAAAAAGAGTTTTTTGCAGAGGGGGGGAGGGATGGGATGGGAGGGTGGGTGATTTCTTTCGTAAGTGTAAAATAAATGAACACACGTTGGATGCCAAATTTTACAAAAAGTATTTTTGGGGAAAAAGAAAAGCACAACAGAATGAGGAGGTAAGATTTTCTTCTATGCTCTAATCTCCTATTAATGACAGAAAACATAAAGACATCTAATAGAGGTGGTTTTCTGTCTGTTTTTCTGGGGGTCTGCGTTTAAGCATTTGTGGGACACTTCTCATTATCTCTCAGAGAACACACTTACTCAGTATTATCGTAGGCTGAAGTCTGCGGGAGATGGAATTCTCAAACAACTAGAATCTATATAATGTGCAAAATACCCGAAGAGGGTCAAGATTTTGAGAGGCTCTCAGTGACATGATTGCACTGGTAGATGTCCCAACACTTCCCCCATTACATCTAATCTCATCCTAGGAAGCAGTGGCGTTATGGGGCTGAGAGCCGGTACTCCGGAGTGAATGACAATTCTGATGGATGCACTACAAAACCCAGGCATTCATCTTTGAAATAGATTTACAACATTATTAAAGGAAAAGGCTGAAGCATCACCATAATTTAACTGGATATAAAATGAAAACAGGCCTTCTCAAATGGAAACCTGAAATCCCAGGGAGGCATTTAAAAGGTGGTTACTGACAGATCTGTCATGGCCAATTTATGAGCTGTGAAAGCTCCGTGCTTTCAAAGCTTCCTTCAGGACACCGGCATTTAAGGCTCATAAGGCCATCGGTTGGATGCTCTCCTTATCCTGAGGAAATCCTGAGGGTGGTTGTAAGATGATAGATTTAGCTCCCCAGAGACCTGGCATTTAATCGTCTGTGATAGCAACATGAGGCCAGGTGTGGTTTGACCAGTGTCCCAGATCACCGAGGAAACGTTTTACAGCTCACTCCTTCAGAGGGAAGGTAGAATTTTAAAAACTATATATTACTTTGTAACGTTGGTCACAGAATAATTGGAAAGAATGAGTAATCTCATTAGCTGACCCCGGACATACCAGCAGTCCTAATGGATCTTCTAGGTGGCCGCAGGAAATGGTACTCGGGTCAAGCGCAAATTTCTGAGGCTACAAACAAGTAGATAAAGTAAAGCGCCCAGCAGTATTAGGGTTCTGCAATGCCGGTTGGGTTAGATCACTCTCCAAGACATTCACTCTCAGCAGTAATACCCTAACTTCACCCTCATCGCTCCTGCTTCTAGCCTCTTCAATTACAGGAAAGAAAGGAAAAGGTAATAACCAACAGGCTTCTCGGCATAGTGCTTGGAGCTTTAGAGCATCTGGCCCAACCCCCATTTCCTGTTTTCCATCCCTCAGCATATGTAAACTCCATGTGACCCTCCTTAGTCTTCTCCTAAGTCCACAAAATCAGTTCGCATTCCTCTCGGGTGACTTAAGCCATGTTCCAACCTGGCCGAGATGGCCTTCGTCCCTTTACCACCTATTCAACTTCAACCGTATCCAAAGATTCAGCTTAAATGCCATTTTTTATGAAGTCCTTCCCCATCCCTATTATATATTCAGGATTCCGTCTCTTTGTTTTCCCATTGCATGGTTTATTCTTACGTGATAGAATTATTTCCTCCTATTGGAGTTTGAGGTTTGCATGGACTTGATTTACACCCAGGGTGGAATCCGTTTCCCAGCTAACTGACCTGGAGCACCCTGTTTAACCCGCCGAGCCTCAGGATTTTTTTTTTCCTCCGCAGGGTTGTGGGAAGCACCTAACAGTGTCTGACACAAAATAGGTAATTAAAATGCATTCAAGAAACGTCAGGCCCACCGTCCAAAAAAAAAAAAAAAAAAAGTCATTGTTCCTCAACAAAATGAGAACAATAAAGATTAAGAAGTAAGATTTTGTTGTTGTTTATAGTAATTACTCAGCAAAAAAAGAAAAAGGGGGAGGAGGAGGAGAGGGAGAAAGAAGGAAAAAAAGTAATTCTCTCTAATTAACCCTCTAAAAACATTACTGATGTGTGAAATACAACTGTCTAAGAACCAGTGCATTTTTTGAACTTATGTTTTAAAATGAAATGTGTCTAACACTACTTTCTTACTTTTTATAAAACTCCCTGTCAAAACACAAGCAAGGAATAAACAAGTGAGAATGTTTTTGGTTGTTTTTATTGAGATATAATTGACATAACATTATGTAAATTTGAGGTAGACAGTGCATTGGTTGGATATATTTGTATATTGCAATATGGTTACTTTTTCAAATGGTTAATCCGTTATTAATGAAAAGGATATGTGTCTTGGGGCACCTGGGTGGCTCAGTGGGTTAAAGCCTCTGCCTTTGGCTCAGGTTATGATCTCAGGGTCCTGGGATGGAGCCCCGCATCGGGCTCTCTGCTCATCGGGAAGCCTGCTTCCTCCCCTTTCTCTCTGCCTACTTGTGAACTCTGTCAAATAAATAAATAAAAATCTTAAAAAAAAAAAAAAAGGGATATGTGTCTTTGGGGGAGGATTTATTTGACCTGATTTATTTTTTCTAATTATGCAGTTAAAATTAAAACATTCTGGTATTGGCCTGAGAATCAAAAGGCAGAACAAAGTATCAAGCAGATAGTGCTGAATTTTTAAAATTTATTTTATTTTTTTTCAGTATAACAGAATTCATTGTTTATGCACCACACCCAGTGCTCCATGCAATACGCACCCTCCATAATACCCACCACGAGGCTCATTTGTCTGTTGAAGGGCATCTTGGTTCTTTCCACAGTCTGGCGACTGTGGCCATTGTTCCTAAGAACAGTGGGGTACAGATGGCCCTTCTTTTCACTACATCAGTGTCTTTGGGGTAAATACCCAGTAGTGCACTATTTGGAGAGGATGTTCAGGATAATCAACTTAAAATGTGGGCTCCTATGATTTATGCAAAGTTCACCCTGCCCTAAGGACATATCTCAAGGTGCTAAGTGGCCGTCCACGGAACACTCTGAAGCCAGCACCGTGAGCATTTCAAGAGGTGGAGAAAAAGCTGGAAATGGGGGACGAGCCAGATGCTCTGTTAAACACTGTGCTAAAGAGGCCTGCAGGTTTTTTTTCCCTATGAATAATGAGGCAGGGGTTGGTGATGGTGGGGTGGGGATAGATTTACAGGAGCCTCCCCAAATTGAAAGCTCTAAAGGCAGAGTTGCTGATTTTCAGATGTTAGTTGTAAAGAGCTGCTATTCCCACAGGCAAATCTAAGTGGTCTGCTCCAGGAGATTAAAGACCGGGAATGCTTGATTGGCTTGATGGAATCCACAGGCAAATTGGTATTCCCTAGGTGCTTGTATGCTTACTTCATGCCTTTCTCATGGCATCTCTCTGAGGCTGATGTTGTTATTTACATGGTGCACTTAGAAATTTGGGGCATAGAGTGATTAAGTAATTTGTTTAAGGCCACCCACTAGTAAGTAGAAGATCCACAGATACCAGGTGTGACCTCAGAACGTGCACAAAAGCCACCATGCTCTTATACACACACCTCCAATACACACAAACACACAGAAAAAAATCAAAGAAACATCACAGAAGCATGAAAAAAGATCTTCTTGTCAATAGAGGAGCTTGGAAAAATATGTTTTTTGAAAAAAGTCACGTTTGACTCTCATTTCTTCCCATTTTCCCCATTTGATTGAAAAAAAAAGGCAGGCTGAGGAACTCAAAGCAATAATAAGCACTATGAAACACTATGAAACAAAGAAAAAGAAATGTAGATGAAAGTGGCATACGAATAGGGTCATCTGGGTGTCTCAGTCGGTTGCCTTTGAGTAGTTGACTCTTGGTTTCAGGTCAGGTCATGATCTCGGGGTCCTGGGATCGAGCCTCCACCATTGTCCATCAGGTTCCACACTCAGCCCAGAATCTGAGATATTCTCTCTCCTTCTCTCTCTGCCCCTGCCTGCTCTCACGTGCTTTTTCTTTCTCTCTCTCAAATAAATGAATTAATCTTTAAAATAAAATGATATTTGACTGAATAATTAAGTATAGTCAGAACTGTAACAGATTTCTAATCATAAAAGGGAAAAGAATCACAAATGGAAACATTGATATATTGACTACATAATATATATGTGCATATTCTTTTTTTTAAAAGATTTTATGTATTATTTATTTGACAGAGAGATAGAAAGAGAGCACAAGTAGGCAGAGCAGCAGGCAGAGGAAGAGGGGAGAAACAGGCTCTCCACTGATGTGGGGCTCCATCCCAAGTCGTTGGGATCAAGACCTGAGCCGAGGGCAGCTGCTTAACTGACTGAGCCACCCAGGCACCCCATACACATATATTCTTGATAGAAAAATTACAAAAATTTATTGAAGGGCACGCTAGGAAAATATTTCTTATCAATCAGTATGAAAAGGAGAAGATTAATATTCTCAGTAGGGAATTAGCTAGAAAAACACGGAAAATAGACAAGATTATAAAAGTGCATATAAATGACTACTAGACTAATAAAATTAACAAGTTCATTACTGATCATAAAGAGTCAAATGAAAACTACAAAATACTATTTTCACCTGTCAAATTGGCCTGGATTTTAAACCCTTCTGTTGGGTAATGAGAATAGACATTCTCATACGCTGCTATGACTATGACTGTAATTCGAGTCAATATTCAAAGAAATAAATTTTATCTATAGAAATTACTCATAAAGTAGTCATATGCTTTTTTTTTTTTTTTTTGGTAATTCTTCTGCTTCTAGGAGTATGGCTTATGAAAGTACTAGATGCTGTGTAAGATCTAGAATGCCCTAAGATATTAGAAACAACTCCGTGTCAGATAATAAATCCAAATAGGTTAAATAAATTTGTGTTGTGGAATATTACAGGGCTATTTGAGATAGTGTTTTTGAAGGATATTAAAGTTTTCTGATAACCCATCATAATTTAACTAGTTAAGTGAAAAAGCAAAATACAAACTTAGGCATGGCAGAAGCACAGTTTCATAACATACACAAGCCACACACTTGAACATACATATGCAAACATGCCTAGCTATGGAGAAAATACTGTAATGAAATACAACCAAAGAATAGAAAATGCTGGTAGGAAAATTGTCAAATTACCATAGGAGTAATTTTATTTTCTACATACTTCTCCTTAATTTTCTATGAACATTTAAAAAGTAATTTTGAAATGGGGGCACCAAGGTAGCTCAGTCTGTTAAGTGTCTGCCTTCAGCTCAGGTCATGATACCCCAGTCCTGGGATCCAGCCCCACATCAGGCTCCCTGCTCAGTGGGAGCTCTCCCTCTACTCCTGCTGGTGTGCTCTCTCTCTCACTCACTCTCTCTCAAATAAGTAAAATCTTTAAAAAAATTTTTGAAATGGAAAAGAAGTTTTGAAAAACAACCCTCTCCTATTTCAGAGTAAGGCAACATCACTATACACTGATGAAAGCCATGGATTATTGGTCTGTGAAGAGAGTGGTTAGTCACCTGATCTAGTATATGTACTGCCGAAGCGAGCACTAGTCACCTGATTTAGAGAGCCAATCCAGACAAGCCCTTAGATCCCTAAGGGCATTTTATGGAATTATTTATATCAGTAATTTTTTTAAAAGATTTTATTTATTTATTTGACAGAGAAAGATTGCAAGTAGGCAGAGAGGCAGGCAGAAAGAGAGGGAAGCAGGCTCCCTGCTGAACAGAGACCCTCCCCCCCCATGTGGGGCTCCATCCCAGGACCCTGAGATCATGACCTGAGCTGAAGGCAGAGGCTTAACCCATTGAGCCACCCAGGCGCCCTTGGAATTATTTATATCAGTAATTTTTAATTCCAGTTATATTACCAGAAACACTAGTTAGGGACATCATTTGTGGTCAGGAGTTTTGGAAAAACTTTTTATTTTTAAATATACACACATTCACACATACTATATGTACACACATCTATACATACATAAACACTTACAAAGATGTATATATAATTTGTATTTACCTAAACATATATGAATTTTATATGTAAAGGTATGTACATGTATAATAATGTCAAACATATTTTAAAAGGAATAGAACAATTTTCCTGAATGTTTTATTACATTTCTGTCTTTTTAAAAATTGTAACCATATGTAGCCCATAGTACTTAAAGCTCTGTTGGTCAGATACATGAAATTTCATCACTATATTTAAACTGGTTGGTATTGAATGTGGGCCTAAAATGTCATGTTTTAACCTTTTAGATATGAAAAAGTGAAGAAATATTCAATCGCATATTTCAATAAAGCTAAATTTCATTTTCAGCCTCAACTCATTATGATTTGATCAGAATCACAGATGAAATTACTCTTATAAATAATACATGGGTATTTCATCTGGATTTTGATGTAGATTTATACAATGTGGAATTTTACTGCCTTATATTACTATGCATTCTTGGATTTTATACCAAAAGTTATGGCCAGTAATAATATAATGCATTAGAATTTAGCATGATGTCATGAATCCCCAAAAGAATTTACAGATACAATTAAAAGTATAAAATAACATGAGCTTTTATTTTACTTGATTCCTGCTTCTGAAAATGCCATTTTTGTGATAATAAAAGAAATGTTTCTATTTTTTTAAAAGAAATGTTTCTATTAAAAAATCAATGCCTTTGAAGAATTTTCATTATCTTAAAAAATTCACAATTGTTTCTACATGCTATTGATTGTACCAGTCCCAGTATGTGATGATAATTTGTTTGGTGTTCAGCCTTTCTCAAAAGGGTTTACAGCTTGGGCATTATTTAGATAAATAGCCCATTCTACTCCTAGTCCCTACCCTTCTCCAGGCCTATAAATGGTTCCCTGCTGCCCCGAGCAAAGGACCTCTATCCAAAACCTTTCCTCGCATAAAGGAGAAAGGATTCATGAGATATGCATTATACACCAGATGCTTCTGCATATGCTACTTCACTGGATCCTCAAATAGCCCATAGAGTAGGCCACATCACGGGCAAAGAAAAGAGACGCAAATAGAGGATATTGCACACCAGTGAGAATTTTTGTCTTTCCCAAATCAGCGACTCCAACCCAGAGACCACATGACCCATGTTTCTACTGGGTGAGAAAAACGTATCACTCAGGAGAAACTTTTCTATTTCCCCAGAACAGAGAGATAATGGGAAATAAGGAGAAAATCCATAAGAAAATATGGTGTTTCTATTTTAAATAGAGTATGTACTGTGCACATATATTCTGGGATTAAGCCAAAATTATTTCTGCCACGATTGTTCCCATCTCATTGCTGTTCAGTAATAACTGTTAGTTTTCATAGTCTTTTTTAGAACAGCTTCAACCCTGTTTTTTTATAATAAGCAGATTCAGAAAACCTGGAGATTATTTAAATTTGCTACTTCTATGGAAAGATAAAACATAATTGGAAATGGAGAGATGTTGCTCAAAGGGAACAAATATTCAGTTATGAAGAAGGAATAAATGCTGGGGGGAGGGGTTGTCTGAGGCACAGCATGATGACCAGGGTTAATGATATTGTTTCGTATACCTGAAATTTTCCAAGAGGACAGATCTTTTTAGAAATTTTTAAAAGTTTTTAATTTAAAGTTTTAATTTAGTTTTTAATTTAAAGTTTTAAAATTTAATTTAAAGTATTAATATACAGTATAACACTGGTTTCAGGTGTACATTATAGTGATTCAGCCCTTCCATAGAGCTCCCAGTGCTAATCACAAGTCCTCTCCTTAATCCCCATCTCCTGCTTTCACCCAGCTCCGCACACACTTCCCCTCTGGTAAGCATTGTTTGTCCTCTACACTTAAGAGTCTGTGTCTTGTCTCTCTCACTCTCCCCCACTCTTTTCCCCTTTCCTCCTTTCTTTCTCCCTTAAATTCCACATATGAGTGAAATCATATGGTATCTGTCTTCCTCTGACTTATTTCTCTTAGCATTTATACTCTCTAGCTCCATCCATGCCATTGCAAATGGCAAGATTTCATTCTTTTTATAGATGAATAATATTCATATTCATACACATACATATATATGTATGTATATTTGTGTGTGTGTGTGTATATATATGTATATATATATATACACACCACATCTTCTTTCTCCATTCATCAGTTGATGGACACTTGATCTGCTTCCATTTCTTGGGTATTGTGAATAGTGCTGGTATAAACATAGCAGAGCGTGTATCCCTTTGAATTTGTGTTTTTGTATTCATTAGGTAAATGCTCAGTAATGCAATTGCTGGATTGTAAGGTAGTTCTATTTTTAACTTTTTAAGGAAATTCCATACTGTTTTGCACATCGGCTACATCATTCTCATTCCCACAACAGTGCATGAGTAATCCCTTTTTCTCCACATCTTCACCAACACCTATAGTTTTCTGAGTTTTTGATTTTAGCCATTTTGACAGGTGTGAAGTGTTACCTCATTGTGGTTTTGATTTGCATTTCCCTGATGCTGAGTGATGTTGAGCATCTCTTCATGTGTCTCTGAGCCATCTGGATGTCTTTGGAGGAATGTCTGTTCACGTCTTCTGCCCATTTTTTAATTAGATTTTTTTTTTTGGTGTTGAGTTTGGTCAGTTCTTTATATATTTGTATATATTTGGGATACTTTATCAGTTATATCATTTGTAAATATCTTCTCCCATTTTGTAGGTTGTCTTTGGTTTTGTTGACTGTTTCCTTTGTTGTGCAGCAACTTTTTATTTTGATGTAGTCCCAATAGTTTATTTTTGCTTTTGTTTCCCTTGCCTCAGGAGACCTATCTAGAAAATAATCACTATGGCTCATGTCGCAGAAGTTGCTGCTGGTGTTCTAGAGAGTAGATCTTATATGTTCTCAACAAATACACATCAAAAGATAACTATGTGAAGTAATGGATATGTTAATTAGTTTGATTGTGGTAATCATTTCACAATGTGTATGTATATCAAGACATCACATTGTACACCCCAAATATAAGTAATTTGTCAACTATACCTCAGTAAAATTGAAAAAAATTTTTAAAAATTAATAAATTACACTATATATAAAAAATAATTTGGAATATTACTTTTTCATGACAGAAACTTAATTGCCTTTTTTCTAGGAATTGTCTTATCTCTTAGTTTCAAATTCAACTCCATAGGTACAAAACATCAAGGAGGCATTTATGAACAAGATACATGGCATAAATATTTGATGCTAGACAATACAAACCCTTACAAAGCATAAGAGAATCCCCCTACTCATTTCATTAGGTTGTAAGTGTATGTGTTCATATTCTTGCTTTCACTTAGTTTTCGTTACCTTTGGCAATAACTCTCTATAATATGTGAACACACATGGCCTCCCTGAATAATGGCTGTCCTATTTCTTTCAATAGTTTGAAAGACTTGAAGCTCATATGGCTGATTATGAAGTTTAATTCACTTATGAAAAAAAATTTTTCCTTCTTCCCTGATGACATATGGTGTGTATTCTAGGGAAATATTTTTAACATTAAAACATCACCAGGGGAAAAAAAAGATTAGAGTGTTTTGACATTTCTTTTATTTAAACCCTTACAGGAGAAAAAAAATCAACCTTGTTAGATGAAAGAATCTATATTTATTCAAACTCTTTTGAAGAAACATTAAAGATGGGTTCAAAACATTTGTAATTACATTTTACCTTGGAAAGCTTTTCATAATTCAACAGTCAAGGTTTCTTTTAAGGCTTCTCAATGGAGAAGATAGATTTCCTTGGGAATCACGTCTAAAACTAAGAGTATCAGCAAATGTGTAATAGTGGCTGTGCCCCAAGCTCCTGGAACACTGAGATGAATATTCAACAATTAGCCCACTCATCCAAATCTTTCTTCAGGATGCATTTTCCAGGGAGGGAGCCACCAGCTTCCTCTGGCTACTGAGCAGGTAGACTATGACTAGTCTGAACTGAGATGCTCAGTAAATGTAAATATGTTATAATAATAATATTTTAGATATATGGGGCTGAATATATTATTTAAATGAAATTATTTTCACTTCTTAAAAATGTGACTACTAGAGAGTTCAATTTTACATATGTGGCTCCAATGTACGATGTATGTTCTATTTCCATCTTTGTGTATAAAACATTTTAAAAATGTGCTTCACTTTTCATAGTGGCGCCCATTGTTCCCTATAATGTTTCCAAGTCATTGTTTTTTACAAAGTTACCTGTCAGGTGGAGCTGCTTTCTTAATAGACTGAGCTGGTTCTCAGTGGTGAGGTGCCCAGCCTGGTCTTAAGTGCTCTAGCTACATATTACAGCAACTGCAATATGAATCCCTACAGTGTGCTAGGTGAGTTAGGTAAATTATCTCATGTACCCTTGACAACATGCCGTGATGTAGTTATTGGAACGCAGTAACTACATCACGTAGCTGTAGTCGTAGTTGTGTAGTTACAGGTTTAAGATTATGAAACTGAATCTCAGAT
The DNA here is from genome assembly GCF_030435805.1 of Mustela lutreola. Classification (NCBI taxonomy): domain Eukaryota; kingdom Metazoa; phylum Chordata; class Mammalia; order Carnivora; family Mustelidae; genus Mustela; species Mustela lutreola. The sequence goes on along the minus strand of NC_081297.1, from coordinate 70,137,857 downwards.
GGCTGGAGTGACTATGTGGCTGAGTCAGGATTCTAAAGAGTTTTGTCCATGTTTTTTTTCACTCTGCAACTTCCTTTCTTCTGTCTCAAGGCTTTCTAAGAAATCCGTCAAGATACTGACTTCTAGTAAGGAGTGATATCAAAGTATACTGATCTTTGGGGGTGATACGATTCCCAAATTAGAATGATGAATCATGATGGGGATGATTGTGGATAATAGTTAAACGTAAGATTTCTTCAAGCTCAGGTGCTCTACAATCACTTTGCCATTAAAGAGGTATCTTAAGGACCCATACATCATGGCATTTACTGAAATGGGTACTTTAGATATTTCTTTGTACACTTATCGTTACGATGATCACATAACAACACTGGCAATATTAAAAAAATAGCATTGCCCTCTTGGAACTAAAATTATTTCTTTGAATTAGAGAAAACCCATTTGAAACTAAATATATATATACTAAAAACTCGTTATTAAATTGTTTATATCCTGAACCATATTTAGTACCAATAATATTTGATGAGTTGAACAATGAAATCCATTACTCTATGAAATAGTGTTTTTTAGGAATGAAGTTTCTTCTTTTGAAAAACTACCATGCGAATGATTAAGGAAGTACGTGATATTTGAGGACATTTAAAACATTATGTTGAAACCTACACTGACTAGGTAATGCTGATTTGTTCCAGTGGCCAACATTGGCTATAGGCATCTTTCCCTATTACTCCCAAGCTAAGGTGGGAACTAGTGGTTGCCATAGTTCCTTCTATGACACATAGCTGTTCTGTCCAGAAGCCACCAAAATAATCCACAAATATCCGTGAGTTAGAGAAAGGTCACAAACTTGTCCTTGAGAAGTTGTGCAAGATTGTGCCTGATAGGTTCATTTCTGATCTTCTGACTTGTCTCCTGGTTTTTCTTGGTCCTGCCTCTGTCATCCGGTGCACATGTGTAAGGACTCCTTTAATGTTAGTTGAGAAACCAGGTGATTTCAAAAGAAGTTGTATCTAAAGGTTACTGTAATTCATACTTACCAAAAAATAAATTTCTGGTAATAAAGAACTTTCCACTTTTTAGGCATTTTCTGATATCCTTTATCTTTAAGCCACTGGCCATATCATCTATTATTATCACCTATAGTAAATGCAAAAACAAAAAATGTGGATAGTATCTGCTACTTAGTATTGGAGGAAAATACTATTCAGAGTGAAATTATTTTAAACCTGCCTGCTTTGATGATTATGATTTGCCATGACAACATGTACTTCAGACTATGTAAGTTCAGAAGAAAAAGACAAATATCTCTTCATGGGTAGAGATTAGTTTGGTTTGATTTTGTTATTTTAAAGCATCTTCTATCCCTCCTGACCCCCCACTAGTTTTGCAGTGAGAATCCATATGTAAATCATAGATCCTGGCAGCAGGAGGAGAGGCAGATGGGCTTAAATCTTGAGGTTAAGCATCTTAATCAGACTCCACAAGTAAAAAGGGGGAGAAAAAAATTTTAACAAGCTGCTTTAAAAATGTTCTAGTTTGTAATTAGGAATTGCATATTAGACTTTCTATAGCATATTTGTTCTTCTACTAGTATCTCCATTAATTGAACAAATGGGATTCATAATTTGTCTTAGAATTTTCATGTATTTTTTTTAACAATAAGTATATAGAAGTGACAGGAATGTACAGGTCAATCTAAAAATATCAATTAAAAAAGCAAAACTACTAATGATCATTTATGGAGCACCTCTTATGTTATAGGCAGTTTGCATGAGAGAAGGGGAAGATATTATCTCTCTCTCACAGACGAAGATGCTAAGGCTCAAAGAAGGTTAATTACTTGCTTATTATTATAGAATTAGTAAATGGCAGAGTTGCCTGAATGGCATAGGTGTGCCTAACTCAAGAATTAATCTTCCATGCTGTTTGATTCAAAATAGCAAGCTGTAATGTGGAAGAAAGTGCAAAAAACCTGCCATTTTTATGTATATATTAGCACCCAAACTCTGATTTTTGGCAGAATAGCCTTTTGGTATCAGGATTTGTTTGTTTGGTACTGCATTTACTAAAAAGTTTATGTTTTTTTTAAAAAAATCTTGATGTCACAGGTGCTTAAGAGTAGTACTGTTATGGGGAGAAGTCGTATTTTAAGAAAAAGGCTTAAGGAAGCAGCCAGACTTAATACTAGAAAGACAGATGGAAGGTACTGCGGTGTTCAGTAAGTCCTGTCGTTGATATTGTGACATTCAGCTTCTAGAGAAAACCATTGTTTTTTCAGTTGAGTGGTGAATTGAGAAGTAGGAGTTTGAGAAACCTTGACATGTGCTAGCATTTTGAATGGAGTTTGGAACAAAGCATTAGAACAAAACTCAATTAAAAGCAAGTCAGAAAGCTTCTGCAGATGAAGTTCTGGAGTAGCTCTTTCTTTGCGTTGCACTCTGTAAAATTCATCTGACTTTAATTCTCTATTGATTTTGGTACAAATGACAAGATAATGGCCTTTGTTCAGATTTGGAAAATTACCCTTTTAATGAAATGGAATGTAAACAGCCGATGTTTTTGCTATTAAAAGAAAATCTATGTGGGCTTTATGTAAAAGAAAAACCTGTAAGGATTACCATAGGTGTGAGCCAAATTCTCCAGTGTTTTTCTTCAACATTTTTATGCAAAAAATAAGCACTGTTAAAAGGAGAAAAAAGTGTTATACTGATTATATTCAACATTCTAAAATTTAAATAGTACCACAGTTTTTTAGTATAAACACACACTATGCAATATGTGTGTATGTATGTATGTGTATTACAGTTTCTAGAAATTTATGAATGTGTATATATATTCATTTGTTTCAGGAAACTATAATATAGAAACAAAAAGAAACTTGCTTTCCTTTGGCAGGGAGTAGAAAGCTGGACTGGGGAGTTATAATGTGACCAGGAATCTTTTGTTCATTCAGTGTAGAATCAGAAGAACAGAGAAATCTGTTCCTTCCTATTGATTCCACCAATGCACATATTTGAGGGAAATAAAGGAGGTGTCTTGTTTGAGGTACAAAAGAAATTGTTCAATGTGAATACCTTCATAGGAGGCCACCAGAGTAAAATTTTCACATGGTTTGTGTTCCATATTGTATAATTTTATGGCAGTTAAATTAATATGATATACCACTATTTTCATGGCATGAGATCCATTTTTATATTGCTGTCTTACTAAATGAAGCAATTACCTTTAAGAATGGAAGCTAGGTAGAAAAAGTCTCTTGACCAAAATTGTGTTAATCCCTGCTCTATTTTTTATGTAATGATTCCTTATTGAAATTATGCTTTTTATAAGGCTTTGTCACAGAGAGGGAGTAGCATTTATAACTTCACACTTTAAATAAGCTGGTGTTTGAAATAGATAACACATTCATTTGGGAAAGTTAATGATATGGTAAAATAAATAGAGAGTTGCTTTTACCTATAACCTAAAGCTTTTTTTCTTAAAAAGATTGTTTTTAAGTTTCTATTTAAATCCCAGTTAGTTAACCTACAGTATAATATTAGTTTCAGGTATACGATACAGTGACTAAACACTAAACACTTCCATGCTCATCACAAGTGCCCTCCTTAATCCCCATCACCTATTTCACCCATCCTCTCACCCACCTCCCCTCTAATAACCATTATTTTGTTCTCTTCAGTTAAGAGTCTGATTCTTAGCTCGGTCCCTATTAAGCATCTGCTTTCAGCTCAGGTCATGGTCCAGAGTCCTGAGATCTAGCCCAACATCGGGCTTCCTGCTCAGTGGGGAGCCTGCTTTTCCCCTCCCTCTCCCTCTGCTGCTCCCCCTGCTTGTGCTCGCCCCCTCTCTCTGTGTCAAATAAATAAATAAATCTTCTTTTAAAAAGTCTATTTTTTGGTTTGCCTCCCTCTCGCTTTTATCCCCTTTGTTTTGTTTCTAAAATTTCACTCCCAAATGAGTGAAATCATATGGTATTTGTCTTTTTCTGACTGACTTCACTTAGCATAATACTCTGTAGCTCCATCTGAGCCATTGTAAATGGCAAGATTTCATTCTTTTTTATGGCTGAGCAATACTCATTATATATATTATATACCTCTTCTTTATTCATTAGGCGAAGGACAACTGTTTCCCTAATTTGGCTATTGTAAACAATGCTACTATAAACCTTGGGTGCATACCCCATCTAAGTAGTACTTTTTGTATTTCTTGGGTAGATGCCTAGTAGTGCAATTGCTGGATCATAGAGTAGTTCTATTTTCAACTTTTTGAGGACTCTCCATATGATCTCCCACAGTGACTTCACCAGTTGGCATTCCCACCATCAGTGCAAGAGGGTTCCCTTTTCTCCTCATCCTCAGCAACACCTGTGGTTTATTGTTTCATTGATATTAGCCCTTCTGACCAGTGTGAGGTGATATCTCATTGCAGTTTTGATTTGCATTTCTCTAATAATGAGTGATGTTCAGCATCTTTTCATGTGTCTGGTGGCCATCTGTATGTCTTCTTTGGGAAAATATCTATTCATGTCCTCTGCACATTTTTTAATTGGATTATTCCTTTTAAAAACCTAATGTTTCCTGTATATTTGTTTAATACAATTCCTTATGCCACTTAGAAAAACATGGATTCTGTTCTGCATTTATGATTTTAACCATTTCTTGCATGATGTAGCACCTTTAAACCATCTTCATAAGAAGTTGTCCTTAGAGATAATTAGCCATCTAATTGACCTGCCATCAGTGATGCTGTACTTCCCTTGGAAATATTTGTCATTTTCTCTCTCATATGGAAAAACATTACTGTACATGAAAAGTGTAAATAGAAAATGCACATATTCCTACACCCACTAAAACAAAATAGAATAATCAAGCCATATTCTTTTAGTCCCTAATTTATTTCAGTGAAGGTGCATTTATATCCTGGGGGATCACATTAACATTTTCAAAGTAATGGAATTGTTTAATGTTTTACAACAATTCAACTCAATGATTAGAATCCCTGTTCTAGGCTGTAAAATGTTGGCTACTCAATTTCATGGCTTTCCAATGAATTTAAAGAGTCCTCAGTACACCTGCAAATATGTTCAGATTACCTACCTAACAATATCTGTGTCGGTGTGTGTGTGTATGTGTGTGTGGTAAAACCCTCAGTTTAACAGGTGAATAGGAGATAACCTATTTTTTTCTGAATACATTTTTTTCATGTGTTTATTTGTTCATTATTTTAATCTCTGTTGTCTACCTAAAAAAACTCCCACTAATTGGAAATTCCAAATCCTTTCTCAGTGTGCTCTTTTACCTCCTTGATTTTTTAAAAATATTTTATTTACTTATTAGAGAGAGAGAGAGAGAGAACAGACATGCACACTAGCAGGGGGATGGGAAAAGGGAGAGGGAGGGAGAGACTCTCAAGCAGACTCCCTGCTGAGTATGGAACCCAACATGGGACTTGATCTCATGACCCTAAGATCATGACCTGAGCTGAAATCAAGAGTTGGGCTTTTGATCAACTGAACCACACAGGCACCCCACATTCTTGATTTTACAATTATTAATCAAGCTTCACCTTATGGCACTTATTTTCCTCATCAAGCCCAAATATGAACATTGTGCTGTTATTTTCAGAATGATCTATCAGCAGTGCTCTCTCTCTGAGTATGTGTTCATCTTAAATCTATGGATCGAAAGACACTGGAGACAATGTTCCTGAAAGGAAGGTACATGTTGGGGGAGGTCGTTTAGAAAGCTACTGAGAGATCCCTTAACAAGAATGACACGGTTGGGAAATGTAAAAGGAGGCATAAGGAGAGCGGAGATGTCCCACCTAACTGCTGCAAGGGAAGAACATGACAGCATGGGCAATCCTTGTTATTTAAATAGCACGTGCATTTATGTGTATCAGAAGGACCCAACTACTCAGAGAACCAAAGAAATTGTATAAAACAGATGTTTTGCTAGATACCACAAAACCAACAAAGAAGAGAAAAATACGAAGATGTGGTTTGACTACATAAAAATAATGTTGAATTTCATCATGTATATGGATGCTTGCTAAGAGAACCAAAATAAATAATAACAATAACTAGTATACACTGAAGCTAGTCACATTTTAAGCATTCTATAAACATTGCCACATTTAATCCTCCCAACAACCTTACTGAGTTCCAGTTAGATAATGTAAGTTGTCCCCGAAGTGACAGACTGGAATTAGAAACCAGGCAGTATGACTCCAGAATGTGTGCTATGGGGATAGTAGATGATAAACAAATGAAAAACAAAGAAGCAAAAGAAAAATATCAGCTGTTTAAAGATTGCTTGTTGAGAAATAAAATAGAAAGATAGGAAAAAGGGCATAGGTGACTATTTTTGACTAGGAGTTGGGAGAACCCTTCCCTGAGGTTTAAGCTGAGCACTGTTTGACAAGAAGTCTGCAAGGCACCGATGAGAACAGCAGATGCAAAGGCCATACGGCAGGAATGGGCTTAGAGGGAACCAGGAACAAAGGAAAAGCCAGATCAAAAATGATTGGAGGGGGGACTCTCAGGTTTTTTTTTACATTGATCTCTATGTCTGTCCTTAATGCTATCAGTCCTTTGCATATGCATATGAAATTTAGGATCAGCTTGTCAATTCTGCCAACCACAGCTGGAGTTTTGATGGGGATTGCATTGAATATGTATATTAATTTGAGGAGTATTTTTATTTTGACAATACTGTCTTTCAGTCTATGAGCATGAAATGCCTTATGTTCATTTAGGTCTTCTTTAATTTTTTCCAGCAATGTTTTGTAGTTTTCAGAGCACAAGTCTTGGACTTGTAAACTTTATTCCTATTTTATGCTTTTTGATGCTATAATAAGTGACATTTTTCTTAATTTCGTTTTCAAATTGTTTATTGCTAGTGTATAGAAAAACAATTGAGTTTTGTATGGTGATCTTATATCCTGCAGCCTTGCTGAATCATTAGTTCTAATAATTGTCTAAGTGTATGCGTATGTTTGTGTTCCTTCAAACTTCTATGTAAAAGATCATATCATTTATAAATAAAGGGTTTTATTTCTTCCTTTCCAGTTTGGATTCCTTTTGTTCATTTCTCCTGCCTAATTACCTAGTTAAAATCTAGTACAGTGTTGAATATGTTTTAAGAGTGGTCATTCTTGTCTTTTTTTCTGCTATTAACAAGAAAGTTTTCAGTTTTCATCATTACGTATGATTATAGGTATGGGGTTTTTCATAGATAGCTTTTATCAGTTAAGGAAGTTTCCTTCTGTTGTTTGAATGTTTTCTTCATGAAATGATGTTGAGTTTTGAAGTTGGTTTTGCCAAATGATTTTTCTCTATTAAGATGATAATGTGATTTCTTGGGGTCCAGTTTTCTGTTAACATGGTACATTATATGGACATTTTCACATGTTAAACAAATTTTTACATTCTTGGGATAAGTTCTATTTGATCATTGTATATTGTCTTTTCTATGTTGCTGGATTCTGTTAGCTAATATTTCTCTCAGGCTTTTTTCATGTATATTCTTAAGAAATGTGGTCTTATAATTTTCTGTGGTCTTGATATTTTTGTTTGATTTTGATATTAGAGTAGGCCAGCTTCATGGAATGAGTTGTGATGTATTCCCTTCCCTTATATATTTGAAGTAGAGTGTAAAGGATTGATATTAATTTTTTTCCTTTCAGTATTGGGAAGATTGTACTAGTAAAGTCATCTGGACATGAGCTTTCTTTGTGGAGAATTTTTAATTACTAATTCCATCTCTTTACTTGTTATAGGTATATTTAGATTTTTTTAAAAGATTTTATTTATTTATTTGACAGAGACCACAAGTAGGTAGAGAGACAGGCAGAGAGAGAGGAGGAAGCAGGCTCCCTGCTGTGCAGAGAGCCCCATGTGGAGCTCGATCCTAGGACCCTGAGACCATGACCTGAGCCAAAGGCAGAGGCTTTACCCCACTGAGCCACCCAGGTGCTCCTATTATAGATTTTTTTAAAAGATTTTATTTATTTATTTGACAGAGAAAGAGATTACAAGTAGGCAAAGAGGCCGTCAGAGAGAGGGGGAAGCAGGCTCCCTGCTGTGCAGAGAGCCTGATGTGGGGCTCTACCCCAGGACCTGAGATCATGACCCGAGCCAAAGGCAGAGGCTTAACCCACTGAGCCACCCTGGCACCCCTCTGTTTACCTTTTCTATAGCCTCTTGATTGAGTTTCAAAGGTTGTGTTTTTCTAGGAAGATGTCCATTTCATCTAGGTTATCTGTTTCCTTGGTATTTTAGTTGTTTAGAGCATTCCCTTATAATCTTTTGTGTTTCGGAAAGGTCAGTACTAATGTCTCCTTTTTCATTATTAATTTTAGTAATTTGAGTCTTCATTTTTTTCAATCTTGGTCAATCTAGTTCAAGATTTATAAATTTTATTGATCCTTTCAAAAACATCAGTTTTTTATTTTGTTAGTTTTCTATATTGTTTTTCTACTCTCAGTTTATTTCTGTTCTGATCTTTATTATTTCTGTTGAGCAAACTGGCATCTGTTGCTTATCACCAGCAACTTATCACCACAACTGCCTATTATCAGTAGAAGTCTGTCTACTGTCTACTGCTTCTTGGTATCAGAGTTGCTAAGGAAAATACATTGTAGTGAAGTAGAGTACTCACATTCAGGAGACAGAGTGAGATCAGCTTCAGTAGTGGGCTTAGGTCTTCTCTTCCCCTCTATCGCCAGTCGGTTCCTCCCAGCAGCTTTTGGCCTCCATGCACCCATCCTGTGCTCTAGAAAGAAAGACTCTGTCCCCTCACTTCAGGGAACAGATATAATAATGGGGCTGGACAAAAAAAGTGGAGTTGGACAGATGTCATATTACACACATGCTTAATAAGAACAAAGGGTCTGAAACAGGTAAGATATTCCCATACAGGAGCTGTAGTCCCACAAAGACTCCTCGTAAGAAGTGTTCCAGGCCCAAGGCCCATTTTTATGCAGTTGTGTGGGGGTCTGTGGGATTCAGAAGACTGCATGCACAGGAAAGTCATTCCCAACAATTTAATTTGTTATGGGCTTTGGTTCTAGCTTGCTTTTCTTCTTACTTCTTAAGATGTAAGGTTAAGTTACTTATTTGAGATCTTCTTTTTCAATGTAACTATTTACAGCTCTTTCTCTCCAAACAGAGCATCCCATACATTTTGATTTACTGTGCTTTTGTTTCATTCACTTAAAAATATTTTCTAATTTCCTTGCAATTTATTCTTTGACAGATTGGTGTTTAGGAGTATATTGTTTAATTTCCACATATTTGTGATTTTCCCAAATTTCCTTTTCCATTGTAGTCAGACAACACACTTATTTCAAATCTTAAATTTATTGAGGTTTGGGGACACCTGGGTGGCTCAGTCGGTTAAGTGTATGTCTTTGGCTCAGGCCATGATCCGAGGCTCCTGGGATGGAGTCCCATGTCCAGATGAATCCCGTGTCGGGCTCCTTGCTTATCAGGGAGGCTGATTCTCCCTCTACCTGCTGTTTCCCCTGCTTGGTGCTCTCTCTTTCTCTCTCCCTCTCCCTCTCTCTCTCTCTCTCTCTGATAAATCAATTGATCAGTTAATCAATCTTTAAATTTATTGAGGCATGGTTTATGGCTTAACATATGGTCTGTTCTGCAGAATGTTTTAGTTGTACTTGAAAATATTGCATATTCTGCTTTGGTTAGGTGGAGTATTCTAAACAAGTCTGTTAAGTCCCTTTAATTTGTAGTATTGTTCAAGTCTTCTATTTGCTTCTATTGTTCAATTCACTGTTGAAAGTGGGGTATTGACGTTTCCAAGTATTGTTGTTGAATTATCTATTTCTCCTTTTAATTCTATCAGTTTGTTGTATTTTGTGGCTCTCTTAGGTTTTGTCTTGTTCTGTTTTATAAAGATTTTATTTATTTATTTGACAGACAGAGATCACAAGTAGACAGAGAGGCAGGCAGAGAGAGAGGAAGCAGGCTCCCTGCTGAGCAGAGAGCCCGATGCTGGTCTCAATCCCAGGACCCTGAGCCGAAGGCAGAGGCTCAACCCACTGAGCCTAAAGATTTATAAAGATTTATAAATTTTATTGATCCTTTCAAAAACATCAGTTTTTTATTTTGTTAGTTTTCTATATTGTTTTTCTACTCTCAGTTTATTTCTGTTCTGATCTTTATTATTTCTGTTGAGCAAACTGGCATCTGTTGCTTATCACCAGCAACTTATCACCACAACTGCCTATTATCAGTAGAAGTCTGTCTACTGTCTACTGCTTCTTGGTATCAGAGTTGCTAAGGAAAATACATTGTAGTGAAGTAGAGTACTCAGAGTTTATAGTTGTATACATTCTTGATGTTTTGGCCCTTTTATCGTTATACAATCTATTTCTCTTAAGATCTATTTGTCTGATATTAATATAGTCACTCCAACTCTCTTTGGGTTACATTTTGCTTGATGTATCTTTTTTCATACTTTTACTTTCAAACTATTTATGTCTTAGAATCTAAAGTGCTTCTCTTGTAGGTACTATATATATTTTAAAATCCATTCTGTCATCCTCTGCCTTTGATTTTTAGTATTTAATCTGTTTATGTTTAATGTAATCAGAAATATGGTAGGAATTATGTCTGCTATTTTGCTAATTGTTTTCTACATGTAGTACGTGTTTTTGTACCTGTATTTTTCCATAATTACCTTCTTTTACGTTTTATATATATATATATATATATATATATATATATATATATATTCTAGTGTACCGTTTAAATTCTCTTACTTACTAAATTCTCTTAAAAGTCATTTTAATAGTCATTTCCCTGGCAGTTACAACCGACATTCTAACTTAAAGCAATCTAGCTTGGATTAATACCAACTTAATTATCTTTCATGTAGAAGAATTTTTAATTTTAATGAAGTGAAACTTATTAATTCTTTTTTTCATAGATTGTGCCTTTGGTCTTTCACCTAAAATCTTATTAAAAAAAAGAGGGGGGCACCTGGGTGGCTCAGTGGGTTAAGCCTCTGCCTTTGGCTCAAGTCATGATCTCAGGGTCCTGGGATGGAACCCCACATTGGGCTCTCTGCCTACTTTTATTTTTCTTTTCTTTCTTTCTTTCTTTTTCTTTTTTTTTTTTTTTTTAGCATTTAGGCTTATAGTACATTTTGAATTAATTTTTTGTTTTCACAAAAATGTCCTCACAGCCTATGTTTTCAGCATAAGGCCACTGTCTAGATTTTTTGTTGTCATTGTATGTGAATGCCCATTTATTCTGACATCATCTTAAAAAGACTATATATTCTCCATTGGATTGTCTTTGGTCCTTTGTTGAAGATCATCTGACTATATTTATGTGGGTCTATTTCTGGACTATTTTGTTCCATTAATCTACTAGTCTAAGTCATTCACTAATACCACACTATCTTCATTATTATAACTTTATAGAAGACTTGAATTTAGGTAGTGTCAGTTATCTAATTTTATTCCTCTTTATCTTGTTGGCTTTTCTGAATCTTTTCACATTCTATAATAAACTCTTGAATCAGTTTGTTGATATACACAAAGTATCTTGCTGGAATTTTGATTAGGATTTTGTTGAACCTATTAATCAATGTGGATAAAACTCCCACCTCAACAATATTGATTCTTTCTATTCATGAACATGAAATATTTTTCCATTTATTAGATCTCATTTTTTTCTTTCATCTCTGTAGCTTTCCTCATATAGCTTTTGTACATACTGTATACATTTTGATAGAATTGTGCTTCAATAGGAATGTTTACTTTGTACTCACTATTATCCATTTAAATGTTTGTGGTGCCTGGGCTGCCTGTGTGGTGCAGTTAGTTGAGCCTCTGACTCTTGGTTTCAGCTCAGGTTGTGATCTCAGGGTAGTGATCTCAGGGTCCTGGGATTGAGCCCTGTGCTCTCTCTCCCTCTCTCTCTCTCTCAAATAAATAAATAAATCTTAAAAAAACAAATGTTTGTGGTATTTTATCATTAAGAAAGATTATGTAGATATTTTATCTATTTGTGTTTGGTACTTCTATGTGATATTTAATATATACAATTTCTATATTTAGTATATTTAATAACAGGTTGTTAGAGGAAGATGTTAAGTTGCATTCAAGTACTTTCTTGCTCTGCATGAAGATATTCTTTATCCTTTGGCCTGTTCATCAATGAAGATCCAGGGAAGAAATCAGGCCCCATTTTTTTTCTTAATTATGCAAAATATCATATATATGGAAGAATTCATTAGATATATATAGCTATGTATTATAGCTGTTATATATACAGTGCAATAACCAGGTCAAGATAAAGACATACATAGGGGCGCCTGGGTGGCTCAGTGGGTTAAAGCCTCTGCCTTCGGCTTGGGTCATGATTCCAGGGTCCTGGGATTGAGCCCCACATTGGGCTCTCTGCTCAGTAGGGAGCCTGCTTCCTCCTCTCTCTCTCTCTGCCTGTCTCTCTGCCTACTTGTGATCTGTATTTGTCAAATAAATAAATAAAATATTAGAAAAAAGATAAAGACATACATAAGATAGGGACCCCAAAAAAATTCTAAGTCGTAGTTCTTTGCTTCCTTAAGGTAACCAGAATTTATGCTTTATCTTAATAATTTACTTGGATTTCTTTATAGCCTTACCAACCACACATGCATTCTTAAATAATATATTATGGATTACCAATTTTTGAATTTTACATAAACATACACTGTTTTATATCTTGCTTTTTTTAGTCAACAATATATTTGTGAATTTCTTCCATGTTGTTAGTTTACCTGTAGGTTATTCATTTTCATTACTGTAAATATTTCTTTGGATTAGTACAAGGCAATTGATATATCCATTGTATTAGTGTTATTTCCAGCATTCTTGTTGTTAACATGATCAGTGATGCTGTAAATGTTCTAGTGTGCATTATTAGAGCTTCTCCAGAACATATATCCAAAAGTGGCTTGTTGTGTAGGTGTGCCATCAATTTTGTTACATAATACTGAACAGTTTTCCAAACTGGTTGTAACAGTTTAAACACCTAACTTTCAGCTGGTGATAATGTTCCTCATCAATACTTGGTATTGTCAGAGACTTTTGTCAAATTAATCAGTGTGTGGAGATATTTATTTGGTGGCTTAAATTTTAATTTAAGAACTCTAATGGTATGAGCATCATTTCATATTGAAATTGGCCATAGATTTTTTTTTTTTACTATCTTTATCAGATTCATTAATTACATTCGGAAATGTTATCTTATGTCATACAATAATAATTTTAGGGAGGTCTGATATCTAAGACAAGTTTTCTTATGTCTCTAATTGTATGGCTTTTAAAGGAGAGGGGCTTGTAGGTTTGTTTTGTGATTTTTTTAAATTACCGTATAAGTAATACATGAACATGACAAAAACAAAAACTCAAGTAACAATGAAACATGTAAAATGAAAAACAAATTATTACTATTCCAGAAGGACCCCTTAAAACTCTTCCTGCATTTAGTTCTGTTTTTTGTAATCCTAAATAATTTCAGTACTCTAATTTCTTTATTTATAAGTTTAAACAGTAACTCTTAACTACAAACTATCAAAGATGGGAAATTTACTCTCTTAAACTACTTCTGTTGCCTCTCCCAGACTGTTCTTTGCAGCCTTAACTTTTGTTTCTTCTAACTCTTACTTTAAATAATAACCCTATATTTCTTTTACCTCTTCTCCCTCACCGTCCAAACTACCAGCTATATTATTTTTACATTTTTGAGGTTATTACTAAGTATACATTCTATTCTTGGAATTGTATTTGCCTTCCACATTTCATCTATTGATATAGCACAATATTTGTAAACTCATGAATGGTTTTTAAATCATATGTTATATTTTTTTAAATTGAATTCAATAAGGAATCAAATAAAAATAAGGATTTACAATGCAGTTAAGGTGATGACATTAAATTTGGTCGAGTGGAAAAGCATGTAACCAGTGCCAAGGTCAGATAGATTTTTTTTTTGCTTTCATATTCAATCAGTGTCCAGAGTCAAGGATAGCAAGAGAAGAGAATGAAGTGAAACCTACTAACCTATTTTCACTGAATTTCCCTTCCTCCTTTTAAACATGCCATCTCCTTGCTTGGAGCATCTCTAGAATGTCAGGGTAATGAAGGCCTCTCTACTGAACATTAGTGTGCTCTGAACACACAAATGAACTGAACACAGTACAGTACACAATTCTGAACACAGAACAATATACAAATGTACTGAACACATTGTGTGTGCCTACTCCTGCTCCCTTCGCTCTGTGTCACATAGGCGAAATCTAGTATCTTTTTCATGAAATTCATCCAAATCTCTATCTCATTGGTGCCTGCGTGGCTGTTGGTTAAGTGTCTGCCTTATGCTTGAGTCATGATCCCAGTGTTCTGGGATCAAATCCTGCATCGGGCCCCTTGCTCAGCAGGAAGTCTGCTTCTCCCTCAGTCTCCCTCTGCTGTGCTCCTGTTCTCTCTCTCTCTGACAAATAAATAAATAAACCCTTTAAAAAAAAACCCTCTATCTCATATTCTCATTGAGATTATAGACTTATTTCCTTTTATAGCTCCTCAGTAAAACATTAATAGTATTTGGAGTGGTTAACAAAAATATTAAAGTAAAAGGTTTTTAATCTTTCAATATTCAGAAAACTGTCTAAAAACTTAATTTGGCTGGGATTTAATATTTACTTAAAACCCTTTCATGCATCCCTACAAATGAGGCTTTTACTAGAAAAATTAAAAATCGAATGTTTTCCCTAACAAGTATGCACACTTAAGAATTTGAGATTTGGCATAAGCATGAATAGGGGTCTAAACATGGCTTATTTTGAAAAGCAGAAATGGATTAAGGCTATTGTAAAAGATAGATTCAGAGGCCTTTTAGGAGCAAGAGTAATACAGTTAAATACCAAGAAGTAGGAATTTTTTTAAAAAACTATTTTTCTTCGGTTTTCTTTTCACATTATTTTCTTCTCTCTATATATTACACTATTTTTCAGATAAGCTTCAATTCCAGGGCAGGCTTCCCCAGGTCCCCCTCTTACACACATTTCACTTCCCCTTAGTAATAGCCCTGCTGGGGTCTAGTAGGGGAATTATATAGAAAGAAAGAGTCTCTTCCAACCAATATCAACATTATAGCCTCTCCTATCCCATAATGAGCAATTTGAACCACTATCACAAAGGTGAGAAACATCGATGTTTTGTTATTTCTTTTGAAGGTTCCCATCCAATATTACTATAATAAAACTTAGCAGACTCACACCTTGTTAATCAAGCATGCATTTAAGTTCATGTGGCATCACCAATGTCAGAGGAATTGTGCACCAAAAAAGGGTTTAAAAATCTTACAATGAAAATGAGGAAAAAGAGGATGCAGTCTTTGACCTTCTAAAATCCCTAAACTGGAAAGAAAGGCAAATGTGACTCAGAGACCCTATTCTCAGTTAAGGAAGCAGGGGAAGTTAGTGAGCTGGGTGACTAAACTCTAGGAATGAGGCAACAACTGGGTTAATTTCCAACTTTGAACTGAGTTTGACTCATCTAAATTTTATATTAAAAAACAAAACCCTCTGCTGGAATACTACCTAACAGAGACTGGCAACACCCAGATCTTTTAAATGTTCTCAAAATTAATTTTAATATGATAATTTTTGAAAACAACTTCACTCAGGTGATGGGTGATATTCTCTAAGTCCCCATTGTCACCAGCTCAGATATTTCTGTGCCAGCACCAGCTCACACCCAGTGTCTGAGTGGGTGGTCTTTTTATCATTTAGTGCTACCAAACAAAACAGAGAAAAGGATAACCAATAATAAATCAGTTTGTGTGTTTTTTACACATCACCTCTAATTAAAAAAAAAAAAAAGATATTAGTCTTATAATTTGAAAGAAAATGTCCCCAAATACTTATGAGTGATAAAATTTGTAGTAACTTTATTGTTGAATGCTTGTTGAATACTTTGGAGAAAGAAAACTAAAAGATGACTGAATTATTGTCTTTGAAATGCAATAACCTCGGGCACCGTGGGAGGCTCAGTCAGTTAAGCGTTTGCTTTCAGCTCAGGTCATGATCCCAGGGTCATGATCTGGGATTTGGCCCCCAGTGGGGTCCCTGCTGAGCAGGGAGGCTACTTCTCCCTTTGTCCCTTCCTCCTGCTCATGATCTCTCTCAAATAAATAAGTAAAACCTTTAAAATAAATAAACATAACATTATTTCAAATGTTCAGTGTTATTTCACATACATTACTTTATTCAATCCTCACAACATCATAGATAGGTAAGTCATAATAACAGTTTTCCAAATAAGCTAAGAGCTTAGCATTGGCGTCAGAGAGAGTTGAACTTACATCTAAGTCCTGTATTTAATAGCTTTGTGATCTTGGACAGGTAAATAATCTTTCAAAGTCTATATTCCTTATGCAAAATGAAGCAATTAATGTTATTTATCTCATAGGATTGGTTTGAGAATTGAGTGTATGAATGTAATAATGTAATTATAACCCCCTGATATATTTTAATTATCATCATCACCTATTTCTTTTTCATTGTCTCGTAGTCATTATCATTATTTCAGAGATCAAGAAATTGAGCCTGAGAGAGTAACTGTCTTTTCCAAGTACACATGAGTAAGTAGTATGAGCCACAACTAGAGACCAGTTCCTTTCTTTCTTTTGACAAGGTCTTCTTTTTAAATATATGAAGAGTTTTTCTCAATGAATAGATTTTGACTCATAATCTTCTAGGGCTATGGTAGTTAAATTTATCTAAGAGAAATTACATCTGGGTATTAGGTGGCATTTAAATACGCTTGGATGCACTTTCAAAGTGTCATTCTTTCTTGTTGAATTTTAAGAAAAGACATAGGCGCAGCCTTCCCTGTATAATTATTTATGCACGTGGAGACAAGTAGCTGGAGTAAATTTTCTTTTAAGGCTAATTTTGGTTTTCTAATTCAGTGAGCATTTTCCGGTGAATAGACATTCCACAGAAGCCTAGGTTTATTTTCCAGTTTGGATGGATAATGATTTTAGTTGATCTTAATTATCTTAGATATCAAGAGCTAAACATTTTTTTTTATAGCTGGCTTGGAAATCTTTCCAATAAGCAATTATTTTAAGGTCCCAAGAATTCTTAGTTTCTAGACCTATATTATTTTTCTGTTGCTGCATAACAAATTACCACAAACTTAGTATCTACCCCCCACTTATTGCCTTAAAGTTCTGTAAGTCAGACATCTGCCAAGATATGGCTAGATTCACTGCTCAGGCTTAAATCAAGTTGCCAGCTGGCTGCATTCTC
The DNA here is from genome assembly GCF_030435805.1 of Mustela lutreola. Taxonomy (NCBI): domain Eukaryota; kingdom Metazoa; phylum Chordata; class Mammalia; order Carnivora; family Mustelidae; genus Mustela; species Mustela lutreola. The sequence continues at coordinate 70,120,524 of NC_081297.1, read as the reverse complement.
ATCTGGAGCATAGGGCCATTTCCCAAACTCCTTCTGTTGTTGACAGAATTTAGTTCCTTATAGCTACGGGACTGAGGTTCCCATTTTCTTGCTGTGTCTGTCGGGATTGCTCTCAGCTACTAGAGATGCCTCATATTCTTGTCCCCTAACCCCCTCCATGTCAGCAATAGAAAACCTCCCTCTCACATTTCATATCTCGTCAACTGTCTCTACTTCTCCCAACCAAAGAAAACTCTGCTTTTAAAGTGTTTCCATGATTAGGTTGGGTCCACCCAGATAATATCCCTTTTGAGTAACCCAAGGTCAACTTAGTAATCTTAATTAAATCTTCAAAATTTTTTCTTGAAATATAAGAGAACATAATCACAAGAGAGATATCTTAACATAGCCATAGGTTCGGCCCAATCCCATGGGGAGAAGATTATACGGGGCAAGAATCATTGGCCACCATCTTAGAATTTTACCTACCATAAGAGCCTGAGGATGTAGGACAAATAAACATAGGCTTCTGAAGCTATCTGAATATCTGTCTCATCTCATCAACTTTTGTTCTCAAACCAACTCTCTCCCCAACTTTCTCTTCCCATAATTGTCCTCCAAGTTCAGCATAAATTTCATTAACTTTACTTTGAAATATATTTTGTATGTTTTCTCTGCATGCTTATAATTTAGTTATAGCCATATTATCCATGCATTACTGCAATAATCTATTTTCTACTCTTTCTTGATCTGAGCTCTTGTGTCTTTCCAGGACTGAAACCATCCTGCAAAACTATGTCTATGAAGGATATACTAATTTAAGGACAATCAATAGGGTTTCTTTTCTATAGCATCAAATCAAACCTTTATTGGAAACTTTTAAGGCCATTAACAATATGGTCTCACTTATAAACCACCAGCCTTATTTCTGCTTCCTACCCAACCCATATTCCCTATCTTTTGCCCTATCTAGACTGGTTTCTGCATTGCCTCACAATACATTATGATTCCTAACAGTTTTTTCCTCTACCTAAGATGATCCTTTGTCTTGAACTTTTTTTTCTCTTCCCTCAAGGCAAGAAGTAATTCTAGTGCCACCTTAAGACTTTTCTTTATTCCTGATTATAGTTTGATATATGATATATGATAGCCTTCTCTCCTTAATTAGATTAGAGCTTATTTCCCTAACTGTGTTATAAAGAACTCAAGGGTAGATATATTCGTATCTTAGAATTTTATGCTGATATGTACTTGTCCCTCAAAATATACATCCTGATTACTTTTTCTTAATAAAGAAATGATTAAGTCAAAGTCAAAATCTATTACTGAGAAATATATGTCTACAAAACAAGTGGATTTAAAGTGGCTGCTCTCTGTTCATAAAACATACCAGAAAATTGGAGCATTAAATATCTTTGCTTGAGATATTTAGGTAAACTCCAGTGACACTGCCAATTACTTGGCTCATTGCCACCAAGTGGTTTTAAACTGAATTATATAAATAATGCCTCAATTTTCTCTTTTTTTGCTAATAGAGATCCTAGGAGCAGAACACAGATTAGGTCCATATCTCAGTTTACAGAAAAATATCTGAAATTATATTTACAGCCAATTTTGCAATTTTCAGAAGACTCTTGTTTTGAAGAAAGGAATGCCTTTAACAATAGTCCATCTTTAATCTTTATCTCCTAAAACCTCCATGTGGTATTTGTAATTTTTGGCCATCAATTCATTATTGAAATTATCTTTCTCTTTGGCTTCTATAATATTGTTTTCTTCTGGATCTCTTTATATATCACTTCATATATCTCTGGCCTTAACAGTCTCCATCCTTCTCTAGATACACCATAAAAATAGGTGATTTTCAAGATTCTGTTCTTGATATTCCTATTATCTTTTTCATTTTTATGTTTTTACCTGAAAAATCATATTCATCTCTGTGATTTTATCAGTTACTTATATTTTAACATTCACTTGTAATTCAGAATGTGACTTTTCTTTGGCTCAGATTCCTATCCCCAACTATAGATATCCTGTAGCCTCTTCAACTCAACGGTGTGTTTGAAACAGAATTCATAATATTTCATTTCTGCTTTCTTTCATATTTCTCATTTCAGTTAATGGCATCACAGTCCTCTTAGTCACACAGTTTAGAAACTGCAAACATCTGCCACTTTTCCCCCATGCTTCACTACCCACGCACCGCCATTTCCACATTGTTTCAAATTGGTCTTTTGCCTACAATATTCTTTCCACTGTAGAAACCTGTTCATCTTTTGGGTCTAATTTCATTAACCCTCCCAGCTTCTTTGCACACCTGAAAATGATTCCATATTCCTGCAGACTTCCATAGCATCATGGTTCGTAACTTTGGATATAATTGTCTCATATATATAAGCATCCTTCAACTTGCAACAAATTCCTTAAAGGCAGATTGTTCCTCTGTCCCTTCAATTTAGCTCTGTGCCTTTGGCACAATAAATGCTCAACACTTGTTTCTGAAATTCTCTGTGTCCCTGCATGCATTACAATATAACTTTCTTATTCAAAAGACAATAACCTTTTCTCAATCTTATACATTACCTGAAGTAGCATTTTCTGTCAAGGGACTTTCTAAATTCTTGATGAAACTACACTCTCTCTGTAGCTTCAAAATTCTTCAGCGGGTTGACCAGATAATGTTGATGATCTGCTTTGTAATGCTGGTAATTAACTACTAATTAAATTAAATTTACAAGTCAGTCCTTTGTTCACTAGTGCTGGCATGTTCTTCCCGTTTTTGAGAGAGGCAGTGTTTTGTTTTTTTTCCAGTTTGTCCTGAATTATTCTTATAAATGAAAGATTCTTCACAAATTTCTAAGAGAAACTAACGATGTATCTGCAGTAGTAAAACTTTAGATAATTTTCAAAATCCCTTCCTTTAGAATTCAAGACTGAAGTATGTCTCTTATCAGTCTTAATACTAATATTTTGATCTTCCATTGTGACATGACATTACTTCCTTTAAATATTTTTGTACAACTTTAGGGAATTTTTCTGTTCCTATTTTCTATTTTCATCTTCTTTCATAAGGAAAGCATTTTATGTTCATAATATCTGCTTTTCTAATCATTATATCACATGTTTATGATAATTGGAAAGATTTTTTTTCTTCCAAGGGTACTTGTAGAGAGTTCTGGAAGCATTCCTCCCAATGGACAGTCTCCTGATGATATATCCTTTTTCAGAGATATTTGAGATGATGCTCAAAATATAGTCAGGCCTTGGTTTTGACTTATGTAAACATCTTAGCTTCAACAAAGCCACAAAATTTTACTCAAACCTTTATATTAACCTCATATCTAAATACATCCTATTTTTAAAACCAAAGAAAGCATACTTTCATCCTGCTCATCCCTACTTGACAAGACCCTAGTCTGTCTTATTTTTTTAAAGCAAATCTAACAACAGGAGAAGATACAAGTTGACATGTTAAGTTTAACATTTCTGCTTTGTATTTGTAAAAGTCAAAATACACTTGGAGTATCATAGCTATCATTTTATTTTTCATTAGCCAATAGTGAGTGTCATTCTTCCTGGCATTAGCTGTAGTTGATGTGTCTATATCTGTAGTCTTACCTTTATTATCATTTTCATTACTGAACTGGTAGTAATATTTTATACCCAGGGCAACAATTACTAAAGTATGTCTCATATGTTGTCCTCTATTAAACTGATGAATGATTTCATATGTATAAGATAATTCACTAGTAAGAAAAAATTGCACTAGTGATTTGCTAAGAGACACAGAAGATTAACATGCCCATTTGGTTTATCCATCCTAATTTTTGTTTGTTTGTTTGTTGGGTTTTTTTGGTATTACATTGGCTTCTTTCTTTAGAAGCTCCACAAACACTGGAAGAAATGCTATCAATTGCAGTAACATTTGGGCTTGGTGAAGGGTGAGGAACAAACATTATCTTCTCCAGGTTAAATAAATTCACTTATTTATTCAATTGTATTTTAAGGGTCAATAATATGCCAGTCCTTGGTATAAGTAGTAAACAATACATCCCATATCCTCCACTTTATAGTCTGCTTAATATTATTTTCCTAAAACATATGTTCTACTCAACACCTTAAAGTGCCTTAAAGTATGAGGCACAAATGTCTTCTCCTGAACAAGACTACCTATGCTTTATATCAATAGCATACTTTCAAGTACCTCTGGGTAAACTGACATCACTCAGACATAAGTAGAAGAATTCAAGCCACTAAAAAAACATGTCCACCTCTTATAACTAGATGACTGATCCCCAGGATCCTGCTTAAACTGCAGTGATTTGACATTGGAGAAATCCAAGGGGCATTGTTTATATTATTTAGGCTGTCAGGACACTGTGCACATAAATTGAAATCTGCATGGCCAAATTCTCCAACCCAGATCCATCTTTTTCAGGCTACTTCTTTCTTGGCCTTTCAGGAACAAGAGTTGCTAGATTCTTGCTCATCTCTATCTGTTGGCACTTTCTGAGCTCCTGTTGTGGTCAGAATCAGGGCACTTCTCTTCATAGAATAACAGAGAGATATGAAGATAAATAATACATAAATATTTGGCTTAATGGACAATGTTAGAATCTAATAATTTCCTTTGCAGACTCCAGATCCCAACAAAAACAAGTTGAGTTGGGACGCCTGGGTGGCTCAGTTGGTTAAGCAGCTGCCTTCGGTTCAGGTCATGATCCCGGCGTCCTGGGATCGAGTCCCACATCGGGTTCCTTGCTTGGCAGGAAGCCTGCTTCTCCCTCTGCCTCTGCCTGCCACTCTGTCTGCCTGTGCTTGTTCTCGCTTCTATCTCTATGACAAATAAATAAATAAAATCTTAAAAAAAAAACAAAAACAAGTTGAGTTAATAACTGCATCTCCTTTTTCAGGGATTCTATCTTAACAAATATGTTCAGTTTGGCCAAGAATGGACAGTGACACTTACTTTAAAAAAGCCATATGGAGACTCTGTGCTCTTTTACTAGGTCACTTAGCACACTTTACATTTGTATTCTTTGGTGCTTCCTGACCTCAAGAATAGGAGACCAGAAGGACACTAAACCATTCATTTCCTTATCAACTTCCTAAAGAGATAACTTCACTTCATTGCTTGGCTGCAGTTGTGAGTAAACTTACACATTTCAGGATGGGAACTGGCCTGAGGATCCAAGTGGTGATGGTCTCATATCATTGCGGGGGTGGGGTGCCTGGGTGGCACAGTTGGTTAAGTGCCTGACTCTTGGCTCAGTCTTGGCTCAATCTTGGCTCAGTCATGCAATCTCAGAAGGTGATATGGAACCCCACATCGGGCTCCATGCTCAGAGTGGAGTCTGCTTCAGGTTCTCTTCTTTCTCCCTCTGTCCCTCCTACTCATGCATTCTCTCTCTCTCTCTCTCTCCCTCTGTCTAAAATAAATAAATCTGTTAAAAAAAAAAAGAGAGAAATTGCACTGGCAACATTGATAATTAAAACAAGCAAAATGAAAGGCATTGGCATTCTCTCATGGCCATCTGTGACTTCTTTGTGCTGGTACTTAGTGTTCAGAGGGGAACTGGATGTTTGAATTGGCTCTCAGTTTTGCATGAAAAGTGAAGAAAAGCATTTTTCTACTAATACCTGCTTGTATTTTTTCTCTCTAAACAATGTGGTTAGAAGTATAATATTAAATCATTTTAAATTCCATTTCTATGCCACATTTCATTTCATATATTTAACACCTTGAAATATAATACCTTAATTGTGACATTACATTTACTATCTTGAGCCAAGCATTCTTTTTTTGTAGTGGTAACCTTAAACCTTTAATTTTTAATAGGATTCCCAGATTTTTATTTTGCTATGAGAAATAATGAAACATGATCTGACTTGTTTTAGTTAAGTTTCAAGATTTTGTAAAAAGAAATAGAAGTGATTTTTATTTCCTTTTAGATGTTACAATAATTGTGCAGTATGATCAGAAATGCATGTAATATTCATGACCAGAATAAAAGATTATAGACATTTTAGGGTATGAATATAACAAATATATTAAAACACAGAAATCATAATTATGTTGAATCACATGTAATGCTATCTTTAGTAGTATAAAACATGGTCAAATTTTGACAAGTTTATTTGGCTCAACGTATATTAGGAGATTTTCTATATTCCTGCTGCCTAGTTTTATTAAGATAAAATTGTGTGATAGTAACTCTAAGTGTATTAGACCTTAGAAGCATATGTAAGTCCTTCTCTGTTTTCACTTAATGCCAGCTTTCAGGCTATTTGACTATGCAATAAGTGTATCTTAAAATGGTTATGAATAGAAGAAGGAAAATAATATTAACTAATTTAGTTACTTAAAATCAAAGTTCAGTAATTTTAAAAACCCAGAAATTATGGTGAAGAAGTCGTTAGGACTATGAGTTAAACCACGTTTGGGGGATTATCTGTATTTACTTACACGTTCTACTCTGTCTCTTATCACCCAATATAATGGATATTTAAGTAGGATGTAAAAAGAGTATGTTTTCAGATAAGATCAAGATGATATTATATTTTTAGAATATAGCTAAAGAAAGAAAGTGCTTTGCTATAGGCTGAGTCCTTCTCGGGCTCAGTAGTTGGTCATCACAGTTGTCACCGGCAGTCTGTGTGACATGAGCAAATCCTTTAACCTCTGTGGAAACATTTTTTTTGGTGCACTTTACCAATGACTCTTAGTGTACACACAAAATTTATACTTCCTTGCCAATAATTTGGTGGTTCCCAGGAGCCCACTCAGAGGCTGGGAACCATTGGATTACAAAAGCTCTGTTAACCCTTCTTGGTTTCACATTCTAACTCTTCTTTTGTTGCTGCTGTAAGAGTTGTTTGTTTGTTTATTTATTTGTTTTATTAATTTATTTTTAGAGAGAGAGTGTAAGAGAGAGGACAAGTGGGAGAGGCAGAGGGAGAAAGAGACAGAATCTCAAGCAGGCACCTCCCTGAGCAGGGAGTCCAATGCTAGGCTTGATATCATGACCTTGAGATGATGATCTGATCTGAAATCAAGAGCCAGATGCTTAACCAACTCCATCACCCAGCTCCCCCTACTTTTTAAAAGACTCTTATCAATCTAAAAGGAATCAACAATTGAGGAAAAGCAAACAAACTAGAAATCTGAAAACATGAAATTGAGACTAACCACTCAAGCTGATAATTATGTATGAGTTCTTTTCATTTGACTGGTAGCCAGAAACCAGAGACAGTGAAATTGATGAGCCAGTGTGTCCTACTGGTGTTGGCTGTAGTGTGAAAGGAAATAATCCAGATAATTGTTTAATTGGATGCTACTTAAAAGAGAAGCTGGAACTCCCCAAGAATCATGGTCCAGAGTAAACATCTTTTCAATCATATTGGTTAAATAAAAACCCAAGGATGTTGTATTGATGGCCAGCATTTTTGAGGTTCAATACTGAAAATATTCCTTTTAACTATTCCCTGCCAGTTCTTGTCAGGCTCTGTCAGTTTTACTTTTCAATGTTAAGTATTTTTGGATGATAATTTTCCAATATTTTACTTGTAGTGGAACAAGAAAATAAATCAAATCCTTAGCTACACAGTTACAGAAGGATAATATTCAAGAGCTTCCTATGAGAGGCAATTCATACAAAGGTGACACAGATCATCATAAGACAGCCTGGATGAGAATCATTTTATATCATTTATATTTTACATTTTGTTACTTATAAAGTCTGTAACCCAGGTGAACTTTCTGTGACTCAGTTTCTGCACTTGTAAATTGGGGGTGGTGATAATAGGGTTGTAGTAAGGATTATACAAGTTAATTTGTGTAAAGTGCTTATACCAATGCCTGGCAATTATAAGTGGCACAAAATGCGAATAATGTTTGCTACCATTACTGTTTCTTTTGTAGCAGTTTCACATAAAAAAAAAAAGTGTTTTTGTATATTTTAACTGAGTCATGACTCTTTTTAAAACTGGTGTTCTGACTGAATTATCACGGAATGGTAAAGTCTACAAGTCTTCTTTACCAGAAGCGACTGAGAAAAACAAACCATGTGCAATACATTTCCTTCTATAGCTCTATCTAGAGAGGGGGCTAAATATAATTTTGGAGGTGGAACAACCAATTAATGTATTTCAGTCACTCTTTTTCCTTTCTTTTTTCCAATTGCTTGAGACTTTATTTTAAGGGCTCTTTCTCTGAGCTGTATGCCTTCATATTTAATGATTGCTATTTTAATTCTTTTCATAGTAGTAAATATTAAATATCAGGCAGAATACTTCCTTTAATTTCTATTTGGAGTAATAAAATATTACCAGTAACTTTTTCCTTGATATCTGTAGCAATACTCTATCAAAGCAGAAGTACTTCATAAAGCCAGGAAAACTTCTATGAAAAGTGCTTAGAGTATTATATATTGGATAATTGAAAATATATCAAATAAAACAAATATCCAAGAGATGAACTTGGGAAGCTTTCACACAACGGGCATGATAAATTTGAAGTACCAAAAAGTTTTAATGATTAATTTTAATGATTGTATTCACAATGAGATTATTAGCATGAATAAGAATAACTCTTTTGTAAATCTTGAAAGAGGTGAGGTTTCCGATAGCTTAGCAAACACTTATTCCAAACTTCCAGATTTTGACACCTAAAAATGTGCCTTTGAATATTTAATTTTACATTATCAGTTTATATATTTAGACTAATGGAGTAACTAATTAAGACTAATTAGAGTATGAACTCCTGTATAATCAACTGTCCTCACAAAATGAGATCCAGGTATATCTCAGGAAAAGTACAGGGGTGATATTAAAAAATATTAAACTGTAGATTTCTGGAGAAGGTGGTGGAGTAGGAGGATCCTAAGCTCAGTTCATCTTATGGATATAACTAGATAACACCCACCTCAGTGTATGTAACCCAGAAAATGACCTGAAGACTGGCAGAACAGACTCCACAACTAAATATAGAGAAGAAGCCACATCAGAGAGGTTAGAAAGGGTGGAGATGTGGTCTGGGGCCAAAGGGACCTGCATAATTATCCCTAAGAGGGAGTGACACAAGGACATGGTGAAGGGAGAGGAGCAGATGCTCACACCAAGCACCCCAAGCACCAGGGATCCAACTGGGGAAGAAAAATTTCTATAACATTTGTCTTTGAAAATCAGAGGGGCCTAACAATCAGTAGGACTTAAGATCTGGAACATTAAAAATCAGTGGGCTAGGCTCTGGGAGGACAAGGAGGGCAGAGTCCCCACCTATAAAGAGACAGCACAACAAACAGTCCTGCTGAGATATAGCAGAGCCTGGGGTACACAGGCAGGGGATTTATTTACTAATCTCAGAGCATGTTCTGGAAGGACAGGGATCTTTGGGAGACTCCTCTAGGAAAAAAAGAACTGTTAGGCACCATTTCCTTCCATGGTCCCCCAGCCTAGATATATGGACACTTTCAAGAACCAGCACAAAGCAATACTCTCCACCTAGCTTGCTAATAGTGCCTACCACCCATGCTCACATCTGTGGATCTGACCCCTCTAACCCAGTTGGCCTAGCAGGAGTTTACCCTGATGGCTGCAGGTCCCCTTGCTCAGTAGATGAGGATGGACTTTGGTGGCACCACATGTTATGCCTCCTCCAACATGCCTTTGGTCACAGCCCATTCAAACTGATGCCACAAGATTGGCAGTAGGCAAACAGCCCCCCAAAAGCCAATACCACTCCAAAGTCTCCTACCACCAGGAGAGGAGAAAATAACCACACATATTAATCTAACTATAGGCCCTTCCACCAGTGAAAGTTTCTCAAAGGACAGCACAGGTAAAGCACCCTGTAGTTCAGTGCTACTGCATTTCTGGCAAATGCTTGATCTGACTTAACTCCAGCCCAACGCTGGCCCACTAAAAACACAGAGACCCAACCCTGTCCACAATAGACAAAGCCATTGCAGATGAATGGATTGAAGGCAGATGTGGCTCAGCTAAAACAGTAGGGCCCATGCAGCATGCACAGAGGATTCCCCTGAAGTTCTAGGTTCTGGTGAACAAGGGACACTGCACAGCAGGGCAAGACCTCTTCCTCATAAGGCCACTAAACTCAAGTGCAGGAGATATAGCTGACTGCTAACACACAGAATCAGACAGAGTGTTAGACAATATGAGGAGACAGAGGAATGTGTCTCAAATGAAAGGACAGGACAGAATCACAGCAAAAGAGCTAGACAAAATGGAAATAAATAGTAATAAAGTAATGGTCATAAAGATATTTGCTGGATTTGAGAAAAGAATGGAAGACCTCATTGAGATCTTCAACAAAGAGATAAAAAACATAAATTTTTTTTTTTAAAAAGAGATAGAAAATATCAAAAAGAACCAGTCGCAGATGAAAGACTCAGTAACTGAAATTAAAAATGCATTACATAGAATAAATAGTAAGCTAGAGCAAAAGAATGGATCAGTGACCTTGAGGACAGAGTAATAAAAAGAAATCAAGTTGAACAAGAAAGACAAAAAATAATAACAAATGAAAATAGACTTAGGGAACTCAACAACACTATCAGGTGTAATAACATTTGAATTATAAGAAACTAGAAGAAAAAGAGAAAGTAGGAAGCAGAAAATTTATTTGAAGAGATAATAGCCAAAAAGTTCACAAATCTAGGGAAGGAAACAGATATCTAAATCCAGGAGACACAGAGAGCCACCAAAAGAATCAGCCCAAGAAGGCCCAATACCAATAGTCATTAAGATGACAAAAGGTAGTGAGCAATAGAGAATTTTAAAAGCAGCAGGAGAAAAAAAAAAAAAAGTCACATACAAAGGAAACCCCATAAAGTTTTCAGCTGATTTTTCAGCAAAAACTTTGTAGGACAGATGGGAATGGCATCATATACTCAAAGTGTTGAGAGGGAAAAACCTGTTACCAAGAATAGTCTATCCAACAATGCCATCATTCAGAATAGAAGGAAAGATAAAGAATTACCCAAACAAAAGTTAAAGGAATTAATGAGCACCAAATCTGACCTACAAGAAATATTAAATATTTGTCTGTCAAATAAATAAATAAAATCTTTAAAAAAAACACAGAAAAGTAGGAAATACTAAAGCATTTGAATTAAGTATATCTATAAAAATCAGTCAAGAGAATCACAAAATAAAAGGATGTAAAATAGTACACAATATACCTAAACATGGAGGGGAGAGGAGTAAAGAATGAGTTCAAATTTAAGTGACCCTCAATTTAATATAGGCTTCTAGATGCATAAGATTTTATATATAAACCTAATGGTAGCCACAAATTAAAAAACAACAATATGATAGATATGCAAAAAATGAAGAGAAAGGAATCTAAGTATATCACCAAAGAAAGCCAGCAAACTGTGAAAGAAGAGAACAAGAGAAGGAAGGAACAGAGAAGAAGTACAAAAACAGGTAATGAAATGCACTAAGTACATACCCATCAATAGTTACTTTGAATGTGAATGACCTAAGTGTTCTAAACAAAAGACATTGGTAATGGAATGGATAAAAAAGCAAGAACTATCCATAAGCTGCCTACAAGGCAATGCGGATTGAAAATGAGAGAAGGAAAATAATTTATCATGCGAATGAAAGTCAAACTTCACTATTTGCAGATGACATGATACTATATAAGGAAAACTTTAATAACTTCACCAAAACACTACCAGAACTGATAAATGAGTTCAGTAAGCTCGCAGGATACAAAATAAATATATAGAAATCTGTTGCATTTTTGCACTAATAATGAAGAGGCAACAGGGAAATTAAGAAAATCTCATTTACAAATGTACCAAAAATTAAAATACTTAGGAATAAACTTAACCAAGGAAGTGAAAGACCTATACTCTGAAAACTATAAAACACTGAAAAAAGAAATTGAAGAGAACACAAAAATTAGAAAGATATTCCATGCTCATGGATTGGAAGAACAAATATCGTTAAAATGACCATACTACCCAAAGCAATGTACAGACAGATTTAATGCAATCCTTATCAAAATACTAACAGCATCTTTCACAGAATAAGAACAAAGAGTCCCAAAATTTATATGGAACTACAGAAGACCCCAAATAGCCAAAACAATCTTGTAAAAGAACAAAATGGGAGGTGTCACAATCCCAGATATCAAGATACACTACAATATTATTGTAATCAAAATAGTATGGTACTGGCACAAAAAAAATGACACATAAATCAATGGAACACAATAGAGAGCCCAGAAATAAACCCAAGATTATATGGTCAATTAATCTTGGGCAAAGGAGGCAAGTATTTGCAATGGAAAAAAGAGAAGTCTCTTCAACAATTGGTGTTGGGAAAACGGGAGAGCTACATGGAAAAGAATGAAACTGGACTACTTTCTTATACCATATACAAAAATAAACTCAAAACGGATTAAAGACCTAAATGTGAGACCTTAAGTCATAAAAATTCTAGAAGAGAGCACAGGCAGTAACTTCTCTGACATTGACTATAGGAACATTTTTCTGGATATGTCTCCTGAGGCAAGGAAAACAAAAGCAAAAATATGCTGTTGGGACTACATAAAAATAAAAAGCTTTTCCACAGCAAAGGAAATAATCAACAAAACTAAAAGACAACCTATTGAGTGGGAAAAGATATTTACAAATGACATATCTGATAAAGGATTAGTATCCAGAATATATAAAGAACTGATAAAATTCAACACTAAAACCCCCCAAATAATCTAATTATAAATGGGCAGAAGAAATGAAAAGACATTTCTCCAAAGAAGACATACAGATGGGTAACATGCATGAAGAGAGGCTAGACATCACTCATCTCAGGGAAGTGCAAATCAAAACGACAATGAGCTGTCACCTCATTCTTGTCAGAATGGCTAAAATAAAAAATTCAAGAAACAACAAATGTTGATGAGGATATGGAGAAAAAGGAACCCTGGCTCACTGTTGGTGGAAGTGAAAGCTGGTACAGTGAACGTGGAAAACAGTATGGACAGTCCTCAAAAAAATTAAAAATAGAATTTCCATATGATCCATGATTACTTGTTATTTACCCTAAGAATACAAAAACACTAATTCCAAAAATATGTGCATCTCTGTGTTTATTGCAGCATTCTTTACAATAGCCAAATCGCAGAAGCAACCCAAATGTCCACTGATCGATGAATGGATAAAGAAGAGGTGGTTTATACCTATACAATGGAACATTACTTAGTCATTATAAAAACAAAACAAAACAAAACCCTTGCCATTAGAAACAACATTTATGGATATAGACAGTGTAATGTTAAGTGAAATGTCAGTGAGAGAAAGATATATACCATAAGATTTCACTTGGGGAATTTTAAAAACAAAACAAATAAAATAGAGACAAACCAAAAAAGAGACTCTAAACTAGAACAAACTGATGGTTATCAGAGGGGAGATCAGTGGGGGAATGGGTGAAATAGGTGAAGGGGATTAAGAAGACAGGTATCATGATGAGCACTGCATAAAGTATAGAATTGTTGAATAGCTATAATGTACACCTGAAACTAACATAACCCTGTATAGTCACTATAGTGGAATTAAAAAAAAAAAAAAAAAGAGGCAGATCCAACTGGAATGTCTTTCTGGGCACTTATTCCTTTCACAATGTCTGATCCTTGGATGAAATTCTGGTCATAGAGAAGCCATCTCATCCTCATAAAGGTGAAAGTCTTATTAAGAAGAGAGGAGAAGGATGATAAAAGGAGCATTGTTCTGACTGATAACTATTGGGCCAATATATGCTATTCAGAGATATCTTATTTCATGAAATATATAAACTTTTTACTTAGGAGAAAGACAAAAAACAAAAAACAAAAACAAAAACAAATTGACTTAACCTGGAGAGAAATTTGTTTAAAATCCCTTTATTCTTATGTTTTACCATATAGTATTTGCTATTTCTTTCTACTGAATTATAATAGTTATTTAGGATTCCTCCCATGCTTAATTAATCCATTTGGATTTCTGGAAATGATCAAAGGTATTCTAAATGGTAGCTGAGATGATCTGTAATTTATATTTTGGAGATCATGTGTGAAATTCTTTTGATAGTTTGCAATTTAATAAAATTAGTAAATTGTATTAGAAATTTTTACTTTTCAAAAAAATTTTAGATATATCTTTACTATTTATTGGGGGGTGGGTAATCTAAGAGGGGGTCCATTATTTTCATTCTATCAAAGTATAACTTATAACAAAATAAGTTGTGAAAAGGAAACTCAGTATTTAGGTTTAGAAATCTGCTTTGTTCAACTTAAAAGAGATGGTCTAGGGTGGTCCATATTACTCTTTTTGTATCAATTATTATCAGACATCAGAGGGCAAAAACAGTTAATTTCCAAAATGGGTTTGTGTTCTTCTAAGGTGTTATTTCACTTCCATATTTTTTTCCATTTTTTCTTCTCTCTTTTTTAATTTCCTTTTTTCCACTTTCCTTTTCTTCTTCTTTTTTTCCTTCCTTTCCTTCCTTCCTTCCTTCCTTCCTTCCTTCCTTCCTTCCTTCCTTCCTTCTTTCCTTTCTTTCAATAAAGATTATTTTTGAAATAATTACTCTTTTTTATTTTCTCCTTTACAATTCAAACATGATCAGGTATGTTCAGGGCGACATAGCCATGGACTTCTCATTATAGTTCCAAACAATATCCAGATACCAAGATAGCTCTGCAAGCAGAAGCTAAACTACATTATAGGCAATTCTCTGGCAGATTAAATTTTTGCACTTTCATTTACTTTTCACATTACACATTTCAGATTTACTTTGAATGTCAATATTAAAGACTAATTTGAGGAGCTCCTGGATGGCTTAGTTAAGCATCTGCCTTTGGCTTAGATCATGATCCCAGGGTCCTGAGATGGAGTCCCACGGTGGGCTCTCTGCTCAGCAGTGAACCTGTTTCTCCTTCCGCCTTCTGCTTCCCCTGCTTGTGCTCTCTCTGCCAAATACATAAATAAAATCTTTTAAAAAATAAAGAATAAAGCCTAATTTAAGGACCTGATTTTTATAAAAATCTTAATTGTTACAACTCCCAAAAACATTCGTTGACTTCCATATGATATAATTATATAAGATTGTATGGGGGTTAGAAAGATAAGAGATAATGTTGGGCCTCTAGTATCTTATAACAAGGAATGGGTAATCAAACATGGTATGACCTGGACAGGTCACTAGGTCATCTATGACCCAAGACCTATGAGGAGAAATGGCTACACTGTTGGCATGTAAGAGTGTTCCATGGAACTCCTCAGGCTGTGAGGATTATGATGGGATTGGTCTAACTAACCCTTTCTTTTATAGGACAATAATAGAATTCTAAGACTCAACTCAGTCACTCACCATCTGCGTTATGCTCTTACATAGGCATGTCTGCTACCTTCAGTAAATTAGGCACATGTAATGAGAGCTACACACCAGTGTTCTCTTGGGGGGGACACATATTGCACTAGCCAAGGTCATTTGTAATATTGTTGTGGATAATTATTTGTTCTATAATCATTATCTTAATGTTCTTACGGGAAAATCTTGGGTGGATGTTATCATACCTTTTTTTCATTGCTTTTGGAAGAAAGCACTTCATTTACTTCTTTGTTCGCCTTCATTTTGGCGAACATGCCTTGGCAAAGGGTACTTGGCAAAGGGTACTTGGCAAAGGGTAGGGCACTGGATTCAGCACAGATCGCATGCAGTCTTCCCTGTCTACGTCATTAGGTCTAATGTTCTTTAATGAACGTCTTGTTCCTTGCAGGACTGTTCTCTTTACTCTGACTTCTGTGGTGGTACTTGTCATTACAACGGACTGGATCAGCTGGGATAAGCTGAATCGAGGTTTTTTGCCCAGCGATGAAGTTTCCAGAGCATTCCTGGCCTCTTTTATCTTGGTCTTTGACCTCCTTATTGTAATGCAGGTAAGTGTTTTCATGTTTCCCTTCTCTCCCTAAAGCCGCTCTATGCTTTGTTACCAATATAACTAACGCTGTATGTATATACAGTGAAAACTCCACAAAGCTAAAGAAGTGCAGAGTTTACAGTTGCTATTGATGGGGTCTTCTCTGGCCATGGTTTCATCAGTTTTACTGGGAGGATATGCCAGCTGGGCTTTTATGAAAGGAGCACCAAAAATCCATTGTATGAACACTGCAAGGTGGGCCCTGAGAAACCGTACAGCATGGTGATGTTTTCTGCCAAGGCTTCAAAACAAGGCAGAACAACAACAAAAAAACCCTGTCATTTAGTAAATGAAAAGCTACAGAGATGAGCATGATATAAAGCCAGCAAAGCAGGGATAAGCAATTGCCAGAGCAACTCAGGGTTTTATAGCAGTTGAAATGGAATGATGTAAAAATGCTTTTTCTG
This sequence comes from Mustela lutreola, assembly GCF_030435805.1. Lineage (NCBI taxonomy): Eukaryota > Metazoa > Chordata > Mammalia > Carnivora > Mustelidae > Mustela > Mustela lutreola. Next base: position 70,104,144 of record NC_081297.1, on the reverse strand, counting down.
GTTATGGAAATTATCACTTTCTTTCGGTACTCACTAGGGATCATTCCATTTTCATGTAAACAATATTTCTGCCCTGCTCAGCACCAGACTGTTTGTACAATAGCATTCCTTTAACCACTGCTACTTGGGTGATCTGCTATGGATGCTTTGGGGTCTTAGGACCCCCAAATGGAGGAATGTTCCTTTGTATGAGGCTGAAAGAAACATTAACTATTTCTTGGCACTTTATCTCGTTCATTAAATGTCCATTCATTGGCTAGACTTCTTATTGGTTTTAGGAAGCAATTTGGGGTTTTCCCCTCTGAGGCATTGTAAGTTACCAGGACAAAGGCCACAGTCGCTGATGGGAAGGTAAACACTGTTGTGTTCCAAATTTATGTGAGATTTCACAAGATGACAGATTGGTTTTCTCATTTCTAGAGGCAAAGAAGTGATATTCTTAGTATCTTAAAAGAGAATAACAGTTTTGTTTTGGTCTTGTTTTGTTTTTTTTTTTGCTATATAATATAGCCCAGGCATTACGTTCAAGATGGTTCCTAGAGTATATTGCTATTTTAGTGGATAACAATTTAAAATATGTTATCAACTTAAAACATTATATGAAATTGAATGTTTGTCTCACCTAAAAATTGATTTTTTAAAAAATTTTCTGTGGGCTAGTTTAGCATAGTGGACAAATTAAGAAAGCATGGTAGTTTCCATATCTGTCTCTTACTTGCTATACGATGTCCTCTGGATACTCATAAAATCAAATTTGAAACACTAATGCAATAATGCATGATGCATTACTTGTTTAGAGGCTGTTCTTATCTTCTTTCATCTAATACTCCTAAATGATACACTTCCTGGCATGACGTAACTGCTTTGGTCAAATGGCCTAGTCAAAGGTATTAGTAGCCAAGTAGACCATCGTCTTTTAGATTTTTTTTTTAATTTGTATATGTGAGAGAATACATTTCCTGACTTTGTAGCACTGTCTGTCACCTTCTACCCTCTTTTACATCGTTTTAATTATTGTTCCAATAAGGTCACTAAAATCAGAGACTCGAGAGGGAAAATGTAACATTGCAATTTACAGGTGTTATGGACTCAGTCAAAAAGTACTTAGTAAAGAGGGCTAGAAGAAAGGAAGGATAGTCAGGATTTATGCAGGCAGAGTCAGCAGGACTGGGAAGGGGAAGGCGTTCTAGATGAAAGAAGGGACATGAACATGTGGAGTCAGTCAAGTGCTCAAGTGTTCAGAGCGTAGCTCGAGCACCGAGTGACTGAAAACAGAATTCGTGCTGAGGAATGTATCAGTTTGGACCATTTTGGCTGCAAGTAACAAATAACCCTGCCAAGCTAGCTCTATCAAAGGGAGAATGTATCACTGCAATGTAAGGATGTCCTACAGAATTAAACAGGAGGGACGCAGTTCCTTTTTAGGGACACATGAAAGCAGAGACCAAAGTGTACCAGGGAACCTCGACCTAGCTTTTGTTCTCCTTCTCCCCAACCCCCCACCCCCGCCGCTTGTTTTTTTTTAACTTCTGTTTCGTTTTCTTCTCTTATTCTAAAGCAGGATTTTGAGCTTCCCAGTTCACATGGAAGAAAGTGGCTACAGCCAGCACCTCAGAGGGAGACCACTCTCTAGTTGTCAGGCTTAATTTCACATTCCTGGGTAAAGTACTGCAAGGACTAGATCACACCCACCAGTGAAATGACTGGGCGTGAGTCCACGGAAGAGCAGAGAGACACTGGGCCTTAAAAGCCAAATTAGTTGATGTCTAATATGAGGAAGAGTCCAAAAGGAGGCGCAAGAGGTAGGGCCCTTAACTCTTTTCCTCTGTCCTTCAGTACTGAGTCAGCTGGCCAGGCCAGTAGATTTCTCTTTTGCTCTGTCTCTTGTAGCATAATCCTTTCTTCTCATTTCTCTACGTCTATTCAGTTCTGACTCTCCTCTACAACTGTAAAATAACCTCCTGTGGATACTTCTGCTTCCAGAGGTCCCCTTGTCCCATATGCTCTATGAGGCTCAGCCTCATAAACTTCCAATCTCAAATGCCATTCTGTCCATGCCTCTTCTCAGCCACAGTGACTCCACATTGTCTAAGGATAAAGTACAGACCCCAAGAGTGTGCACTCAGTGCCTCCCTGATCTGGCTCTGGCTGTTTCCTTTCTCACCTGTCTCCTAGGTTCTAGCTCTACCACAGACCAAAGGGCTTGTTGTTTGGCTTCTGACCACAGCACACTTACTCCAGATGTCTTTTTCTCTCCAAATGTGTTTCCTTCTGCTCTGTTCACCTAGACCCTGCCATTGAGCACCGTGCCAGTTCCCTCTCATGAAAACCTTGTAATCACTTCCTCCGTGGAATTCCTGCAGCACCTTTTACCTGGACTACAAATCACTACGTCACTTTTTTCCTGCTCTGTGGAGCAGGAACTGTAGCTTATAACTATATATCCCTGGAGTCTCCCTACCAGAGTCTCACATGGGCAGCAGTATGCCCAGAGTAATAACTGCTTGCTGAGGATAAAGAAGTGACATTTGAACACTGAGTCTCATGCAAACTCTGTCCCCCTTTGGGAGCATCATGTTGAAATTTTGGGAACTAGTGCATGAGCATTTAAGAAAGAGAATGAATTTTGGGAAGCAGAGCCTTGGAAGATATATATGTTCAAGATATTTAAAAATATTTAATACAAATATCCTAACAAGTCCAAAACCAACTAAAATGTGATCTGCTTTACTCCAGATTCACATATTTCAGACAAAAGAAAAATAGAAAAGTAGAAAAATTAGTGGAAATGGAGGGAATAATTTTATTAAAAGATTTTTTTCTCATTAGACTTATTTAAGTGACTTAAAAGCAATAGACTTTTCTAAAACTAGAAAAATTCGACTTACACTATCAAAAGATATTTAGTTTGGGGTTAAAAAAGAAAATAAACCTTTAGAAAATGACACTACTTCTGTAAAGATTTTACCCTAACATAGTAGGTCAATTCTGAAAACTTGTAGAAAAAGTATAGTTATTTTTATGACTATTAAGTAGGATTTTTCTATATTTATCATAAAAATCATTTGTTGTATCACATTTTTCTGTAGTCTTAGTAAAACCACTAGAACTAAAGCATAAATAGATGCTAGTAAAATATAGTATGTGACTCATATAAATCACACATTTCTACAGAACATGAGAATTGCAAAAATTCTTCTCTCTGAGGAAATCTTATCTCAAATTCTGTTTAATATTTATAATTTTGCCTTTGATTTTTTATTCCTTTAGTTCATTGCATAAGTACCTAATTTGCAGTTATGTCCCATCCATTGATCTCTCGTTAGATTGAAGAAAAGATATACCTAAATTATGTAATAGTTAAAAATGTAATGTACTGTAATCAAAGGAAAAAAAAAGGTGTCCTAGGAGTCCACCTACTCAAAAGAGAGAGAGAGAGGAAGAGGTCAGTGTAGACAGAATAGTAGGACAAAACTTCAAAGAAGAGATGACAGTAGAAGGATAGGCAGCTGAAGTTTGAAAAGACAAAACAAAAAGACAATTTTCTCCAGCAAAGAGTAGTGTTATAATCATCATAGTAAGAATTTAGTTTTGATACATTACGTTCAGAAAAAATTGGTGAATTCTATTTTTTATTTTTTGAGGAACCTCTGTACTGTTTTCCAGAGTGGCTGCACCAGTTTGCATTCCCACCAACAGTGCATGAGGGTTCCTTTTTTTTCCACATCCTCACCAACACTTGTTATTCCTTGTCTTTTTTATTCTATCCATTCTAATAGGTGTAAGGTGATATCTTACTGTGGCTTTGATTCACATTTCCCTGATGATTATTGAAATTAAAAATAGAAATATCATATCCGATAATTCCACTATAGGTATTTACCCAAAGAGAATAAAAACACTAATTTGAAACAATATACATACTTCTATGTTTATTGCAACATTATTTACAATATCCAAGATATGGAAGAACCCCAATGTCTAACTATAGATGAATGGATAAAGAATGTGTGTTGTATTTCACGGACTGTTACTCAGCCATGAAAACCAAATGAGTGCTTGCCATTGCAACATCTTGAATAGACTTAAGTGAAATAAGTCAGACAGAGAAAGACAAATATCCTATGATTTCATTTTATATATAGAATCTGAGAAACAAAACTAAGGGGAAAAAACCAAAAAGTAGAATTAGACCTGCAAATACAGAGAACAAGCTGATGGTTGTCAGAAAGGAGGAGATGGAGATGGGCAAAATGGATGAAGCAGAGTGGACGATACAGCCTTCCAGTTATAAAATAAGTAAGTAACAGGAATAAAAAGAACAGCATAGGTAAATATATTCCATATTGTAATAACATTGTATGGTGACAAATGGTAGCTATACTTGTGATGAGAATAGTATAATGTAGAGAGTTGTTGAATCACTATGTTGTATACCTGAAAGTAATGTAACATTGTGTGTCAACTGTACTCAAGTTAAAAAAAAATAGCCAAACCCATAGAAACAAAGAGTAGAATGGTGGTTTCCAGGTGTTGAGGGAAATAGGGAGAGGTTGATAAAAAGGTACAAACTTTCAGGTATGAGTAAGTTCAGAGGATGTAATGTACAGTATGGTGACTGTAATTAAAAATACTGTCTTGTATCCTTGCAGTTTACTAAGAGAATACATATTAAGCATTCTCATGGAAAAAGTAACTACATGAGGTAATGGAAATGTTGATTAACTTGATGGTGAGACTCATTTCAGAATGTATATATATAAAATCATCATATTGTACAGTTTAAGTACATTCTAATTTTATCAATTTCACCTTAATAAAATTGGAAAAATACTGTTTAAAGAATGAAATAAAAAAGTAAACAAAACATTTACAAATTCATTCCTACTGTACATCACATCAGGTGCTGGAGACTCAGGACAGAGGGAAAGGAAAAAAAGATTAATGATACAGTCCACAGGAGTTTGTTATCACAAAGGAATTCATAATCTAATAGAATAAATATGAGTAGAAAAGATATTTTAGGAAAACTGTCTTTAGAAGAACTTTTTATTGAGGTAAAAAGCAAATATTACTACTTTTGTCACTTTTAAAATTCATCTCCCCTACCCTCCTAAGATTTAGTTGCTGTTATGAAGGCTTTAAAATAAAGGAACTTTGTCTTGATAACATAAAGAACATTCTGTGCTTTTTAACTAGATAGGAAGAAAGAGAATGAGAGAAGGAAGAGAAGGACTAGTTGGGGGGTTTGGGGAAGGAGAGCTAGGGACGAGGAGAGATGTGGAGCCAGAAAGATGGGTATAAGTGGGGATAACTTGAGGACCCAGTAAAATTCTCCAGTGTGGATGGATGGGTAGAGAGAGGTGCGATTAATCAATGGTAATGATCATGGAGACTGATCAAGGGTTATATCTCTTGTTAAGTTTCCATGCAGTCTTTGTCTCTCCTAAATATTTTACATAATTAAACCCTAGGGGATTAGTGCAGGGAATATTAAAAGCTGTTGAGTTTTACAACTGGATCAGTGTAGTCTAGCATTAAGATAGCATCTGCTGAACAGAGTGCCCAGGAGGCAGAGGAAGCTGTGAGAAGCTAAGTTTCTGGGAATTTATAGGTAAATACAGAAAGGTGTTGCCTTGAACCTCTTCTCTTTAGCATCCTCTCCTCTAGAAAGTTTCTCCTCATCACCTACTGTTATGTGTGCCTTTTAGATTTATGTATACAAATAGGTACATAATATAAAACATACATATATAGTATCAGCTTCATGTGCTTCAAGGAGATGAAAGAAGTTTTCTAGAAGAGAGACTTTTAAAGAGAAGAAGAAGTTTCAAGGATTGTATTTTGGTGAATCCTCACACTGTTGATAAATCTTTTCAATACTTCTCTTTCTTGTAATTTACCTACCTACCTGCCTAGTACCTTCATATTTATTTACTTACATATTTCCTGTAACATGTGAGCTGCTCAAGGAGAAAAACATGTTTTTTCAATTTTTTCACTCCCACAGCTAGCCCTTGTTCAATGCATTACAGTTTTACCATATTTTTTGAATGAAAGAATAAATAAATGAATGATTGCAGCATTATTTCAGAAAAACCAAATAACATGAGGTTTTTCAAGAAGCAAAATATTTACCAACAGCAGGAGAATGAGCCATCAATAATATTAGATTAGGTCATTTTCACTGAATTATGATTTTACTATAATTAAATATCCAAATAAAAATCTCAATGAATTGTTCAGTTAAGTGTTAAAAAGGACTCTTTGGTCTAGTTGAAAAGCACTTAGAGAAAAGCGATATTTCCTGAAAAGTAATTTCTAATGCACTGAAAAAATAATTATGAAAATTGCATCCTAGAAACATTTCACCTTGTAACATCCAAAATGTGTTTGTTTTTTGTTTCATGCATGGTTCTCAGAAGTAGGTCAACTAGTTTAATAGAAGACATGATGACTTTTGGCAGACTTTATTTTAAAACTCCAATCACCTGACTTTAGTTGGGCACTGCTTTTGAGGTCATAGCTATTGAAAGTGGAATCAGTCACTTTAGAACATAGGGCAGAGCAACAAGCATGAACCTATTTTATAGCAATGGTATTTTGACAAGTTGGCATATATTTTCTGAATAAGCTGTTCTGACTGATTTTATTTATAAGCTACTTAGAAGGAAATGGCTGTTTAAATGTCTGGCCACCGGTTTTAATATGGTCTTCAGTTTGGGAATACTTTATCTAACTTTTTCCAAAGTATTTTAAACACTCTTTTGCAATTATTTTCCATCTCCATTTTTCTTACTCAAGGGTTACACTCCTCCTTGAAAACAAGTAATGGCAATCTCTGTTGTCAGTTCCACATGATACCATGGAATAATTGGCTTAGATATTAAGCTATACCTGGATTAACCATAAATGCTTACTGTCTTCATGATATGTGCCTAAGAGGCTGAATCTTTGTTTTATTTACTGTCAACATTTTGTACTAATGACATCACTGACCTAGTGGGAAGACAGATAATCCAAGGGGAATCTCAATATATTATTATTTTTTAAAGATTTTATTTATTTATTTGACAGAGACAATGAGTGAGAAAGGGAACACAAGCAGTTGGAGAGGAACAAGGTTTCCCATAGGCTTCCTGCTGATCAGGGAGCCCAGTGTGGGGCTCGATCCCAGGACACTGGGATCATGACCTGAACCAAAGGCAGACGCTTAAAGACTGAGCCACCCAGGCTCCCCCAATATATTATTTATTGGTAGTCCCCATGACTAACCTCCAAGGAGTAGAAAGACTTCTTATGGTAAGTCATGTCCACATAGTGTGGGGGAGTCCAGCTAAATGGGCAGTCTACAGGAGGTACCAGAGAACAGTTCTTAGCAGGTGACCTATGGTGTTAAGAAAATTTGGCAGAAGGTAAAAGATAAACTGGAAGCACAGGGGTTACCAGGCAGACAAATTTTAGAATCCAGTCATGGGTACTGGAGGGACAAACACACTCTCTTGAAAATGAAGCTAATAGTCTTGTTAACATATGATATAGATCACAGTTTTGAAACAGGCAGCAAGTTCTATGAAGGATTATTGTGAGTACGAGAGATCACTCAAGTCTTTAAGGATAATTTGGGAAGAATGTAGCTTGAAGGAATTATAAGATTTGGTTAAGCAAGTGGAAAATAGAGACATTCAAGTTTCATCCCAGTATAAATGCTTCAGTCCCTGAGGTATTTTTTTTAAAGAGAGATAGAACATGATTAAAAAACTGGCAAAAGATAAATTCTATACTGTTGCACATGAGCAGTAATTTTTTCAAAGCCACGTGGAAGCAGCAAAATATAACTCCTTCAAATTCATATTTTTCTAATGGATGCCTCATTGTCCTCAGGTGCTATGGAATTATCAGTACTTGATCATCACCCCGAAAGAACATTCCAGCCCTAACCCTTACGCCCATCTTTGCATGTGTATCATGGTTGGCCCTGGAAGTCATTATGTAGCAGTTACCACTTGTCATTGTACCACTTGTGTCTGATTAAAAAGTACAATGTTGAAGACATACATTCCACCATCTTACCAGGCTTCCAGCACCTCTGGGGCAGTTTTCAAACTCAGAGTGTGGTTATACCTCAGATCAGAGTTGTATAGGTGACTATATATATATGTGTATATATATATATGTATATGCTAATATATATGTTATATATATATAGCATATATACTATGTATAGTATATATGCTAAATATAACTGACAGACATTCATGTTAAATATCCTGTTCCCAGATGAGATGGGCTAATACTCTGTAGCTATTTTTTTTTTAATTTTTTATTTTTTATAAACATATATTTTTATCCCCAGGGGTACAGGTCTGTGAATCACCAGGTTTACACACTTCACAGCACTCACCAAATCACATACCCTCCCCAATGTCCATAATCCCACCCCCTTCTCCCAAACCCCCTCCCCCCGGCAACCCTCAGTTTGTTTCGTGAGATTAAGAGTCACTTATGGTTTGTCTCCCTCCCAATCCCATCTTGTTTCATTTATTCTTCTTCTACCCACTTAAGCCTCCATGTTGCATCACCACTTCCTCATATCAGGGAGATCATATGATAGTTGTCTTTCTCTGCTTGACTTATTTCGCTAAGCATGATACGCTCTAGTTCCATCCATGTGGTTGCAAATGGCAAGATTTCATTTCTTTTGATGGCTGCATAGTATTCCATTGTGTATATATACCACATCTTCTTGATCCATTCATCTGTTGATGGACATCTAGGTTCTTTCCATAGTTTGGCTATTGTGGACATTGCTCCTATAAACATTCGGGTGCATGTGTCCCTTTGGATCACTACATTTGTATCTTTAGGGTAAATACCCAATAGTGCAGTTGCTGGGTCATAGGGCAGTTCTATTTTCAACATTTTGAGGAACCTCCATGCTGTTTTCCAGAGTGGCTGCACCAGCTTGCATTCCCACCAACAGTGTAGGAGGGTTCCCCTTTCTCCGCATCCTCGCCAGCATCTGTCATTTCCTGATTTGTTGATTTTAGCCATTCTGACTGGTGTGAGGTGATATCTCATTGTGGTTTTGATTTGTATTTCCCTGATGCCGAGTGATATGGAGCACTTTTTCATGTGTCTGTTCGCCATCTGGATGTCTTCTTTGCAGAAATGTCTGTTCATGTCTTCTGCCCATTTCTTGATTGGATTATTTGTTCTTTGGGTGTTGAGTTTGCTAAGTTCTTTATAGATTCTGGACACTAGTCCTTTATCTGATATGTCGTTTGCAAATATCTTCTCCCATTCTGTCAGTTGTCTTTTGATTTTGTTAACTGTTTCCTTTGCTGTGCAAAAGCTTTTGATCTTGATGAAATCCCAGTAGTTCATTTTTTCCCTTGCTTCCCTTGCCTTTTGCGTTGTTCCTAGGAAGATGTTGCTGCGGCAGAGGTCGAAGAGGTTGCTGCCCGTGTTCTCCTCAAGGATTTTGAAAAAAAAATAGCTAGCTCTCCTGTAGCTATTTTTTTTTTAAGATTTATTTACTTATTTGAGAGAGAGACAGGGGGAGAGGGAGACAGAAACTCTTAACAGCAGTGGGACTGTGGTTAAGTCACTTTATCTCTAGGTATCCATACTGTCATCTATAGCATGACAATGTTTCATATCCCATATTACAGGATGTTTATGACAGGCAAATTAAAAATGCAGTTGAAAGATGATATTTTCATATACCTAAATTACATTATTTAGATAGAATGAAACAGATTAATTTAGTTGGAAAAAGTCTCAGGGTTATGCTTTGAATTAAAACGAATCATTCAGGATTGTTTTGATTTTAGCTAAGGAAAAATTTAATAATGTGATAATGGAGTATGCATAACAACGTGCTGCAGCAATGATCTGCAAAGACAGATACACATTATGGGAGTGATTCCCACCCTTACCTGATGAGAACAATCACCAGTACTCTTACAAAGATGTGAATTCTCTGGCTACAGGAACACTGTCAGAAGTTTCTGGTTTAGTAAGTGTGCAGTGTTGCCTGGGAATTACTAGGCATAACAGATGATTCTTGGGACCATGCATTAGAGTCAACTGTATGCTGGTTAAAAATGCAGATTCTTGGGTCTTCCTTTTAGATCTAGACATATTAGAATCATTAGGGAATTTGAGTTGTGAGTATTCATCTTTATTTAGCCCAAATGCAATTTCTCTGAAACTCTCTATTCTAAGGTAATATGCTGGTAACAAGTGAATGTTATTACCTTGATTCAGATGGCTATAGATAAGAGAACCCCAACAAAATTACAAATTGCCAGATGGTACTGGGAAATTATTATAGTTGATGATGTTTGGGGAATTGTTCAGAATTATGCATTGTCCTATAAAATGACATCATTTCTGTGGTGAGTATAGTGAAAGCTAAACAATTAAAACCAAACACATACCTGCTGCCTTTTTCTCTAATTTTTGATGAAAATATATTTTATAAATATCTCTTTGCAGAAAAATGTCTTTATGTCTGAGATGTTCATCATTGATTCAATCTTTGTTAGATTTCAGTAGCTGAGTACTGAACATTTATTTGCAAGTTGAATAAGATCTAAAATATAAGAATATCATGAAACCAATGAGGTCTCTGTTTTAGAATGATGATTTTATACATAAAAAGAATGTGTCTGGGAAAAACTTAAAATCAGTTATTTATAATCTTTGTCATTTTGTCACATTCCTTCTGAAGGTGATGCCAAGATATTAACCTTTTTAAAAAAGATTTTATTTATTTATTTGAGGGAGAGAGAGAGCACAAGAAAGGGGAGCAGCAGGCAGAGGGAGAGGCAAACTCCCCTATGAGCAGCGAGCTTGACTTGGGACTGGATCCCAGCACCCTGAGATCATGAGCTGAGCCAAAGGCGGATGCTTAACCGGCTGAGCCACCCAGGTGCCCCGTCCTCTTTTTGTTGTTGTTAAGGAATAGAATAGAATAGTAGATCTGTATACAAAATGAAAAACTCAGAGATCTAAGAGAGTATGCCTGTCCATGAAGTAGGACAGTAGGAGCCAGGGGTCAGAAGGATTGTTAGTTGGGGAGAAAAAAAGAAAAAGACAGAGAGGTGACAGCAGCCACCACTAACAGAACTTGAAAGAGAGAGAGTGTGTGTTTTATTTTGTTTTGTTGAAATTTTTTCTCTATCATATGCAATGTTATATTCTACATGCAACTTCCTAACAAAATTTCAATTAAAAAATTCTCCAATCCTTTTGGCATTATTTTCCTTTAGTCCTATCCTCCTTGTTTGATTCAAGATGGTTTTCTGGACAAGGTCATTCTGGACATCTGCCCTATTCTCCCTTATCTTTTCATCTGCTGTCATGGCTTCTAGTCTTCCTTATAGGCTGGTGTTTCTCAAGTCCAAATGCTTCTTCTGAATTTTTCACCTGGATATCTAATTGCCAAGTGGCTATTTCCGCCTAGACATTCCATGGCTTCTCTGGTTCATCGTTTTTAAAACCAATCTATCATGATGTTTATAAAAAATTAAAAAATAAAAAATTTTTAAAAATTGCCAATAAAAATAATAATTAAAAAAAAAACAATCTATAATGACTTTAATCCTCTCAATCACTCAAGCCAAAAACCTGGGTCATATCCCAGATTTCTCTCTCTCATCTGTCTTGCAGTCCATTGCCAGGCTTATACATTTTTCTAAGTATCTCTTAAACCTGTTCCTCCTTTAGAACCTAATACATTCAACTTAATTCAGGCTACCATCAGCTTTTACTTATATGAATATAATACCTTTTCTCTTCTTTAGTCCTACATCATTTGTCCAGAGTAATCTTTTTAACATGAAAATTTAATCCTCAAAATTCTTCAGATAGAAATTCCTTTGCATGCCTTACTAGCCCTGCTGTTATCTAGCCTGTGGCTATCTGCTGGCTTTCTCCTGGCCATCATCCTCCATTCTTTCCCCTACTTCTACCCCTTACATCTCAAATTAAAATTAAAATTCTGAAATACCTGTTGGTTACTCAAGTCATAATGACTTTGTTCATGGTGTAGGCCTTTGCACTAGCAATAAATGAGTTTCTCATCAATGTGTGTGCTGAATGTTCAGCCATCATTCAGCCTTCAGCTTAAATGCTCCCCTTTCTGTGAAGCCTCACGGCCTCTCTCAGACAAACTTTAGTGCTTCCTTTCCTACATGTTCATAACGATGTTTATAAATGTCCATTATGGTTTTTCCCCCACTACTTTGCATTTGTTTGTTCAAAGTATATAACCATCTTACTGAAAAGTTGTAAGTCTTGGAATAGTTCAGGTCAAATGCAGAGAATATTCAACAGATTTTGGCTAAACTTAGACCAGCACCTGGACCCGTATGTGACAGGTTATTGGGACCCCATAATTGTATTTTACATGAAAGATTTTATAAGAGTCCTAAACAGGAACAATTTTATTTTTTTACACTGAGGGATCCATGTACTTATATGAGCTACTTATTAAAAATTTCCTATGTGAGAATCATATTTATATTGATCAGACACTGGCAAGTTTGCTTTTAGAGGCCTTATTTAAGATCCTGTTGACATTAGACAACTTACGAATTAAATTTGGGATAGGCTGTCTAAATGTTTGTCATCAAATTCAGTTTTCTTTGTATTTTGCAAAGCACAAGCATCATAAACCCAGAGCAGAGTCTTTGTTCTGAGTCGTCCTTATCTTTCCCTGAGCCTCATTTTTGCTGAAGTAAATTCTCCTCGTTGAAACTGGTGTCCTCCATGACTGCTGTTAGTGTGCCTCTTTCAGACTGTTGCCACAGAGGCTCAAAGAGTGGTCAAATTTGGGGATAGGATTGCTCCTCCTTGTACTGTGAAATGGGTAAGAAAATTCTGATTGCAGAGTCATGAGGAAGAGATTCTGAGCATGGCAGACTCTGTTGTATTTTTCTTAATACCTGGAAAAAGGTAAAAAGAAAGAATATTACGACAGAGCTTTGACTTGCCTTGTCACCACCTACTAAGAGAGATGAGGACTCTCCCCCAGAGGTATTTCCTTCTTAAAGGAGGGACAGAGGACCATAATCACTGACTTCACATTAGGAATTAAAAATTCTATTATTATGGGTAAGACTGAATGGATAAGATTTTAAAAGCCAATAATCTTAAGTTCAGTCATATAGAGTTTGTGATGCTTTATTAATTTATAAAAATAACAACCATCTATTTCTAACTGCAAACTACTCAATAATAACACTAGCATGTAACAGGTCTTGATAGAGAATCACTCAAAGGTTTGAGCTGAGTAGCAGATGTGCCTTTAAGTATATATATACTCTATTTTTAGAATAAAATAAAAAGTTATAGTTTCTTTTGATGAAGAGGGGAAGAATATTTGTAGGGCTTACCAGTATAAATGAAGGAACATAAAACAGGGATTATCTCAAAATGAGATTTTCCACCTGGAAAAATCTCTAGCCATATGACCTGGGGAGATAATGAACTAAAACAAGGACATAATGTGATTAGAATAAAATGAGTGATTTATATCAGACAAGCCTTGTCATAGAGAAAACACAGAAGTTATCATTCTTCAGCGTGGTCTAGACGTTAGTTCTGTCTGAGTTTGCATAGTTAGACTTTCTGAAATGTTTTCTATTTGACCTCTAGGGTTCTCAATTCAATGTGTATTTTGTGAGATTGACCCAGTGAGTCAAATATTTAAATGAATAATGGAACTTTAAAAAAAAAATTATTGATTCCCAGAGTTATGGTGTGTTAGGCACCCTCACTATATCTGTTCAAATTCATGGGAGGCTGCATTTCGCTGAGAAAACAGCTTTCTTTTTTTTTTTTTAATAAAGATTTTATTTATTTATTTGACAGACAGAGATGACAAGTAGGCAGAGAGGTAGGCCGAGAGAGAGGAGGAAACAGGCTCCTTGCTGAGCAGAGAGCCCGATGCGGGTCTTGATCCCAGGACCCTGGGATCATGACCCTAGCTGAAGGCAGAGGCTTTAACCCACTGTGCCACTGAGGGGCCCCAGAAAACAGCTTTCTGATCCCTCATCTCTCAGAATAAATCTGATATGTTTTTGAGTGTCTTAGAAAATTATTCCCAAATCTGAATAGACTGTAACTTGCTTATAAGGTCAGAAAGAGTAGATCATCACCACCAAACTTGAAGGGCAAGGGCCAGTGTAAATATTTTTCTTTTTAAATGTGTTTTCAAGCTATGATCTATGAAAGGAACTTGCAAATGTAACTGGGGTACAACTATAGTCCCATGATGCACAGGAACCTTAGGAACATATTCGTTAGAGTCAACCTGCCAGAAAACTGTGACAATATAAACATCCCCAGCAATGACTAAAAACACCTGCTGTGGTCAGGAGAATAATGCCCCCCACCCCAAAATACCCACATCCAAATCCCTGGAACCTGTAAATATAGGAAAGTGACATGGCAAAGGGAAATTAAGGTTGTTAGTCAGTTGACCCTAAAATATACAGATTATTCCGGATTATCCAGGAGGACCTGATGTAATTATAAGAGTTTTTAAGAGAGGAATGGAAGGGCAGAGGCAGACAAGAGGTGGCAGCATGACTAGGCTGGCTTTGAAGGCAGACCAAGAGAACTGTAAGTCTAGAAGTGTAGGTGACATCCAGAATCACAAAATGGAAAGAGAAACAGATTCTGTCTTTGAGCTCCAGAAGGAATGCCAGCCACCCTGCCACCACCTTGATTTTAGTTCAGTGAGACTCACTTTGAACACCTGACCTCTAGAACTAAGTTAAAAAATTCATATCGTCTAAGGCGGTGGTAATTTGTTACAGTAGTAACAAATTAAGTTGGTGGTAATTTGTTACAGCAGTAACAGGAAACAAATACATCCAAGTTTCTCCACATCTTTGTTTACATGGGATATTATTGAGCTTTACATCTTCTCTAGCCCAACAGTCAAAAATATGTTATTGGTTGCGGTGTCTGGGTGGCTCCGTCAGTTAAGTGTCTGCCTTTGGCTTGGTCATGATCTCAGGGTCCTGGGATGGAGCCCCACAGGCTCAGTACTCAGCAGGGATTCTGCTTGTCTTTCTGCCCCTCCCCCACTGATAAATAAATAAAATCTTTAAAGATATATCCAATTGGTCTTTAATTTTTCATGATTTGTTAAGTTGAGTTTATTTCCTTCTGCTAGATCCTTGATGAATATTAAAATTTTATTATGAACATCCATCTTATGGACTGAACCTATTTCATTATTGAAGTTCTAGGTTTTTGTTTTTTCCTTATCACTTTGACCATTAAGTATCATTTTTGCTCTTGGTGTTTAACACATTAAGAAAACTTACAAAGTTTTTACCAGGAGTTTATGGTGACTTCTTATAGAAATAAAACAGCTTTTCAACATTGCTAGAGATTATCATAAGCTTTCTTTTTAGTATGTTTTTAGCTTTAAACTATTAATGTGTAAGGGGCTATTTAGCCAGAGCGATTCCATCTCGGCTGAACAGCCATTTTGTAGTTTATGCAGTAAAACTTAAACTGACTCTGCACCGCCCTCCCAGGGGACTTTTAAAAGCAAGTCTGGGAAACCAGTCCCAGGTAACAGAGCCCAAATACAAAGGCAGGTCAGGCCAGATGGAGACATCCAATCAGTGGATGCACGCATACTGTCTCCCTAGCCACCAAAGAGTGTGGGCCCTGCCTTTTGGGCGCTTTGGGGTACCAATTCTGACCAAGGTGATAGGCTAGTTCAAATGGCTACTATGCGGTGAATTGTAATTCAATTGGCCACCCATGTGTGACCTAGCATAACTGTGCAGCTTTCTCTGTGTGTTACAATCTCATTGGCCACCTGTGTATGGCCAGGCTCAACCACATGGCCTTTGCCCTTTACAAGTTAGTCTGTAAGGATGGGAGTGGTCGCCCTCTCTGTAAGAGGCAGCCCTGAACGGTCGATTTGATTCTTTTTTTTTTTTTTAATTTTTAATTTTTAATTTTTTATAAACATATACTATATTTTTATCCCCAGGTAGGTTTGATTCTTGATGCTTGGAGCGAAATAAAGCTTTGCTTGACCTTCGCTTTGTATCACTCTTGCTTCTTTGATCACAGACCTAACAAATGGAATAAATATGAGAATAGGCTTCTTACCTTGACCCATTCTTAGATCGCTAGAGTATATCGCACTTTGTGATAGTTCATTGTTTAATAAACTGCTGAATTCAGTTTTGCATGTATATTTATGAAAGAGATGCAAGCATCCTTTTTCTCCTGCTCATTTGCATCATGGTTATGTTAGTCCTAGAAATGAATGGAAAGCCTCCATCTTTGCTGTGCTCTGTAATCATTTCAATGTATAGGAGCTATTTGTGGAACATTCTGCATGCTCCATGCCTTGTTACACATCCTCTTTCCCTACCCCATTTTATACTATGTCAGTAAATTCAAAGGTATTTAGAAAGAAAAGGAAAATAATTATATTACCTCAAACTGCTATTTTGAGGTTGCAACTCCCCTCATCTCTTAAAATCAGGTTTGGTTTTTTTGTTTTTTTTTTTTTTTTTGGATCTGGAAACCATTTCTCTAATTGTAGATGGAAAGGGAGGAAGATACAAGAAAGGCTGTCCTTGGAGAGTAGGCACCAGAGATTCTGACTGCCTTCCATTTCATTAGATTTCCTTTTCTATAATGTTTTATTGTTATTACTATTACCATCATTATGATTATGCCTTATACGAAACCCGTTTACACCATACCAAATTATAAATATATTGCTTATTCACCTTTTATGATATCAGCTTGGACTGTGTTAACACAAATGTCCAAGGTAAAAGAAGTAATACCACCATGTCACTCTGTATTGAACAGAACATTTAAGCAGAATTGTGTTGAGTTTAGATTATCACATTAAAAATGCACTGGCTTTCTAAATTACAAAAGCATTACAAGTTCTCCCAAAAACAAATTGGAAAGTGCAGAACAGAAGGAAGAATAAAGATTATTTACAGTGTGATAATCCAGATAAATTCATGAGTACATATGAACTTTATGCACATAATTGCATATGTATTTTTGCAAAACCAGAATTATCCTCTATATCATTACTGTTTTATTTTCTGCTTTTTCACTTCTCAATATAGTATTAAATAAAGTTTTTCATGTCATGAAATACTCTTTCACAAGGTTATTTTAGTGAATGTGTTATAATTTAATCTGTGATGTGATTATGGTATAACATTACCTGCCCATAGAACATTGTGAAATATTTGTTCCATTTTATTACTATTTATGGTGCTGCAATGACCATGATACAATGATTATTTTCTTGAGATGAATTCCCAGAAGTTGAACTGATAACTTAAAAGGGTTGTGCATTATAATGACTTCTCATATACTTAGCCAAATTTCCCTCTAGAGGTTGTTTTATATATCATTCCACAGTAAGTATAGGAAAGTGACCATTCCCCTTACCAGCAAAGAATCTTGGATTTGCCTTAATAGTTTCCAATTTGATTAGCTAAAAAACTATTTCATTTTGATATGCATTTCTTTAAATACACATAACCATAATCACTAGCTCAACAACTTTTTCAAAATTTGCATTTCTTTTTGGCTTTTAGCAAGATAATACAGAGTAATACATTATGCAAGCATCTCAGGGGCGGGGAGGTTCTGCATAGCATAGTAGCATAGCAAACTATAAACAAGTCATCGTGCAGTGAGTCAATGACTATCCACACTAAATGGGACACACAGAAACCATCAGTATTCTTCCTCATATCAGGTTTTCATCACCAAATTAGTACAGGTCAGATTAGGTTTTGCTGCTGTATGAATACTAGAAAAGTCTTATTTTCAGAGCTCTCCTACTTTAAAATTGAGGACAAGCGATGGTGGACAAGTGGTGAGGTTGGTAACTGTTTTTCTTAAGTCTGTTGGCTGTTTATACTTACTCCTTTTGTGAATTGGTTTTTCATATCCTTCACTCAATTTTTTATTAGGATGTTTAATATTTTCCTCATTGGCTTGCAGTAGTTCTTTGCACAGTGATTATACTCTCTCTCTTCCTGTTACAGATGTTATAAACATTTGTTCTGAGTTTTATTTGTTACTAAGATTTTTTATTACAGCTGTTGTCAAACTTGAGTCTTCCAAAGAGTAACTATGTGTGTGTGTGTGTGTGTGTGTGTATGGAGTAGCTGTGCATGTGTGCATGCTTGGGTATCTACCTGCCTGTTTCATGCAAAGTCCTGAACGCTGTCCTTGGAACATTTGATATAAAAGGTCATGGTAGCTATCACCAGTCATCATACCGATGGCAGCTAACTCTTGTGAGCAGAGTATAACATATAGACTTGTCTAGTCACTATATTATACACATGGTGTTATATACTTTATTGTGTATTGAAACTAATAGAACATTGTGCATCAACTGTACGTCAAAAAAACAAATATACGTTCTAATATATATAGTGGTAATGGTTGCATCACTTTGGAGTAAATTAAAAACCATGAAGTTTACAATTTGAGTGTGTGAATTCTATCTCAATAAAGCTGCTAACAGAAAACAAAAAGGTCTAGGTAGAATTCT
This sequence comes from Mustela lutreola, assembly GCF_030435805.1. Classification (NCBI taxonomy): domain Eukaryota; kingdom Metazoa; phylum Chordata; class Mammalia; order Carnivora; family Mustelidae; genus Mustela; species Mustela lutreola. The sequence goes on along the minus strand of NC_081297.1, from coordinate 70,085,549 downwards.
GAAATCTGAATTTTCTTAGAAAGCCCAAATGTGATTCTAATTCAGGTCATCCGAGATTCACATTTTGGCTTATGGTGGGTTTTATTTAACATGTAGTTGGTTTTGATTTACCTGGTAAAACCTCTCTGTCTGTCCTTTGTGATTTCTGTCTTTTATGTTAAGCTGGGGATACTTGTTTCGAAAGAGGCATTGAAAAACTGGAGAGCATGTACGAAGGCCAACAAACAATGTCCAGAGACCCAGAAAGAATGACAAAGGAATGATGGAGGAAAGGGGCATGTTTAGCATAAAGCCTAGACTTTGAGGAGGAATGTGCTAGCTCTCGTCCTCCTCTGTCAAGTGGAAAGACAATGCAACTATTCTACTTTGCTCCAGAAAGCTGAACTGGGAATACTGTGATGAAATTCAGAGCATCACACGCATCTTCCACGTGAAGTTTCCTTTATAAAACATATCTGATCATGACACTTCTCAGTTTGGAATCCTTTGTGGCTTTTGTTGTCTTCAGGCAAATGCTCCATGTCCTGTGAGGTCGCTCACAGTCCAAGCCTCATTTGGCAGCCCCCCTCCCTCCACACTTCTCACCTGATGTGCTACCCAAGTGAATAGCTTCTTACCTCTCAAAAATGCGACAAGTTCACGCATTTTTCCTCCTTCTCATATTTGAGTTTCACAGTCTATGTGATCTGCTCAAGTCCCCTATCCTATGGGCTGAACCATATGTTGAGCTCTGGTCAGGGAGTCCTTGCAAGTCTGTTTCTGTCATGATCCTCTCTCTCAAATGTCACCAATGGAACCTTATCCAGAAAATGAGCCACTGAAAAGCCCGATGATGTATTTATATGCATTTATATATAGCAATACCTAGTTAATATTTATTAGTCATAGCAAGGTCCTAGGGCCACAAAGATGAGTAAAATATACATCTTCTCTTCTAAGAGCTTCAACATCTCAGAAAAGACAAATTAATGAAAATTAAGTGGGAAAGTTTAGTGAATATTTAAAAATTGGAGAGGGGATCAGAACTACATAATTCGCATTTCAGTGGTTATGGAAATTCGGGTGAATTTATAATGCATTCAGACATAAAACTATATTTAAGAGGATAAGTAAAAGGAAAAGAATTTAACTTGCCGGAGTTACATAGAGGAGTAGCAGCATTGTTTTCTGAACCAGATGCATAATTTTTGCCAAGATGATTAAGTGGAAAATGTTTATGCTTCCGTTGAAAATTTGATTGGTGTTATACAGCATGTTAACTGAAAGACATGCTCATTTTTACTTGGTTAGGAATCCTGAAAATGTTCAATAAAGTGGCTGTATGTTTTTGCATAACAAAAGGGAACGCACGTTCCTGAATGTCTCGGGATAATGAGCCTGTTACGTATTTTAGCATCTGCTATATTTATATTTCACTGCGGTCATTAGCGGTTGAGAAGACATTTTTTTTCCTTTTTGTTACACTCCCATTTGAAGGAGGAGTTGTGTTTTTTTCCAGTAGCACATGATTCAAGTGTATTGCATTTGGAGTCATTCCTTTCAGACCCCAGTGTGCCATGCAGCTGGAGTTCTGGGTCAGGAAGAACCCCACAGCTGCCTAGGTCAGAAGCCCCCAGTATTTTAGTCCCATCCCCCACCACTCCCAGGGCAGACTAGCGAGCTGTCACGGAATGCCCGTTAAGGAAAATGCATTCCTCAACATCACACACACAGCAAGTGAAATGGCCAGACCTAGGCCCGAACTTGTGTGACAAGTTACAAATGTGTTTTTCTCTGTGGAGCAGTGAGTCAGCTAAGTAATTTCTAAATAGTACACTCGTCATCCAAGGGCAGTTTGACGTTATCTCTAGGTGATCAGAACTCTGCGCTTTTTCTCGTGGTGATTAATAACAGTTTTATTTTCTCCCTGTGGAACATCAAGAGTGTTGATACTCATTGTATTAGCTAAGGCTGATTTCCTTTGCAAGATCTAAAACAGTGCACAATCCATGAGGCTGAGCTCCTTGAAGGAACGAGCCATCATATTTATCTTAGTATCACCACCGTTTGGCCAGCATGTTGCAGCAAGAGTTTCCATAAATGTGCACTGAGTTGAATTAACTTCATTTACCATGGATGGATTTCAGCACTAATAACGTTCTCAGTTCTATTTAGGGTTTGAAGCTTTAAGAAGCAGTGCATTTCATTCTGCCCGTAAGTAAACAACTCCATGAAAGATATATTAGCTCTTCTAGTCCATTCATTCCGCTACTTTTGGAAAACTGTTGTCACTGACTAGACACTGCAACAAATTCTAGCCAGGCAGAGCAAAAGTTGTAATTTATAACTAAACGATGTCTTTGGCCGGGATGTGGGCCAATTTTTCCCAATGTTCACCTTAAATATTTCCAACAAATTTTTTTCTAAAGAATTCTAGAATCTTCCTGTAGCAGAAAGGTCTTCTCATTTCCAGGCAAGTCAGAGACCCTTAAAACTCCCGCTGAAGTGAGGTAAAGGGAAGGTCAGAAATAGTTGTCAAAAGATAGAGTATACAAATAAAAATGTCTTCTGCTCTATTAATGACATCTCATGTCAGTGACTCTTGAAATTAGGTGAGTTGCTTAAGGAATTTAGGGAACTGATATAATGTCAGAAATAAGAAAACATCCCTTGATATCTCAAGACAAAATTGTATGTCTAGAATCTTAGCCTCCACAGATCTACCACAGGGGCCACTGAAGGGGAAGGCAGAAGCCATAAAAAGGGGAGTGAATGGAACAGAACTGTTCATCTCAATGAGAACACCTTTCATTTCATTGCAGGGTCCTATAAAATATTTCTCAGAATTCCGCTGTTGAAAATCTTTTGAATGCTACACTTCTGGAACAGTGGCACAAATATAATACTAAATTACATAGGAAGAAGTGTAAGGGTTCTGAGAATTGAACTGCAAACATACAGAATAGCAGCTTAGTAGCAATAGGCAGGAAACACCTTATTTGTCCATATGACTGCCAGAAACACACCCCCAAAAACAAACAAAAACCCAAAACTAGTGAGAACTTGGGTGTATTAAAAGAAACACAGAATTTAAGATATTGGAGATGATCATTCATCTCTAGTCTAATCTGATCAGTTCTACTTACCTAAAACTTTTCAGAAAGATGCACATAATTTTCAGGTGAAATTGTCCAGTATAGTGAGGAGTGATAAAAAATTTGGAAAAAAAGCTCTCAAAGGACTTAAGAGAATTACCCTAGAATACTAAAACATTGGTATAAAACAGAGGTTTTGTGTTAAGGGACAAGGCCTTGAACTTTATTAGGAGGTGAAAATGAAGTTTTCAGAGTTTAGATCATGAGAAAAAGGACAGAGAAACTCATGATAGATATGAGTCATATTTGTTTATATATATTAACCTATGATATATATATTACTGTGATGAAATGTAGAGAACATAAAATTTACCATTTTAACCATTTTTAAGTATAGCTGACCCTTGACCAACATGGAGGGTGGGGGGTTAGGAGCACTGACCGTCTGCGGCATCAATCCACAGATAACTCTGACTCCCCCAGACTACTAGCTGGAACCTTGAGCGATCACTTTGCTGCAGTACACAAGTTACTGGAGGCGCAGACTGCTCACACAAAGATGATCAGTGTCATAAGGCATTTTAAGTGTATACTTGCAACATCCGTTCACCCCAAAGGCAATAATACGTAGCTATAAATTTTATCTTCATTTTTTAAATTCAGTTAATTAACACATAATGTGTTATTAGTTTCATAGGTAGAGTTCAGTGATTCATCAATCTTAATATAACTCCCAGAGCTCATTACATCACGTGCCCTCTTTAATGCCCATTGCCCAGCTACCCCATCCCCCAGCGCCCTCCCTCCAGCAACCCTCAGTTTGTTTCCTATGATCAAGTGTCTCACAGCTTGTCTCCCGCTCTGACAGTGTGTAGTATATGCTATGGTTAATTTATGCAGTTATGATTTAATACTGCCTCTTTATACTTGTTCTCATTGCTCTCAACTGTGAATGGTGCCATGTACAGTCTGTGTCTGTGTGTGTAAGTTTTGATAAATTTTAAGTTTTTATAATAGATTTATGTATATTTTATGGTAGTAAGTGATAAAACAGACTAGTATCTACATATATTTTATGGATTATGACATACCTAACTTTTTCTTAATGTTCTTGATATTTCTAGGATATATAATTCATCTGTGCATTCTTTCAAATTGTCACATATCTCAAAAATTTTTCCAATATATTTATTTTTTAAAATCTGCATACAACTGGACCTGCACAGCTCAAGCCTGTCAGCTGTGTCCAGGGCTATGGCATTAAGGCCATTCAGATTGTTTTGCAATTGACAAAGACTCTGTCTTTGACCAGACCTTAGGCCTCTCTGAGTGCTCCTCTTGACTCGGCCTCCCTCTTGGGCCTTGTCCTCTAGGCTCCTTAGCTCAGTTGTGGCAAAACCCTACTAAGTCGGTTTAGAGAGCCTGCCCCACACCCTTGATATCTGATCACTATGACCTGCCTTCCGCAGGAGTCCTGTTAAGTTGATGTAGTATGAATTGATCTTTGATGTGTCCTCTTAATAAGATCCCACCCACCCACCAACCCACTCCCTCACCCCCACCACTCTGCTTGTTAACAATAAGTCCCCAGTTTTCTTCCCTTATTCAGATTTGAGCTCGCTCGCTCTCCTTTGTTGCTATGGTGTTGACACCCGTTGCCATCGTCCTGAATAAAGTCTTCTTACCATTTTAACAAGAAGGCAGTTGGGGGAAATTGGAGGAGGAGATGAACCATGAGAGACTGTGGACTCTGAGAACAAACTGAGGGTTTTGGAGGGGAAGGAGGTGGAAGGTTGGGTGAGCCTGGTGGTGGGTATTAAGGAGGGCATGTATTGCATGGAGCACTGGGGGTGGTGCATAAACAATGAATTCTGGAACACTGAAAAGAAATTTTAAAAAATAAATAAAAATTTAGTAAATAAATAAATATACCCTAAAAAAACCCAAATGCTATTGTGATTTTAACAAGTTTATTTTTCTTAATATAATTATCACCACCATCCATCTCCAGAATTTTTCATCTTGAAGAACAAAACACCTCTGTACTCAGTAAACAAAAGCTCCCTATTCTCCCCAGGCCCCTGACAACAAACATTTTACATCTGTTTCTGGGAATTTGACCACCCCATCTACCTCGCTTAAGTAGAATCATGTGGTACGATCCTTTTTGTGGCTGACTTATATACCACCTAGCACAGTATCTTCAGGTTTCATCCATGTTGTAGCATGACAGAAATTCCTTCCTTTTTAAGACTGAATAATATTCCAACCATGTGGATATACCCATTTTGTTCATCTACTCATCTGTCAATGGTCACTTGGGTTGCTTGCACCTTGCCGCTATTGTAAATAACACTGCTATGAACATGGAGCTACCAGTACATGTCTGAGTGTGTGCTTTCAGTCCTCTTGTGTATATACAAAAGGAGAATTGCCAGATCATATGGTAACTCTGCTTTTAACTTTTTGAGAAACTATCATACAATTTTTCTTAGTGACGGCACCATTTTACAACACCAATCATGTACAAGGTTTGCAATTTCCTACATTCTCCCCAACACTTGTTATTTTCTGAGTTTTTTAGATCACACCCATCCTAATGGATATGAAGTGGTACCTCATTATTTTTTTGCTCTTATTGTCTTAATGATGAGTCATACTTGTTTTGTTTTTGTTTTTGTTTTTGAAGTATGAACTTTTTATATTAGTTGAAAGAAAGCCTTTATTTCTGACTGAGTTATTTGGAGCTCTGCCTCCTAATAACTAGAGGAGCCCTGTAACCTCCTAAATTCCCATGCTGTAAGGTAGCTTTTCCGATAGAAGTACAATATGAACCACATATATAATTTTAAGTTTTATAGTAGCCACATTTAAAAGAAAAAGAAATAAGTAAAATTAGTTTTAGCATTTTATTTAATATAATATATCAAAATAGTATCATTTTAACTTATAATCAATATCAAAATTTTAAGGGGGTATTTATATTCTTGTTTCATACTAAATTGTTACTGTGCATTTTCTGCTTATAGCACATCTCAGTTCTGACTATCCACATTTCAAGGGCTCAATAGTTATAACCATGTTAGATGGGTCTAAGATCTTGATTGTGATTAATCACTCAACAATGCTATAAGAAATCTTAAGGCAAAAATAGCCAATCATTATTACATAATTTACTGAAATCCTGGTAGCTTATGAGTGGATGAGGACATTTTGCTGCCATGCCACCATCCACCTACTGGCCACATGTATACAGACACCATACATGGAAAGACACTTCCTTATGGGTAGCAGCATCAAGAGGGTCCCACCATTTTGTTACATTTTACTCTAAGGTGATAGTATTGTTTTATACTATTTTACATTTTTTAAAAACTTACAGTATTTCAGCTAAACTAGAAGTGATAAAACATTGTTTGGATAGTCTGTGAGCCTCACCACAAATGCTTTGATTCTCCACCAACCAATATATATGAATAAAGTTTGGAATCACACCATTCATGAATTGGTCAGTTTCTATATGGGTGACCACTTGAATAGTTGATAATGGCCTTTAAATTAGCTGTATTATTTCTCCTATCAGGATGCTTTAAAACATTTTTTTCTTCTTTTTTTTTCCCCCATCAGATGGGGAATCACATAAGTAGTACCATTTAAATACTTTGATCATCTAACTGTCTTTTTAATCTCCTCAGAAGCCAAGGCACTGTAATATAAACAAAGCCTGATGGGTGCAAATCAGAAATTGTCACATGAGATATTAGATCCTCTGAGATCCTTGTCTGCTTTAATAACAGTGACGTTTCATAAGCCAAGAGTCATCTTCAGCTCCAGCCTATCGCTAATAACCATAAGTTCAAGCTCATTTCAGTGTTTCTTAGAGTTTCCTATTTATTCATCTCTGTAGAGCTTGCATGCTGAAGAGGTAAAGAACTTTCAAAAAATTAAGAAGGAAACCCTTGTCAGGTTAAGCTTAAACGTTGACAGCTTGAATCACAGGGTAATTGTTCATGAATTAGTGATGCAGTGAGCTTCATTGAAATTTAATGGACAGTATTGATCTTTCTAAGCTTACCATAGAATTTAACCATTTTTAATTGCTCAGAGTGTCAGATACCCCCTTTTTGCACTGGATTTCCCCTTCCAACTATGAAGTAGCTACCGGGGGACTAAATCCTTGCCTGGTGTCACTCTAGTTAGTCCCTCAGGGCACCAAGCTTCCTGGCAGTCCTCAGTGACACTTGCTAACCCGCTGACTGATGGGAAAAGTTGAATTCTTATCACCGTGAGCACATGGATTCTACCTATGATGCCAAAAATAAATTTAGCTAATTAAAATAATAAATATTTATTCAATAATTATGTGAATGGATGCCAAATACCAACTCTGAGCTAGAGGCATCACATTTATTAATTAATTTATCACATAAGTCAGGCGTGTTTAAATGGAATAGCCATTTTTCCATTATATGTGTGTAAACAGAGGCCCAGAGAAGACGTGTCTTGACAGTGTCACGTAACAGCTCTGGCACACTGGATACATTATGTAACAGGGCCTCAGTTTTCCCTATTTGTGAGATGGGAGCAATAACACTGGCGCTAAGTGTTGCTGTACAAAATAAATTACATAGTGTTTTATTTTAATCTTACTTTATTCTTTTCACTTTGCAGGAATGGAATGAGTTTGTGCAAAGCATTTCACTTTTGATTAGAAGGTGAAAAAATCTTCGCTTAGATTAATGAAGCCAGTCTTCACTGAGTTAGAGCAGATTGCCCTGTATCAGACAAAAAACTGGGCCAAATGAAACAAAACTAAACTAAACTAAAAAACCTAAATAGGCTTATTTAAGGTTAACTTTCAGTATTTTACAATATGACCACTGATAAAAAGTGTTCCATAGATCGTGTTGTAATCTAAATTAAAAGTTTTAACATTATTAATGTTTGAAGTTTTTAAGCACTCACATAATCCTATGACATTCTTTTAGGCAGAACCAACTTTCAGCTAGGGGCTTATAAAAACGAATTAAATGAACTGCACACATACATAAAAATATTGAATCATATCTGCTATGGAAGTACTAATATTCAGTTTAGAAGATTTTAATTTCTAGTCAACCGTGTGTGTGTGTGTGTACATTTTAACATGTACCAGAAGATTTAAAATATCTAAAATATCTGTAAGTTTGAAATATCTTTAACTTTAAAATAATTTTATATAAAAACTACACTTATTCAGTTGCAACTGATATGAAGAGATTTAAATTTTCTTTTTTTTTTTAAATTAATTATTTGAGAGAGAGAGCAGAGAGAACAGAAAGAACATGGACAGGGGTAAGGGCAGGCAGAGGGAGAAGCAGGCTCCCCGCTGAGCAGCAAGCCCTACCCGGGACTTGATTCCAGGACCCTGGGATCAGGACCTGAGCCAAAGGCAGACACTTAACCGACTGAGCCACCCAGGCATCCTGAGATTTAAGATGGCTTTGTCCATAGACAGTTTCTTATCACATTACATATTTTTATTTCAACTGATAAGAGTGAAAGACTATTTAGAGAGTGTTTCTTAATATTCCAAACTAATAAACCACAACTGTGTTGTCCAAACTGCCCAGACAACTGGCACATCTCTCACTTCTCTGACACTGCAGTGTTCTTCCCAGAAGTGTCTTGAATCAGCCACTTCATGTTTCTTGCTTCAGATTGTATGATATAAATGTAATTGATTTCATAAGTACTTCTTGAATACCAACAATATACCAAGCTCTAGGCATGAAATATGGTGGAGAGAAATGGCATTACCCTTTTGGAACCTAGATCTGGTGGCAGAAGCAGATATTAATCAATGAATCATAGAAAAATAAACAAGTACAGGATGTGGTGATTTGTCTTATGGAGAAGTACAGGGACATATGAGAACATTGAAAGGGGGACCTGGCATAGTCCAGGGAGCTTGGTTAGATATCCCTTCTCTGACCAATCAACCAGAGGGGGATGGAGGGAAAGAACTCGGGCGTTGAATACATATAAGCTTTAGTTTCAAATCTGCCTTCTGAGGTAAGATGCCTGTTCTGAGGTAAGCTGTTGTAGCTCTCTGAAATCTAAGTTTCCTGACTTATAAAAGAACTTTATTGTATTTACTTCAATAGACTTCTGAAAGACTATAAAATAGATTTGTTAGTGACTGGCACATTCTGTGTATTTAGCAAATAATATTGTCCTTTCTCTATATTGCTCCTTTGATGACAAACTTTGACTTAATGCTAATAACATTGCATTTTCTTCTTAAGTATTGTTCCAAATTCTACCCAGGTCAAAGAAAAGTAATTATAATATAGAATTGTATCTGCTGTACAAATACTGATATTCAATTTAGGGCATTTTATTTCTAGTCAAGTGTTTGACCAGTAATGTAATTAAGGGAATGGATTCATTGACTTTGGGAAAATAGCATGTGTTATGCTTAGCATTAGCTTGGCTGAGTAAAGCCATGTGATTTAATGGAAAATGTACAAAACTAAGAGTTGAGAGTATGTGATTGTAACTGTGCTTAAAAAGTTATGGTGCACCTCTGGGCCTCATAAGAATCCTAAATCCCTTTTAGCTCAGTCATTTGGGGAAGCTGGAAAATGAGGTTAGTGCCCATTACACACGGTTGACTTTTATTCTTTCTGGTATTCATAGCTTAAGGGCCACCTCCTTTGAGAAAACTGCCCCGACTCCCTGAAAGTTGGGTTATGTGTTAGTCCCCTGGGCACCATTAAAAAAGAACCCTGCAACTCGTCGTCAAATGTCTGTGCATAGGATTCGCTGTACTCTGATCTCCATGAGGAGTGACACAGTGTCCACCTCACTCCTCAGCCCTTGGCCTGGTGCCTGACACTTAATAATACTATTTAGGGAATATGTGGTTCATCATCTAAGACAGAAAAAGACCAGTTACGTTCTCACCACTGTTCTGAAAAAGCATGTAGACTGAACTTCCACTGGGAGGACATTTTAATTAAGGAAGGAGAGCAGTACTAAAACACAAACCAAAAAACCCAAAACATATCAGAAGGGCATCATAAAATGATCTATTGTCTATAAACTCTTCAGGACACCAGAGATGGTCATGGGAGATTTTGAGGTTTTGAAGGCTAGAAGGGAGTTCATTAAGTGAGAAGGGAACAGACACAACAATGGGGAACATTATGAGTTAGATATGGAACAGAGTGTGGATTGGGACTTGGAAAGAGTAACGGAGTCCATGTGGTTTGCCATGGGAACTCACATTAGGTAGTCCTGGTAGGACTAAAGTCAGACTGTGGAGGTCCTTAAAAAGCAAGAGGAGTGTAGACTTGATGAGGTTGAAAATGTGAAGAAATTGGTGGTGTTGAACATGAAACCCACATGCTCAGAATACAGTTCCTAGAAATTTAGGAGAGATTGTAGCAAATGAACAGAGTATGAAAGAGTTAAGTCTCTGAACGAAATCATTTTATATTTAATGTTTTAAATTTCTTTTTTCTTTATTTTTAAAATTTTTTTAATTTAAAATTTTTCTCACCATAGCACATATTCACCCCAATGTCCGTCACCAGCCACCCCATCCCTTGCACCTCCCTCCCCTCCAGCAAACCCTCAGTTTGTTTCCTGAGATTAAGAGTCTCTATGGTTTGTCTACCTCTCTGGTTTCATTTTGTTTCATTTTTCCCTCCTTTCCTCTATGATCCTCTGTCTCATTTCTCAAATTCAGTGAGATCATGTGATAATTGTCTTTCTCTGATTGACTTATTTTGCTCAGCATAATGCCCTCTAGTTCTATCCATGTCGTTGCAAATGGCAAGATTTTGGGTTTTGATGGCTGCATTATATGTGCGTATACACACACGCACACACACACACATCTTCTTTATCTATTCATTTGTAGATGGACATCTAGGTTCTTTCCATAGTTTGGCTATTGTGGACATTGCTGCTATAAACATTCGGGTGCACATGCCCCTTCGGATCACTACATTTGTATCTTTAGGGTAAATACCCAGTAGTGTGATTGATGGATCATAGGGTAGTTCTATTTTCAACTTTTTGAGGAACCTCCATACTGGATTCCATTTCTTTTTTTTTTTTTTAAGATTTTATTTATTATTTATTTGACAGACAGAGATCAAAAGTAGGCATAAAGGCAGGCAGAGAGAGAGGAAGGGAAGCAGGCTCCCTGCTGAGGAGAGAGTCAAATTGGGGAGAATCCTGGGATCATGACCTGAGCCTAAGACAGAGGCTTTAACCCACTGAGTCACCCACACACTCCCTGTTTTCCATTTCTAACCCATGCTCATTTCTTCTATCTCATTGCTCACCAGAACAGTTCAACCAGGAAGGTTAGTATTCACAGAGGTAGAAGAAGGTGCTCCAAGAATTTAAATGGTGTGTTCAGTGTCAACTAGTTCATTAATGACAGAGCCAGAATTAAAGGGTTCAGTTCCTGAATTTCAAATCTCGATTGTTAAAATTAAAACTAAAATTTATCAAGTGGTAACAATAGTTCAGAGTTTTTTTTTAGTATATTGTTTAAGAACAATATATCATAATCCTGTTGAAAAGATATAGATTTTTGTGGATGAGGGTGTTTTGCTTTTGGGTTAAAAATATATGCATGTTTGTAAACCTACACACTAGCATTAATGAAAAGCATTAGTCAGATTTTTCTGGATAAATTGAAGTTCATAATACCCGTGTGTCATAATACTCTAACAGTAATATGTGTTCATTCAGCTTTTGTGTCAAAAACCAGAAGCAATGCTTGACATTCAAACTGCATACTATATACAATAAAAGGAAAATATTCGAAGAGATAGAACAAGAAATTGAGATTTATTAGAGAGGCTGGTTTTTCTACAAAAGAGACATGATATGTATTCTGTAAATAGAGCAAACTTAGACTATGGCAGTTAACTTGTTTCACTTGGTTTTTTGAGTGCTGTTGGTTGATTCATACTCTTCCATAGAATAATATATGTGATCATTTATTGCTAAATGCTTCTGGAGGATGCTGTGTAGCATGGAGTTCAAGAAGATAGATTCTAAGGTCAGATTTGCTGGAGTAAAATCTTGGTCCTTCCATTAACTAATTTGTTATCTTATGCATGTTTCTTAACCTCTGTAAGTCTTACTGTCTTTGTCTAGAAAATGTGGATAATAATAACTAAGTGAAATTTATCTATGATTCTTTTAAAGTAGGGAAGGTTAAATAAGTGATTTGATGGCAAAGAATAAAATGTTTGCATGCTAGCAAAACCACCATTTTGGATATATCTTATACAAAGATACAGACATACATTTCCTTTTTGCCATGAAATACTAATTTATATTCTAGAACATGTCTAATCCATTAAGGCTCTAACTCTTCACTACAGAGGTGTTAGCATTAGGTTTACAGGAAAATAGAATGCAAGCATTTATGACATTTTACTGATTTTTAGTGGCCTCTGGTGATTAATGGAGCTTTATTGGAAACCAGAAACAAGTAATTCCTGGATTCCTGGTTTTATATTTTAAAGCAATTCATTAGGCATTGAGAAAAGGCCTGAAATTACATTTTAAAAGCTTTTATTTTTAAACCAAAGATTTTTTTCCAAATAAACTCTTTATCTAAGACATGTTATCAGTCAGAGTAAGTACTTTTTAATGTTTAAATCTTGAATTTTCTTCTTTGCTCTTCCTCTCCTCTAGTGCTATAATCTGCATCTGTTACAAAGTTATTGCTCAGAACAATGAGAGTAAACCACAAATAGGACACATTGTTGGCTGATAAGGGTGGGATTATGAAGTCAGACACGGAAAAAGCTAAACTGACCTTTTAAAATATTATTTGAACCTCAGTGACTTCAGTAACTTCTATTCCTTTCTGCTGTGCATAGTATTTCTTTGCAGTTGGTAACTTACAGGAAAAACCTGGTGGCGTCTAGCTGGGCAAGAACGTGGCAGAGCAGCTGTAAGGGTATAAAGAGATCCCAGGAGAGGAGGGGGTGATCCTGCGTCCAGTGAGTCATGTCCTACGTCCTTCAGAGACATCCCCTGCTGTAGACTGAACTCCTGATTACATTCTTTCTAAACAGAGGATCAATCATACAGATGTCTGAGAAGAAAACTAAAGAATGTGTCTTCTACTGAGCAGAGGACAGCCAGCCTTGCAAGAGATCCTTAGGGGTCAGTTTACAGCTTTTGTAATCCGTTCTGACAGACACACTTCAGCCGCAGATAATCTCCTCGCCCGTGGATGCACTGAATGCATCAGTTCTATTTCCCTTTGGTCCTAAATGATTGTTAAATTACTTGTTAGTCTAGCTTGTAATTAGTAGTGTTTTAGACTTGATGAAATAAGGCATTTTTCTTACCAAGAGGGATTGAGGTTGGATTGACTCCATGGCAATTCTCTCAATCTCTGTCCATATAGATAGATAGATAGATAATACATAGAGATATAATAGCATGTATTATATTATGTATATTATGTTCAATATTATATATTCAATATTACTGGTATTTTAAATTTCCTTAAATTATTCATGTATATGAATATGCTCCATGTGTATACATACCCCAATCACCATGACTTCTTTTGAACCTGACACTTCTACATTTAAATGCATATGCAAAATTAGTCATAAACAGCTGAGCCAGATATTAATATATAGAGTATACTATATATATTATAGTATTTATACAATATACTCTATACCATACATTATACACACACCACACACACACACACAAATATTAGAGGATACTATATATGTGTGTGCCTCTGTGCGTGTGTATATACACAGACATATATTATACACATATGCATTCAAAGTATTTTGGCATTAATTGAATTAAGGGATCCAAAATACTTTGGGCAAAAATGTATCAATCAAATATTGATAAAAGTAAGTGTAGTCTTAACAGTTTTTCTTTTCTCTGCAAACCATAGAACAGAGAAAGCAGCAGTGAATGATTCTGAACCATTGAGTTATGGTATGGAATGATGGCTGAATATTTAAGTAGAAGGAGAAGCACTATTTCTGAATTTCAAGAATATTGTAGGCTTTATAGAAGACCTGAAGTTTGCAAAACTTGTCTCTAAAATATTTTTGTGAGAGGTATTTTTTTCTAAGTTCATTAAAAAAGAATTTTTTTTGAAAGCAGATCTTGACCTTCTAGGCAATTGATGAATTATTGGAGAAGTTTAACACAATGTCCTTATTTAAGTTAAGGTAAAGATATTTGGGATAAGTATGAGTATAATTTGGAGATTCAGAGCTGACTGAAGATTTCACACACAAAAAAATGCTCTCAAAAAGTCAATGTTAGTCTATAAAGTGATTTCTAAAGCTTTTATTTTCAGTCCTGTCCTGTTTAACTTTTTCATTTTTAACAATTACATAAATTGTATTGTGATCAAACTTAAACATATAGCAAAGATGGAAGGTATAGACAATACACTGAATAACAAAAACTCTAGGCTATGTCTAAGAAGATGCAGTGTGACAGAAATAAAGTGTGGGTCCTAGTCTCTAAACAGACACACATACACACACAGATGGTGAGAATCAGCCTAAAACTAACATGTACAAAATATTTTTTTAAATAGTAGGTGAATGGTGGTTGTCCATTGACTATAAATTTGCTATTAGAGCAGGAAGCCAAGGAAACTGAAGAGGAAAAAAAAAAAAACACATAAAATTAGAACTGAAAAGAGTAAGCAACCATGGCTTTGGAGGAAATTAAGGGAAAATTTCAAAAGCATTTTGGAAACATTATGAAATATATTTGTGTACACAAACACATTTCAAAAGCTAACAATGTTGATGCTGAAATATTAGAATTCTCAATACATTCTCTTTCAACTTAGAAACAAGATAAGGGTGTTCTATCCAAGTTGACTACAGATCTCAGAAACCATTCTAGCTAGTTTAACTAGGAAGGGCCATAGGGGAGAATTGATTATGAGATTGTTGAAAGTTTCTGGAGCAGGGTATGGGCTTAGCTTCCAGGTACATCTCCTAATTAGCTGCCCTCCCCCACCCGCCTCCTGTGATCATGAAACCAGGGAACCTAGCAGCCACTGCCCCAACTACTAGCTCCCACGGCCAAACCATCTCAGCTCTGACCTAGAGTAACAGAATGAATGCCCTTCCTCCTGCTTCTCTTTAAAACTGGGAATTTAGCAGCTCTGGCTGGCTGAGAAAACCCACAACTTCTATGATGATGCTCCCGGTTTGTAGAATCAACAGATCAGAGGCACAGCCTCTTGCCTCACGTCCTCCCTCCAAAGAACACAAGGAGGTACCTGCTTTGTGTGAGCTAGATTACAGGAGCAGTCAAAC
This sequence comes from Mustela lutreola, assembly GCF_030435805.1. NCBI lineage: Eukaryota > Metazoa > Chordata > Mammalia > Carnivora > Mustelidae > Mustela > Mustela lutreola. Next base: position 70,070,125 of record NC_081297.1, on the reverse strand, counting down.
TTGAAGGAAACCTGGAAGACGCCTTGATTTTCCAGCTCTAGCAAGCCAGAGGCCATTCTAAAAGGAAAATGAAATGGCTGTGATTGAAGTTATCTAAGACATCTGCCATCTTATTACCCCAGTGCTCTGGAAGAAGCAGCCGGTGGAGTTAAACAAATCTAAAGTAGGAAGCAAAATTACCATATTTGCAGCCAATATGGTCATACTTAAGAAAGCAAGAGAATCAGCACAAACATTATTATAAAAAATAGGTTTCAGAAAGATACCTGGTTTAAAAATTAATATATATATATATATATATAAGTAACTAATTAGAAAATACAATGAAAGAAGTCATTCTGTTTACAAAAACAATGATAAAACAGATGTACCAGTGACATAAAGGAAGAAAAATATGTAGGTTTAATGTAAAAAAGCCCTTGAAATTTCCTACTAGAGTATATAAGAAAAAAACAGATATAAAGACATACTTTGCTTTAAGTAGGAAAATTCAGTATTACCAATATTTTAATTTCCCTAAATTAATGTATATGAATATCTATGTATCATATATTCTATGTATATATATACATAGAATGTTTCTTTGTATCGAATATATATCGAAATCAACATGACTTTGTTTGAACCTGACAATTCTACACTTAAATCCATACACAAAATTACTTATGAGTATCTGAGCCAGATAGTAAAATATATCATGAAGCCACAACTAAAATAGTTTCTGCATTAAGAAGAAATAGAAGTTCACTGGTTTAGGGTCGAGATCCAAAATGCATCTAAAATACATATAGAAATAATTTAATGTGGATGCCTGGGCAGCTCAGTGGGTCAAGCATCTGCCTTCAGCTCGGGTCAGGATCCCAGGTTCCTGGAATTGAGTCTGGGGGTGGGGGTGGGGCGCTGCTCAGTGGGGAGTCTGCTTCTCTTTCTGCCCCTCCCCCCTGCTTGTGTGGAGACTCTCTCTCTCTCTCAAAAAGAAATATATAAAGTCTTTTTTAAAAAAGAAATAATATGCTGTAAAATGAGGGTGGTATTTCATATCAGTGGAGAAAGGACATTATTCAATAACTATTGAGAGAACTGGCTATGTATTTGGGGAAAAAAATGAAGTTGAATCACAACCTAATTACTTACACCAGAATCAGTTCTAGATGAAGCAAATATAAGAAGGTGAAAAATGGGGCGCCTGGGTGGCTCAGTGGGTTAAGCCGCTGCCTTCGGCTCAGGTCATGATCTCAGGGTCCTGGGATCGAGTCCCGCATCGGTCTCTCTGCTCAGCGGGGAGCCTGCTTCCTCCTCTCTCTGCCTGCCTCTCTGCTTACTTGTAATTTCTCTCTGTCAAATAAATAAATAAAATCTTTAAAAAAAAAAAAAAAAAGAAGGTGAAAAATGAGTAAAGAATATGAAGAGACCGTTGATAAATATAAATGAGTAATAGACTTATCAAAGGAGGTTCAACCTTACGTATAATTTAAGAAAAACCAAAGTAAAAATGTTATCATGTTTTTTTTTAACTATCAAGTCTAAATGCTGTAAGACTGTCTATAAACACTGTGATGTGGCTGTGCTCTCTACTCTTCTGGAAAGGTTAGCCAGCATCACCACAGCTGTTTTCAGTAACATCTGGGAGCCTACCTGCTCCCTTTGTAACCAGTTTCTAGCTATAGACATCCTTTCCTGTTAAAAATGTATGAGACTTGAGAAAGAAACTTCTCAGCCTTTCATCTCTATCCATCTAATTACTTAACTATACACATATAGACTTTGTTTTCAGAAAAAATGCTTACTAATTGCCTTTGCAAGAGCTGGGTGGGTGGTGGTGATGGAGGACAGGAAAGAATTGGTTGTGGCATTATAGGCATCTATCTGCCTAGAGGCATGTTTGAATTTCTGACCATGTGGACATTTTCATATTTTAAAAGAAGTATAGTAGAACAGAGTTGGTGTTAGTTATGCTCTGCCTTGAGGTGGTGAACTGGTCCTGGGATTGGGTTCAGATGTAGGTACTACCTCCTGAGAGAGCTCTGTGAACCGGCTAGAACATGTTAGGAGAAATAGCTGTGGCATGAAGGGTATTTGCAACCACATCAGAACAAGCACCTGAATGGGATAAATCAGTGGATAAAGAGGATCAAAATTATAGCAGTATCCACAGTAAGAATCTGGAAAAGGTATTAAAACATTGGCTCCGAGCTCAAGGGATACGACTGAATCAAGGAGGACATTAAAGAAAATCACTTGGAAAAAAGGAAAAAGGAAATCATTTGCGATTGAGGAAAGAAGGGAATGCTAAGCAGCAGGTCTCCAGGGAGGCTGCCATGGGCAAGGAGTGAATTCTTTCTTCGAGAGAGCTGTTCCAAACTCAGACTGTTGTCAGGTTGCATAAGGGAAATGAAGATAGAGATTAAGCTCAGGGCTTCGTAGAGGCTATTGTAATCCTTACTTGTACTCACTGTTCTGAAGAGTCCGCAGATATTTGAAAAGACAAAAAAAGAATAGTTCTATATAATTTTTAAAAAAAATTTTAAATAGGTTGTAAAGTCAGCCACCGACTTTCTTTAGAACTATCCTGGGGTCCAACCAAAGCTAATCATTTGTCACTTCTAAAGGCCACAGGACCACTTTTTATTACCTTTTCGATTTGGCTTTGCGCTCAGCTTTTTTCTAAAGGTTAGCCAGATTTACCACATCTCAGCTTCCAGGAAAACCTAGGGAATCACTCCCCTCTTTTCAGCCGGCTTGATGGATTCCAGGCAACTGTTTCTAGATTGCAAGAATAGAAGTGACCTTGGGATGAAGGTGGTAAAGCAACTTTGATTTGACCTTTCCTTTCTGCAGACCACCAAGTCCTGAAAGTGAATGTTTAATACCCCTGGGAAGATTTCTGGCCTCCATTCCAAACAATTACTGAACTAATCTAAATTACACAAACACAGACCATTTATCAAGGTCAGCCTGCAACGATTTGCATATCTAGGCAAAGTGTTCCCAGTACAGAGGGTGAACTGAGGATAAATAAAGCAGAAATGAGGTGCTGATTAGTCAAAAAAAAAAAAAAAAAGACTCATTAACTATCTAACAATGGGAGAGTTTGCAAGTCAGTTAACTGAACAGTTATTGTTTTAGTAATACAAGATAAAAAGGCGTTTTTCTTCTTTTGTAATGACTCACCTAAGAACAGACCCCTTTGTAAATGACATCTGACAAAGGATTTTAGCATTTCCGTTGACAAATAAGGTTAGGAGTGGAGGGAAAGAGGCCTCGCCAGCCTGGTGGAAGGGATGATGGAGAGAAGACTTCCAGCCCCGAGACCAGATCCAACCCGCCCCTTCAGGCCTCATTTCCTAACAGTAAGCATATTTGCAGTAAGCAAATACCCTAAAACTTAGGGGCCCCCAAAAGACTGCCCTCCCATTCCACATACTCAACTGAAAGATTTCTATCAAAAGTGAGTATCAAATAAGCCTGTGCCCCAAAGGGAAATAATGTATGATTCCACTCACATGAGGTACCTGGAGTAATCAAATTCATAGAGACAAAAAGTAGAATCGTGGTTGCCAGGGGCTAGGGGGAGGAGAGTGGGGAGATGTTGTTTTATTGGGGACAGAGTTTTAGATCCAGCGGATGAACAACGTTCTGGAGATGGATGGTAATGAGGTTGTACAACAATGTGTATTGTTAACTTACTGCACTTTACTGTAAATTGTTACTTACTGCAACTGAACTATATACGTAAAACCGGTTAAGATAGTAAATTTTGCTCCACAACTTAAAATAAGCAAAAAAGTTAAGATCAATAACATATTTATAAAGAAGTAACTATTACAGTGATCATCTGAAAAAATCCACAGTTTTGGGGGTGCCAGGTGGCTCAGTTGGTTAAGTGATTGCCTTTGGCCCAGGTCATGATCCTCGGGTCCTGGAATCAAGCCCCAAATCAGGCTCCCCCAGCTCTTCAGGGACTCTGCTTCTACCTCTCCCTCTGTCTGCCACTCCACCTGCTTGTGCTCTCTCTGTCTGTCAAATAAATAAATAAAACCTTTGAAAAAAAAAAAAAAACTAGCATATAGTAGGGGCTTCTGAGTTGCTCAGTTGGTAAACTGCCTGCCTTCGGCTCCGGTCATGATCCCAGGGTCCTGGGATTGAGCCCCATGTCAGGCTCCTTGCTCAGCTGATAGTCTGCTTCTCCCTCTCCCTCTGACCCTCCTCTGCTCATTCTTTCTCTCTTTCTCAAATAAATAAATAGTGTTTTTAAAAATCCCCAATTTTGTATCTGCCATATGACAGTCTCCTCTAGAATATTATTTTTAGTCAAAGAAGCTTGACATTAGGTTTATCATCCTTGACTATGTTTGCCAAAGTCAACCAGGAAGTCAGGGACGTACCCACAGGTCACGAGTTCAGAGGACTGGATGGGGTCAGGCAAGGGAGGGCAGCTTGAAGGGGTAAAGGTGTTTGCCTTGGTCCATGCTGAACAGAAGAGTGATGAGGGGGGTAAATATTAACGTAGATCTTATAATAGTAGGTCTTAATAAAGTGGTCTAATAATAGAAGTAAGTAGGAAGAAGCAGGCTTGCATTAAAAAAAAAAAAAAAAAAAAAAAACCACACTACAACATTGCGGAACTATGGATAACTTATTAATGCTACCTGAGAACTATAAATTATGATGAAAACCAAATGTCTACTGCTTTGCATATTTTTAATAAGAGAAGCACAGCACAATTTTCACATCCTCAAAGGAAAGCCAACCAGGAGTATGTTCTTTACTGAGTAAAGAGCAAAAGAGTTCCCACCAGCTTCATAGGCAAGCAACCAATGCTGTCACACAGGCTTCCACACTCAGAAGGGCCCTGCACTTGGGTTCTCTTGAAATCTCTAATGCTTTTTGAACAATGTCTCACTTTGTGCTGAGTCCCGCAAATTATGTAGCCAGACCTACTGACATTAGTCAGAACATCAAACTACTGCCTAGGTTAAAATGTGAGGACAAAATAAGGAGGTGGATTTGATAGCCGAATGTGGGCAGATAAGGTATATTTTAAAAAGGACCTGGGGTTGATACTGACCACCCAGAGGGTAGGAACCTGGTGGAATCAAAGAAGGAACCTAGATAGGGCAATGTGTGGTATTATATGAATATGGGACTCAAAGTGTGACTGTGGGTAAACTGCTAGGGAGAGAGTTCTGTGGTCAGCCGGTGTCACTACACCATCTTGAAATTGCATATGCACATTATTTCTACCTTTCTACTCATGCCATCATTGCTGAATGGAGGAGATCCTGCTTTAAAAAAAGCCAAGGTTCTGTCTCCTATTCCCGAGCAAGTTGGCTTAGGATTGCAGGGTCTCCCATACCTCCCACCTGGATGTCTTATTGCTTAGGGGTAAACCCAGAGAGAAGTGCATTAGACCAGTCATGAGGCATTAGACCAGAGAGTTCAGATAACTGGATATTGGAAAGGGGAATGGGATTTCTGAGCTGCAGACAGGACTTAGGGGCAGAAGGGAGAGAGTAGGGCTCCCTCGGTGGGATGGCATGATACAAAGGAAGATCAATCCGCTGTGTAAGAAGGACTATTGTCTCAGCAGAATTATCTGAGCTAAGGTGTCTGGAGGGAATCTCAGGGGAATTCTGTTAGTTCTGAATTTTGGTTCACTTCTCTGGGGCCCAATGAATATTCTTTTTGGTCTCTTTTAGGGGAAAGAGCAGCACCCTGATGGCAGGGTGAGCTGAATTCAGTGCCTGGAATTGTCATGTAGTAGATAGGACACCTTAAGTAGGTTACCTTACCTTTCTGAGCTGAGTTTACATTTCCTCGTGTTATAAGACAGATAAAACATTCATTCATATTGTTACTGTGAAGATTAAATACGCTAAGTATAGAGCACAAAATAGATCCTGACTGACTCCTATCCATTAATAATAACATCAGTTTTATGATTATTATTCAGATAGCGAGAACTAAAGACCTATCAAACAAAGGAGCACAGATGTCTATAGGAGTTAAGGTGAACAGAAAGATAATTGCTATTCGTTTATACAGTCAACATATCATTATTTATTTATTTTCAGGTTGTTATTTTCTGTGGACAGATGTAATTAATTATGCATTTTAAGACTGAAAATATATCTAAATAGTAGCCTTACTACTGTTAGGTTCTCTTTTATATGGCAATGCAAATAAGATGACAATTAGGACAATGTAACTTCTCCTCCACTAAGATTATTCATTTCTTTTCTAGAGAAACAGAGTATTTTATAACTAAAGGGGACCATACAGATCATCTACTAATGTTTTTTCTTTACCAAGTGAAGAAATTGAGATCTGTGAAACTGTCTTTTCAAGTATTGGATCATTTTTCTCTAAAATTTTATCAGTTCAATGAAAATAGAATTATTTTATTTTTTCATTTGTTATCTTTAAATAAGTTAACTGAAATCATTTCTATGTAAGTCTTAGCTAGGAAACAAGACTTCTCTTATTTGTTCCTACTGCTCTCCTCTTATTATGCTCCTGAAATGATTATTTTGGACAAATGCTTGGTAGCACATTTCATTTATCAATGGCATGCTGCTTTAGTAATGGTGTGTATCACTTGCAATATTCTACAAATGCGGATCTAAATGAATTTACCTGCACAGCATTTCATTCCTGCATAGTAATGCCTAGTCTGTGTCTGTCATTCATAAAACAGATAAGCAGGGTTGTCTGTCATCTTCCTTCAAAATAGAGTGTAGTCATTCAGAATCTCTGCTCCAAAGTACACAGACAACATGGAGTACACAAAGTGCACATGAGTCTGTCTTCCTTTCTCCTTTCTCTCTGTCCGTCTCTCTTCATTGTCCCTCTGTCTATCTCTCTTCTTTGTCCATCTCTCTCCCTATCTGTCTCTCCCTTTGTCCATCTCTCTCTCTTTCTCTCTGTCCATCTCTCCCTTGGTCTATCTCACGCTCTTGCTCTCTTCTTCCTCATAATAGGAAAAGTACTTAGTCTCTCTGTCTCCTAGACTCTTGCACACACTGCGCTCACTCGGTGGTTGGAGGCAGCAGGACACGCTCAGTTCCTTGTTTCACAGACGGCGTCACTTTAGCATACGTTGCTGGATTGTTCCTCGTGTCAGATGCAGCCTGACCAATTCCCTTCAGAACACAACTTGAATCAACAGAGTGATTTCAGAGTCGAGTGCTTACTCTGTAGTTGACAATCTCTATGGATTTTAACGGATGAGCTTTCCAGTACAGGCGAAAAGATGCCATAGGCCAAGTATAAGCAAATTCTTCAGCTCACTGAAGAGGCATAATGGTGGTCCCTTTGCAAATGGTTGTATGAAGTAAGCAGATCATTGAAAAGAATGCCCCTCTGAGGTATGCCATGCGAGAAGAGATCATCTTTCAGTGCCACTGAATCAATGCTTTTTTTCTGAGAAGGACAGTGATTTGCTATTTGTTTAGATAATTCACTCTAATTTATTTATAAATCTTCTCCATCTTGATTTTATCCAGCTGTCTTCGTAGACACATATGCACACACAAATTATTAAAAAAGGGACTTTTCTTTCATTGTGTAATCTTGCAATTAAATCATTACTACCTATTTCATGATCTTTATTCCATGGCAAATAGTCTTCTAAATTAAAAGTTTGAAATTTTTCCCACAGGTAACAGATTCTGGAAGGATTTCAAAAACCATATATTTTAAACCTCTACTTAGGCTACAAAGATGTAGAAATAAATTTGAGCTCCAGAAAATTCACAGCCCGTGATAGAACCATAAAAATCTCAGGTGTGTTCCCAAGAATACTCTTCAGTTACTTAAGGACACTTAAGGACACTTAAGTTTTAAATATTTATAAACAAAAAAAAGTTTAGTTTCTGTGAATTATTCCTACCTTTCAATATAACCTCATAGTTTTGATGGTATTTGTGTGTTCTGTTATTAAGGAAGATCTCTTACATTATAAATCTCAAATTTTCCATATATGAACACAACAGAGTTGTGGAGACACAATCACTGAGATAATTGGCTAATTTTCTTATATTTAGCTCTGTTCCCAGAAGAATTTAAGGTGGTAGCAATCTTCAATTAAGATACTTAGTTCCCTCTTAGGGAACTTGCATTTTGCTTAATAATAAAGGTGATTATTTTCTCTTTTTTTTTCCTCTATTTTTAAAAATTTCTATTCTATTTCTCTATTTTTAAAAATGTTAATTCCATTGTAGTTAACATAGAATGTTATATTCGTTTCGGGTGTTCAATATAGTGAATAATCAGTTCCATATATGACTAAGTGCTTAGTGAGGTAAATGTCCTTTTAATTTCACCCATTCACCACCTACTTTCCCTCTGGTCACCATCTGTTTGTTCTCTGCAGTTAATTTTTTATTTTTTATAAACATTAGATGTCCATCAACAGATGAATGGATCAAGAAGATGTTCTCTGCAGTTAAGATTCTGTTTTTCTGTTTCTCTCTTTTATTTTCTTTTTTTTTTTCCTTTCTTTTCATTGATTTGATTTCTTAAATTCCACATATGCGTGAAATCATACGGTATTTGTCTTTCTCTGACAGGCTTATTTTGTTTAGTGTCATATTCTCTAGATTGACTCATGTTATTGCAAATGGCAAGATTTCATTCTTTTTTTATGACCAAATAATATTTCATTGTGTATATAGAAACACACACACACACACATACACATACACACTACCTCTTCTTTATTTATCTATTAGTAGACATTTGGTCTGTTTCCACACTTTGGCTATTGTAAATAATGCTGCAATAAAGATAGGGGTACATATGTCCCTTCAATTTACTGTTTTCATATTCTTTGGGTAACTCAGTAGTATGATTCCTAGATCATAAAGCGATTCCACTTTTTAACTATATATAAACTATACTGTATATAAACTATACTGTTTCCCACAGTGACTACACTGGCTTACATTTCCACCATCTGTGCATGAGGGTTCCCATTTTTCCACATCCTCACCAACACTTGTTGTTTCTTAAGTTTTTGATTTTAGCCATTCTGACAGATGTGAGGTTATAAAGCATTGTGACTTTGATTTACATTTCCCTGGTGATGACTGATGTTGAGCATCTTTTCATGTGTCTGTTGGCCACCTGGATGTCTTCTTTGGAGAAATGTCTGTTCGTGTCTTCTGCCCATTTCTTGATTAGATTATTTGTTCTTTGGGTGTGGAGTTTAATAAGTTCTTTATAGATTTTGGATAGTAGCCCTTTATCAGATATGTCATTTGCAGAAATCTTCTCCCATTCAGTAGGTGTCTCTTTGTTTTGTTGATTGTTTCCTTTTATTTTGATACAGTCCCAATAATTTATTTTTGCTTTTGTTTCCCTTGTCTCAGAAGACGTATCTAGAGAGAAGTTGCTAGGGCCAATGTCTGAGAAATTACTTCCTGTGCTCTTTTCTAGAATTTTTATGGTTTCAGGTCTCACATTTAGGTCTTTAATGCATTTTGAGTTTATTTTTGTGTATGGTGTAAGAAAGTAATCTTCTTTCATTCTTTTGCATGTAGTTGTCAAACAGGTGATTTTCTTATAAGAGTTAGCAATCGTGGGATCAAAGTGAGAAGACAATTGTTTTTATTTTTACTTTTTTTTAAAAGATTTGTTTATTTATTTGACAGACAGAGATCTGTCAGAGAGAGGCAGAGAGGCAGGCAGAGAGAGAGGAAGGGAAGCAGCCCCCCCCCACCCCACCCCGAGCAGAGAGCCTGATGCAGGGCTCCATCCCAGGACCCTGGGATCATGACCTGAGCCGAAGGCAGAGGCTTTAACCCACTGAGCCACCCAGGCGCCCTGAGAAGACAATGTTTTTAAAAAGTCAGATAAACAGCCAAAGACCATTAACATCCTCTACCATCAGAATTTTTCCTGTAAATTTTTCTTTACTCAGCCTTATAGCAATGGTTTCAGATTAGGCTACCATTAGAATTTCCTGAGCTTTTAAGAAACTCTGAGTCTCACTATAGAGCAGTTGAATTAATCCTGACTCATGGAACTCCATGAGTCAGGAGTGAGCACCATGACTTAGAGGGGTTTGTTTATGCTTTAGTAAGAGTGTACACAAATAATGACCATACAGTCATGGAAAGTACTTGACCTATCTTCCAGATGGACTCCTACCTGGGCATTGTGATTAAAAAAAGAAGAGGAAACTTTGGGAGTAGACTGTGTTTCACTTCAAGAGGCTATAGAAACTGTTTTTTTACTGAGATTATCTTAACAGCAACACTATTTAACACAAAGAACACCACTGAGGCCAACTTTAAAACAGAACAGATCAGATGAGTTCTTAGTGCCTCGGAGGTGATGGCATTAATTACTACAATTTCAGTATTGTACACCTGAAACTAATATCATACTGCATGTTAACTATAGTAGAATTAGAATAAAATACAATAAAATAAAAATATTACTGTAGTTTTAGAAACTTAAAAAACTTTGTTTTTGTTTGTCTTTGGATTAGGAACAGGGGCATTTGTAACTTTGGGCTGATGGCCAGAGTATCAACTCAGGATCAAGAAAACCCCAAGGCACAGATGGGAGATTGAGGGTAAAGACTTGGGGCCAAAAGAATGGAGCTCTTCTCCCACCAGCATTTATATTTTTTTCTATAAAATGGACTTTTTTCTTAGCCTTCAGAAGTATTGCTTTTGTTAGAAAGCTGATTCCTTTTTACCCTAGTCTGTATCTCCAGCTTTAGAGTTCTGGTTCAGTGAAATAATAAAGCAATGTTCTTTATTAGAAGTCTTTTCCAGTCACAGTGAGTACTGAAATGACATTATTATTATTATTGCTGCTGCTGCTGCTGTTGTTATTTTATTATTAATTAAGCATGGACTTTTAACAGAGATCCGCTGGTATAGGAGTCTGAACAAACTGCATTTTTGCTCCTCTTAAAATATTACAGACTGATATCAATGATACATCTTATCATTTTCAAAGCCTTAGATCATAAATTATGATGGAATGTATAGTGTAGCTTCAAACTTTTACAAACCTATGTTTAATTTTTTTCTGTGAAAGTTAATAGATATAGATCAATTTAACACATTTTGGGGGGTTTCTGTTACACAAATTATTTTCTGTTATTTAAACAAATAATAAGGAAATTTCTTCATTACAACCACATTATTAAAAGAAATACATGTTTTTTCTTTCTACTTTTTCAGTAAAAGATGAATGAGGTAATTATTTTAACATCTACAAGAACTTGAATCAAGTTGAGTGTTCTAGCAGAATTCTTAATGGAGGAAATTAGGCCTCCCTAGTGCATGTTGGTTTAAACAGCGCAAGCTGCTCCTTTCTGAGCGCTGGTGCCGTCCCTCCATTATGAATCACAGCGTGGCCATTGACATTCCTGTCAGATCAACTTCAGAGTGCTGCTTGCTGGTCTGTGTCACTCCATGTGAGAACACAGTCTGGAGTCTGCATGTTTGGTTCCTGGAGAAATGCTGAACATTCTTCTGGAAGTAGCATCCTCCTCTCCCCGAGGGCTTAATCTGTCAATTTTTCCTAGTTTAGAAAAATGCAGCTGCCTCATGGAATAGATTCTCTCACTTTCTCACTCACTCACCCATTCTTCCAACAGTGTCTGTATTCTCTTACTGTGTTCTCAACACGATATCAGGTGCTAAGAACATAATAGATGAACAGACATAGTATCTGCCTTAAAGTTATTACAATCTAGTGGAGGAGAAAGACAAAGTCAAGCTTGCCATGTGCAGAGTACACCTCATTCAGCCAGGAAAACAAAGATGCCTTCTTGGCATCCCAAGAAGGTCACGAGGATCTCTTCAACTGTCTATGGAAGGATGAAATACAGGATGGGTAGAGAAAGCCAGTCAGTGGGTTCTGTTTTTCCCTGACCTAGTCCTTATCTAAAACATATGCCCCTATCATTGATATTTTTGTTAAAATTCTCAAAATTATTTTCTGTCTCCTATAAAAACAGTTTATTGCTGGGACTAGCCTATCTTCCTTAGGAAAGACATGCCTGGCACTGGTTTTTTATGCATTCAAGTCCTGTAAGTAAAATCTGATTCTGATACAAAAACCGGATTTGAGTTGCACAGAAAAAAAAATTAATTCTCTATAGCTTTTTAATTTCTTTATAGCTTTTTAATAAAATTTTTAAGTTTACATCAAACTCTTGCACTTGTCAAAATCCAAGTGAGTTATAGCAATTAGAATGAAGTTTAGAGCATTTTTGACAACTTATCCCAAGTGATGTCTGAAAACTGAACTGCTTTTAAGATGACAATCCTGTTCTCTACACAGCATTGGCATTGGTAGATATATCGCCGTGGCACAAAGAAGCTGAAATTGCATTTCCCAGCAATTGCCCTCAGTAAAGCCTTTTCTGCATTGGGGTCAGATAGGAGACTGGTGAACAGATTTATCTTCCTTTCATTTTTATTCACTTTTCTTGCCTTTTTCTCTCTTGTTTCTTCTTCAAGGAAGACATACATGCATGGTAATGACAAGAGTTGTAAAAATATTTTTTTCACTGAAAAGTGCTTTTAATTTAGGAGACAGTTTTTAGTAGTATTAAGCTGTAAAGGTAATTAGTCATAGGAAGAAATTTTTATGTTTTCTCAATTCTTTTGAAAATTCCATGCAGAACCATAATCATTGGGAAAAGAATGCAACAGAATTAATCTGGCCAGCATACTTATATAATTTTATTAGTATTAAAAATAATAAAATCAGCAGACCCAAAGTAAATGGATATATGGTGCTGTTTTATTATTATTTCCAAAGGCTGAGGTAACTAAAATTTCATGCATGATGTCGCAAAAATTAAATGGGGCACAATAATTTGAAAGATGAGTTTTTTTCTTATACAAGTTGGCTTTTTCAGCTCCATGTACTTGTTTAGAAATCACTCTCTCTCCTGGTTGATATTACTTTAGAATGATCAAATTTCTGTTTGAATTTAATAGTGACACAGTGTTTTGAATTTTTCAGAATGAAAGTCTGAGACATAAAGAGCTTTAGTTCTGTTTGATTTGACTATTCCTTTTCATTGGCTTTTGAAAGTTTTGTAGACTTTGTTCTGGTTAGTCCAACTCGAGGTATATGGCATTACCCATAATCACCCAATCTGTATTGAACTTGGAGTCGGATATAATCAAACACGTATGGAGAGCCCTGGAAGATTGGTCTGTCAAGATTCCATTTGCATGATGGAAAGAGGAATATTTTGGGAAATAATCCATCCTACAGGAATAGAATGTTGACACAGAGAAGCTTCATAGAAGTAGCCTATATACAACACCAGAAGACCGAGGTATCTAGAACAGAAAGAATGAGGATAGATCATCCTTGTACCAGACCCAGAGGGGAAGCAGAACTAGAAACCTCTTCAGCAGCAGTTAGCTGGGGGCAAAACCAGCAGCTGTAACAGAGGAGGGAAAGGTTAATGAGAATCCTCGGTGGCTTTCCAGTATGTTCCTAGCAGGCTCATGGACATTGTCCTCTGTAGTCAATATCTGTTGTGAGTCAGAAACGAAAAAAAATAAAGGAAAAGGCAGATACTACTTGGTAAAGAGAGAACTGAGTTTATGTGCATTTGTGATACCCACTTGTTACTTCCCAGTGTATGTGTGGGGTGTATGCGTGGCGTGACAAGGCAATTTTTTAAGATTAAGAGGTCCTGAAATGCCTCAAGTTTTACTCTTCTTCTAGAGGTTATCTGAGGGAAGATAAATTTATGTGCTAGGATAAGACAAGAATGACAAATTATAAGATTAAATATAAAACAGATAAACACGAAGAGTGGCATTTATCAAACCACACCTAAACTATACATAAATGCAAAATTATAAAGAGCATAACGCAGTTAAATTAAGTTCCTTGCATTCATTTAACATTTATGTTATTATCTTTTGAATGAATTCATGGTGTCAATAGCATCTTAGGAAGAAATAACAGAATTTTTAAAAAGAGGGCGGGGCACCTGGGTGGCTCAGTTAAGTGTCTGACTCTTGATTTCAGTTCCGGTCGTGACTTCAGGGTTGTGGTATCAAGCCCCGAATCTGGCTCCATTGGGAGTCTGTTCCTCCTCCCCCTGCGTACTCGCTGTCTCTCTATCTGCCAAATAAATAAATAAAATCCTAAAGAAGAAAAAGGAAAAAGAGTAAGAGGAATTACAGTAGTGCCTCACTGAGTATTCTACTGAGTTACTCTAAACTGTTTTGTTCTATTTATGTTATTTGGAGTATTTTTTCCAGTGTATTTCCAGCTCTGACTTCCTTTCTAAGCTACAGATAAGCTTCCAGTTGTCTTCTGGACATCGACTCTTCAGGGTCCTACAGAAACCTCATCCTTAACAGTCAGAACTTATTTCATTGCCTTACCATTCTCCTTAAAATTGTTCTCCCTCCTATATTTTGTTGTTGTGGCTATGGTTGTATTTCATGATGTCACTATCCATTCAGCTCTCCAGTGAGGAAAATAGATTCACCTTTTGCTTCTCCCACACTTTGGTTCTCATATCCAATATACTAATTGGATTATGTCTTGCCTAGACTTTTGCAATAGCTTCTTAACACAAGACCCTCCCCACTCTAGCCAAAAATCTACCTACATTATTATTATAGCTATATTCCTGAAGATAGATCTGTTCATGCTGTTCATTAGCCCCCAAATCTCTGTTGGGCCCATTGCATGTGGCAGAAAGTCCAGTCTTTTAAGCATTGAACATAAAGCTCTCACACTTTGGCCTCTCAGTCTCATCCCTTCCACTCAGATGCAGCCACAGTAAACTCCCCTTTCCCTGCCCATTTGGATCTATTCCTATGTTCTTTAATGGTTTCTTCAGTTGGCAAAATCTCAGCCAGCCAGTCTTAGTCTTCTTTTCTTTTCTTTTTTTTTTTTTTTTTATTAACATATAATGTATTTGTTTCAGGGATACAGGTCTGTGAATCATCAATCTTACTCAATTCACAGCACTCACCATAGACATACCTCCCCAATGTCCATCACCCAGCTACCCTATCCCTCTCCCTTACCCCAGCAGCCCTCAGTTTGTTTCCTGAGATTGAGAGTCTCTTACGGTCATCTTTGCAACAGAGAACAAAATCACTCTCTCTGGGAAGCCTTCTTGAATGTTCTCAGCCAGGATTACTCTTTTCC
Source organism: Mustela lutreola (assembly GCF_030435805.1). Taxonomy (NCBI): domain Eukaryota; kingdom Metazoa; phylum Chordata; class Mammalia; order Carnivora; family Mustelidae; genus Mustela; species Mustela lutreola. The sequence goes on along the minus strand of NC_081297.1, from coordinate 70,054,957 downwards.
TGATTTCTGTCCCTTGACACTTTACTCCCTACCTGCAACATAGCACGTACTATATTTATGATAATTTATCTCTCGATGTCCATGTCTCCATTATACTGTGAGATGCTCTAGGACACAGAAGTGTCATAATCTTTGTGTCCCCAGAACCTTGCAGGGCATTGACACAGTGGCTACAGAGTAAGTGTGACTGACTTGACTGAATGAAAAAGGATAGTGGAATGACTGAGGACACATAGTGTCAGAAAGCAAAAGGACATGAGGACAGAGTGTGGCTAAATGTAAAATAGAACATTCTAAGTGTCAGAGCTTTTTTAGGAAGTAGCAAAATAACTTCTCTAGAAATGCTCACAGAGTAGTTGACCACTTGTCAGAAGCTGGACAAAGGGTTCATGTATAAGGTAATTCAGTCAGAAATGAGTATGCTTATAGGTATAAAACCCCTTAGGTCACCTTAGGATTTCTAGTAATCAGTAATATCTACCTTTTAACACTGGCTTTTTATTTCCCATAAATAATTGGAATGTATTCAGATGGAAGTAAACAGAGAAAGGAGGAGTGATATATCAAATAGATATAAATGACTACCATAATTTTTAGAATATTGCACATTAAACCGCAAATACCGTTTCTAAGATTGAGAACCCCTGGGGATTTGCATGGCGGTACTCTCCAGTATAGGGCGCAAATTCCTCCCGCTCTGGGAATCCTGACTTCTAGTTTGGCATTAAGGGACATTGCCCAGCCTGTACTTGGAGTTAGTCCAACCCTGTCTGCGTCTGCTAAAATGTAACTCTAATATCCTCTGGGCTTTATAATAACATAAATAATAATAATGCATTGTTTTTATATAGCACCCACCTCTAAGGAGCAGAAAGTGTTGCATGGACATTATCTTATTAAATCTCACAGCACACTGGGGTCATTGAGAGAACACAGGTGATATTATATCCCTTTTGAACCCAGAGCTGAAATGGAATTACTTCAACCAAAAGTAAATAAAAGTAAGATTGAATAAAAGCCAGATTTATAAGAGGATATAAGGTTAGAGTTTAAAGGAAAAAATTGACTATGTTGGAATTAAAGAGAGATATAAAGCCCCCCCAAAAAAAGAACTTGCTCAGAAATGGAAAAGTGACTGGAGTGTGCATATAAATATTTGTATGTACAAAAATAATATATGAATACTTCAGAAATTTGAAAAGCAAGAGATTTTTAACCATCTGTAATTTTACACCATAACAGAACAAATTTGGTGTATTATCTCCATGTCTTTTGCTAGCTTTTATTTTGTTTTGTTTATGGTGTGTCTGCTCTTCCACTTGAATTGTAGTGCATATTCAATTCTGTATTATGTATTTTTTGCTTAACAATGTATCATAAAGTTTGCATAATTATAATTCTGAGGAGTTATATAATTTTCTGTGGAATGATATACCATAATTTGCTTCCTTCTTCTATCACAGGGTTGTTTCCACTTTTTCACCTCAATAAATAACAATACAGTAAAATCTATCTTTATGCCTAGGATTTTTCATTTTATAAATTATTTCCTTAGCACAGAAGATTTTCGGATGTAGAATTATCAGATTAATATGGATGTGTAAGTACATTAAATCATGACTGTATAAACATGCTCCCAAATCAACATGTAAATGAGAAAAAGAAATAATAAGAAAATAACTTTATCTAAAGACCAACTGTATTTAGAGGTTGCTAGAGCAGCTCTTAAAGAGCAAAAAAGCAAACAATTTTTTTGTCTATGAAACAACTGGCTTGCTCTTATTTTCCATCACATTTTCATTTAATTCAATTACTTTGACAGTGTGAAGCCAGATAAAAAAGAAAAAGTTGAATCTAAGAGAAAACACAAATTCGTATCAGATGCGGAAAAGCAGATTTGCTTAAACAGCATATAATTTCTCTGCCCTCTTAATTTTAATGTACATGGTTGAATGTTCTTATAATTAAGAAAGTGTGTGTGTGTGTGTGTGTGTGTGTGTGTATAACAATACTTGAAGTCCTGTTCAAGAAGGTAATGAAGTTTTCTTATTATTTATAGAGGCATTGGGGAAAATGGTATGTGCATAACTATTTTCTGTGGTGAATTGTTATATGGTTATCTGATTATGCCATAGTCATTTACCAAAGTAATTACTTCAAGAGTCAAGGATAAAAAATATTGGCTTTGGTTAAAGTAAACATTTAAAAATATTGATGTGTGATGTAAATACTGACCAAGGAAACTACCTGGCTAATGTTACTCCAAATGGCATTCACTCTAAATGATAACTAGAGTTTGAAGTCAATAGTAGCTTAAATATGAAAAGACATGCAGCCTTAACCATCAACTTAGGAATCTTGAGGATTTAATCACTTTTCTCAATAATATTCTTGCTGATCTTAGGTCAAATGCCCATTTGTATCTGTTTTATGGTGGAAAGCCATGTTGCAAATTGCCTCAGGGTAAAGTGGGACACACAAAAAAACGTTTTTGCTAGTTCCCAGAAATTTTGCAAACCATTCCCATTTTTATTGTTGAGCAGTGGTATTCAGATGATATGCATTGAGCATTGTGGCAGTTCTTTAGGTTGCATTTTCTATATTACTACATATTCAGTAAGCAGGGCCTATCTTGGGGAAATAGGACTGAAGTCAAAATGTTGTAAGAAAAGTCGATCTGTGAAAGATGATCTTTAGATAACCTAAACCTAGATAAACCAAAGTTACTGGGACAAGTTCATTTGTTCTGTGTTTAAAACCAACAACTCCACAAATTACAGCAAAGACAAGCAGTGGATATGATTATCTCCTATTCCTACAGCAGGGTGATGACCTACATACTCTTAACAGCCTGTGGTCACTGTAAAACTCACAGTTTGAATGAGGGACTACTTTTCCAGTAGGTCCATGGGAACCTGCCGTATGCCTGTGTTACTGTCCTTCCACATTACCCTTTAGGTACTGTTTAACTGTTTACCTCTTCTGTTAAAGGGTAAGTTTCTTGGAAGCAGGAAGTGTTTAGTATTCACGGCCTTGTACAATTTCTGGCAGATTGTAAGCACTTAGTAAATATTGATGAATAATCAAACAATTTTTTTTGGTTTTTTGTTTTTGTTTTTTTCTTCCTACTATGTATTCAGCATTGTGTCAAGGACTGGGTATACCTTTAAGGAGCATATAATCATGATGTAAATGTGAAAAGTTGATGAGCACCACGCAGTAGTTTGTCACTGAGCTATAACAGAAGAGTCTTTGGTGCTAGCACTGAGGAAAAAAGCCAGAAAGAGATACATATACCAAAACTGTGACACCGTGTTGTTTAAGTGATTGACGGGTGGGCATGATCATACAAGTTAATCCAGAAGTACCCAAGTCTGCTTCCACCATTATTTGATGCTTGTCCAACTTAATTACTCAGCTATAAGCTCCAAGAAGTCCGGGTGTACTTGAGTTTTTTCACCATTGTATTCCTAGGGCCTAGAAGAATACATGAAGGAGATAATTGAGTACTTGCTTCACTCAGTAGTCTCTGGTGTGTGATTGGATCATTCCCACCCACAGTTGTCAGCTCAGGTGTTAACCTCTACCAAGATACCTCCTCAAGTGCCCCCTCTGTTATTCTTTCTCAATCCCTAATTTACTTCTTTAGCAACAATTATTACCACTCATTTAGCTTATTAATTCTTTTATCTTTGTTCCCAGTAGATGAAAGCTACTTGATGGTGGCGACTCTCTGTTGATCTAGTTTGGCCCCTGTGGCATCCGTAGCATGTATCACAGCACCTGGTCCTTTCACTGAAGAGGTTCTATCCTTATAAAGAGATCTTTGCTAATCTATCTAAACCAGTCATCCTGGTTTATTTTTTTTACTACTAATCATTTTTCTGACATTAGTCTGATTATATTTTTATCCTACATTCAAGCTGTGAACGCCACAAAGGCAGAGCCTGGAATCTGATCTACCGGGTTCACTGAGATATCGCCAATGCTTAGAAGAGGGACTGACACCAACAAATGTTGAGTCTACAGATTTTTAGCAAATAAAAGACAATAGCTTAAAAAGGAAAGACAAGATAAGTTTTCTTTGAAAAAGGTAAAGAAATTAGCTATTAGCCAGGAAGCCAAAACAGGTATTAGTTTAGAAATGTTGGTGATAGAAGCAACATCTAGTTTCAGTGGAAAATTCTAACTGGAGATCAGGGTAGTTGAGGGTATGAAGAAGAAACAAAATAACAATTGTGGGCAAACATCTCTATGTAGTTCAGTAGTTTCTTTTGGGGCTTGATGGCAGAGACACAAGAAACTGTGGTTAAACCAAGACAGTAAAAGTCATTTTGAACAAGGACAATGTAAATTCCTACTCACCTTCATGAGTGCAGCAGAAAGAACACTGGGTGTATATGGGGCTGGACAGAGCCTATAAGTGGCTCCTACTCTTTCACTTATTAGCTGTATTATAGTGGGCAAGTCAAGCACCTTCTCTGCACCCCAGTTTCCACAATGGCAAAATGGAGAAAATAAAAAGTCCCTCGTAAATTTTTTAAAAATAAAATAAGGAAATGTATGTAAACCGCTATGCTTGGTACAGAGATTATTTCATTTAGCTCACTGAATGGTGGCTGTTGTCATAACTGTTCATCAGTTATAGCACCTGGGGAGAGATGTGGCAAGCAGAATATTTAGTAATATTAATAAATGGAAATTTATTTCCTTTCACTGAAATAACTTTAGAGGACATCTCTTTATTTTGGATTATCACATGAGTAACCTACTGACCATGCTATATACTTGTCAATGAGGGCATGCTGAATGATAAACTATTGACTTGAAAGAGAAAAATTCTTAAAAATTGTTAATTATAATATTCTTTCATATCGTATGTCATCAAGGCTTGGGAAGTACAAATGAAGAAATCTTTCACTGATTCTGAATTAAGTGGCATTACTTGCAGGTGCTTTTCATGAAAATAGCTTAACATTGTTCATACGTACTCTTCCCAAGAAAGAGATGTAAAGAAGTACCCATTTCTGGCCAAGACAATCAGGTATCTGAATTAAAAGGCAAATGATATGTGATTAGTAGAAATTTTTAGTCTGTATATCACTGTTAAAGAGTGCACTTACTATTTAAAAGAGAAATGCAGTATTAAAAGTATAGATATCTGAGTTAGAACTGGGATGGAATTTAGTCAGCAAATCACTGCTTTATAAAACAATTTGGAAACTTTATTCAGAAAATTAATTTCTGAACATAGTCTATCACCTGAATGGTTTCATAATGATGTTTATTTGCCAATTTCTTCTCTAGTGAGAGGTAATGAATCAAGTGTACTTGGGTTTATATAAGAAAAATAACATATTAATTGATTTATGTATATATGCTGCACATATCCATAAAGGAAAGCCTTTGGCAACTGGCAAATGTAATAATTTCACATTTACCTATGACTCACCAAGTATAATCCAATGCTTGAAGGCAAAATCTTATGTTTTTATGTTTAGTTTCTATGATTGCTTTCAGATAGCTTTTCTGTGCATTAAAAGTCAATTTTCAGAACCATAGGCTTACCAATTTTTATGAATAAAAATTTTATGAGATATTACCCTGAGGTAGCATATAATCATTTTCTGATAATTTTTAACACCTTCCCAAAGTCCACTGTTACTTTGTTTCCATATATGCTTGAGGATATTGCTTGGAACATTTCTAAATATGACACATTTCATTAGAAATCTGACGTATTACACAGAGATATGAAGCTCCAACCTCATAATGTTACAATGTACTTGCTAATATTGATTACACTGGCATTCTATTTAAGATCGAATATGAAAAAGGGCTTTGAATAAAATTACTAATAATGTTATATTTATGGAAATTGTGTCATCTTCTACTGATCATAATTGTGAACAAGAAGAATTAGTCCATGAAGTAAGGGGTTCCCAGTAACACAGTAACTTGAAACAGTTCATTGATGCACAGAACAAGGAAAACTTGTTATAAAAGAGTTTGTGAGATTGCTATGCAAAAATACATATATTATCCTTATAGTTCTCATTCCGGTGTTTCAGCTCTGCCTCATCACCTACATAGTATAAAAGTTTATCATTTAATGATATGCGCAGTCACAATATGTAAGGAGCACAAATCTTACCTTCATACAAGTTCCAAAGGAACATAAAAGTTGTCTTTTTAGGAAGTTGCAAAGTCTGATAGCCATCACTAGTGGGCACTAAATCATCCCCCAATCCATCCTGTTTTCCCATGCAGTGATATAGGAGTCTGCCATCAGAGTGCCTAAGCACTGAAAAATAGCTGTGAATAATAGCCTCAGGTGAGAAAACTGAAGTGCAGAGAGGTTGGGGAGATAGTATTCATTACTAGAAATATTCTAAGTTTAGAGCCAAATCTATGCATTGGCAATAAAAATTCTAAGATGGTCATAAACCATCTAGAGTTAAATGCGCATCTCAGCCTGCACACTTTGCAGGCTTTGTCAATGACTTGCAGGGTAAACATAGACCCACCACCATGCCTTTACTTTGCCATGGAAGTTAGGTAACAAAATAATTCTTGGAAAATATTATTTCAAGATAAGCAGCAACATACCATTAAAAGGAAACTTTTCATTACAAATATAAGTTAGCATGAAACAGGAACACATATTAGCATGACAGTTGGCTTTTAGGTGGGAAGACAATTGTGACATTAGAGCCTGATGGGGAAAAAAGGCATGGAAAAGTTTGATATGCTGTACAAAAATGTCTTTGGGGTCAGACTGACCTAGGTACAAATCATTTTGGTGTCAACCGAGCAGTATTGGGCAAGCTACTTGACTGTTTTCTGATCCTCAGTTTACTTCCATGTAAAATGAGAAAAAGCCTACCTACCATATATATTTGTAGGTGGTTCAGAGTGGATCAGATACTTGACATAACGTAAGCTCATGACCAATGTTGGTTTGTGTAGTCTGAACAGAATATGAAAATTTAGTTGATCTCAACAGGTGTTTTCTTTCTCCTAAATTAAGAGTTTTCAATTAGGGGGATGTAATGAAAGATAATTCACAAGTTACTGATTAAATTATATCTGTCTCTCTCTCTACCATTAATCCATTGGGTAACATGGGTGGAGTCTTGCAACCTCTCTGCCTCTCATTGCCTATAACTGTAAAAGAGAAAGGTTAGCCTATTTCTTTATTACTGACATTTGATATATTTTGAGAATAGATGCTTTGCATATAGTGGGCATTGAATAAGTGCTGAATTAGCTGAATAATAGTGTGATGCCATTCTATGGGGGACTTGAATGGGCTAGTGAGAACTTCTGCAAGAAATGTAGACTTAACATTCTCTCTGTAAGTGCTATGTGAAATCTACAGGCCAAGTCCACTATCACCACCCCTGCGTTCTCTGGATGGATTATGTCAATAAAAAGGCAGGCAAGCACTAACATGCATATAAGTCGTCTTTACCCTAGCATATAAACCTCCAAAAGGACCACAAGGGGGAGAATACCTCCCCCATAGATAGTTAACAAGGAAAACGAGGTATTTTAGGTTTTTCTTGGGCATTGACCTTTGGACTAACAATAGTTTCCAAAACCTTGTTCAATTCACAGAGGGTATAACTCTCCAATAACATTCTTTCCATCCCCCTACCCTGCCCCTACATACCTTGTTTTCCCAGTCTTTGCCCTCTTACTTGAAGGTTGATAATTTGTCTCTAGAATTCAGAGGATGAATCTTCTTGACCTAAAACTCATTGAAGAAAGGCCTGAAAAGTCCAACAGTTCAAATCCATTGCTCTAAAGGGTTTTCTTTCGGTTCCGTTTATCTCTGGGTGGTCCAGGGGGTCAGAGGCAGAGACTCTGTGATTGCTCCAAAATCTGAAGTCTTTACTGAAAGGTAAAATGGGAGAAAACCACACTGGGTATAGAGCAGCAAGGATCCAACTTCTTGTCTCTCAAACCCTGCTGCATTCTAGACACAATGAACTTGGCCCAGTGTCGCATTGTTTTGTTCTGTTCTTCAGGAAAACATCTATTTCAACTTTACAAACAGTGATGGTCATAATATTTACCAACTGGCGCAGCAGAAGTACTGACCAGTCAGAGTAGACATCGGCTTACAAACAACCAGAATACCCATATTGGTGGATACCAGATTTTAACATCATCTTTAAACATAAAAAGGGTATTTTAGGTCTCAGATTCCCTTATTCTACCAAAATTCAATTTATGTTACACTAAAAAAAATTTATTTGAGATTAGTGTAATTATAGTTTCTTAGCAGTTACTGATTTTTTTTTTCCTGTTCTCACTAATAATTCCTCATAAGAGTTCTGTAGTGTTGCCTCTACTTCTCACCCCCTATTTGCTTTTGAACAGACTCCAGTCAGGCTTTTGTCCACAATATCATCTTCCTCTGGAGCTCAGAGGTCCTGTCATGATCAACAACCCTGTAGTTACTTTTCAGTCTTCCCACTTGATATTTTAGGTTCATTCAACAGAATTAATCACTACTTCCTTCTTGAAACGCTTTCCACCTGGCTTCTAGGATTCTAGGAGGCCATTTTCTCTTGTTTTTCTTTTTCTTTTTTTTTTAAGATTTTATTTATTTATTTGACAGACAGAGATCACAAGTAGGCGGAGAGGCAGGCAGAGAGAGAGAGGAAGGGAAGTAAGGCTCCCTGCCGAGCAGAGAGCCCAATGTGGGGCTCGATCCCAGGACCCTGGGACCATGACCTGAACCAAAGGCAGAGGCTTTAACCCACTGAGCCACCCAGGTGCCCCTCTCTTGTTTTTCTTGTCATGTATGCCATTCCTTTTCATTTTTCTTTACTGGCCTCTCCTCTTCCAACTTCTGAATGGTGGAGTGCCTCAGTGATAAGTCCCTGGCAAGTATCTCTCTTCTCCTGGCTTCGTATACTCTCTTTCCAGGTGATTTTATTCAGTTCTGTGGCTTTAGGTCAGTGCACTGCTGAGTCCCACATCTATATCTCCAGTTTTTGCCTCTCCCATAAGCTCCCAACTATCTACACAATACCCCCATTTGGATTTCTAATAGTAGCATGTCCTGAATAAATCTCTGGATTTCTTACCCACTTCCCTATCTTCTACAGGTGTATCAGTTCCTCAATCTTTCCCCACCCAGTGAATGCTACTGGTTTTTCTCACAACTGGTAAATTCATGTTTAGTTGGTAATACCTTTAAAATACCTGTTGATCTGAATACTGGATCACACTCGTTTACCCACCATCAACTCACAGCTAAACTATTGCTCTGGTGTCCTAACTGGTATTTATTCATCCAATAGCCAGCCCACCACATTCCACATCACTCAAATGCCTACCAACCACCCTACGCTTGCTGTTTCTTGAGCACACCCATCTCATTTCCCCCTTAGGGTCTTTGCATTTGCTGCTGGTTCTAGCTGATCAGCTTCTCCTTCAGAACTTTGCAGGACTTCTTCTTTCATACCAATCAGTACTCTATACAAATGTCACCCTCAACAGAGAACGAACTGAGTCGCTTGATGGAGGGAGGCTAGTGAGGAATGGGCTAAATGGGTGATGTGTATTAAAGAGGGCACTTGTTGTGGTGAGTATTGGGTGTTGTATATAAGTGATGAGTCACTGAATTCTACTTCTGAAGCCAATATTGGATTATATGTTAACTGAAAAAATTAAAACAAAAACAAAAACCAAAAAACAAAAGTCTTCCTTGAAGAAGTTTCCTTTTGACTAACTAAACTAGTTAACACCCACCCCGAACTCACCATTCTTCATCCCCCAACCCTGCTGGATTTCCTTCAGAGTACTGATTAACTATTTGACATCACATTATAATGCAACTTGCTGATTGACAGGTCTCCCAACTAGAATGTATGCTCTGTTAGACATTCCTGACAAAAAAGGAATAATAATCATAGAAATGAACCCATTGCAAGAAATCCTACCAGTAATTTACCTTAACCGCCCACCTGATATTTAGATCAACTTCACACTCTCTATTTGTGAAGTGAACATTTTTATATTGAGTTACATTTACCCACTGATCTCCACTATTACTATTTTTTTTGCACAGAGAAAAATGACCTCAATAATAAATAAAAATTTTACCAAGGACAGTAATATCTATTCCTTTGACAGCATGCAATTAATTTTTCTCTATAGCCCATAGAAAGAATTAGTCATTCAGACAACTGCATGTGACCATTGCTGGCAGCTTGCACAGAGTCAGAACAGATATTGGAGCGGTGACATTTTGTACCAAATGTGCAAATACAATAAAGCACAGAGTAAGCAAAGGGCTATGTGCTATTGAACTGCAGCCAGTATCTGAAAAATAACATGAAAGTGTGTTGTCTAAGAACTTCCACTAGATTTCTGTCTTCCCTTACAAGGAGAAAAGGAGTTATTAGGAGCTCTCCTTTAAGTAAAATAATACGCCAATCTATTATGTAGTGAATATTCATTGTTCTTAAGAAGTGCAAAGCAAGTCATGTTCTTTGGTAACTGATGGAAGATTTCATCCAAAAGGACTTATTACGAGTTATAACAATGTGCTTCTTTAGACCATGTGCTAACTTTGGTTATCAGCAAGTTGTCTAGGCAAGGGGTTTGGTTCTTTCCATCCCCCCACAGAGGAGTCTCTAAGAAGTCAAGTACTCTCTCTTGTGTACTGGTGAACTCTATTGCTCTAGTGAGGGATATTGATTTCCCATTATTCCTAGATGCCACATGATGCATTTCTAGTAGCTGTAAACAGTTGCAAGACTGATTTTTATTTTGTTCTTCATCACACCAGTCTGCCAAAGCCAGACCTCTGTTAATGAGGCCCCATGCATTTCATCAAACACCCTTCCATCTTGGTGCTTTAAGGCTTTCAAAGGGTATAGACTTAATAAAGCTTTGGAAAACTAACTGCTGTTTTGCCAGAACCTCATAGTAGAGTCCTTTAAAAGTAACAAAAACTATACTTACTTCTCAAATCTACTCTGGGATTGACTTATTTACCTTTTCTACCTGCATTAAACCACCATTTCATCTCACTGAAGTGTGTTGGCTTTAAAATTAGCCTGGAAAATTCTTATTGGCCTTTGGAAGTAAGGAAGATCATCGATGAAGAAAATACATTAAATAACATTACAAAATAGGCCCTTAGGATAAATTAGATTGTTTGGGCAACACTTTGAGAGTTAATTGGTATCTTTGAATATACAAAAACACATGAAAGAGTCAAGTTCTTTAAACATTTTAAGTAAGGGTCTACAGTCTGACTTGGGATTTGTTCTAGCGATGAATGAGATCTGCCATCTCCATCTACTGCTTGTTGACAAAAGCTTACTTCAACCAGAAAGCCAAGATTTTTCCTTAAAGATTTTAAATTTTTAAAATTTTTTAAATAGCATATAAATTTTTAAAATAGCCTCCTGAAAGAAAACTTCAAAATGTTATAGAATTCATTTGCCCTTGAGGGGAAAAATAGTAACTATTAAGAGAAAATGAAGGAAAAACATATAAGAAAAAGGTATTTGTCAAAGGGCATCTGAGTAACCTTCTGGTATTTCACTTTTGTTCATCACCCACCATGGGAAATGACCCTCTATCCTGTTTTGTTTAATCACATGTTGGTTTATATCAGTTTTTTGGTTCTTGGACTAGATTGGATGTGTCTCATGAGTTTCTTTAATTTACTAAATATAAATACGATAACTTAAAAAAGTATCTTGGATCATCGCAACAAGCATTTTTGGTAACTCCCCAAACATTAACTCATCTCATAATATGTACATTTGACAACTTTCTTTCTGTAATTATCCACTGTCTCCCGTCTTCTGGGATTTTTGGCAAATGGTTTAATCTTTGGGTTACCCTCCATATGACTGAACTATACCTAGTTTATAGGGAAAGAAAAACAACCAATTTTTTGTTCATAATAATGAGTCTCAGATTGATGTGTAATATTATTCACAAAAACGGGTACTTCTTGTGTTGCCTCTGTTTACCTAAATCCATTCTGTGTTACCATTTACATGAAGCCAAAAAGGGGACTCTTGTGCATGTTTAACTTTCAGAGAGTTACATTCATCAGTTCAACAAATTTTTGAATTCTCACTAGATGCTAAGCACTATTTCAGGTCTGGGCAATAGACCAGTGAACAAAGAGGGGGAAACTTCTGTAAGCTCCCTAGAGCTTATGTTCCAATGGGAGAGGCAGGCATGGAAAAAACAAATAAGCAAAATTTACTATATGTCAGTGTTTTCAGGGATTTAGTCAGCTACTCAACCAAGTGATACCACAGCAATTTTGCCAATTAGAAGAACGATAGAATTGAAAGAAATCAGACACCTGAGATTCTTTTTTTTTTTTTAATTTATACCAACTGCTTTTTATTATCGAGTTTCAGAAACCTTTCACAGGATGGTAAAAAAAAAAAAAGTGGAGGGGACTTTACAACCACAGCTAATGTTATTTTTTTCCATTGTTCCCAGTCAGCTCCAAACCCATGGTGTGCAAAGCCCATTTTTCCATGCATCTAAATGATAGATACAGGCTATGAAATTCTTTATTCTATTTGTAGCAGCTTACGCAGGTGCAGCCAAACACAAAGCTTCAGGACAAATTGTACACAAACTTTACAATGTGGGATTTGGATTTAAAATATGAAACATAAAATCTACACAAAACTGATAAAAATCAAGCATGGATACCAGGACTGAAACTTATAACCCATGTGTGAAAGGGAGTCTTATTTCCTTTCAAGTGCTTTATTCTGCTACAGAACAGTCAAAATGAAGATGTAAAGCTTTGTGGTTAGTTTAAATTATACACTCTGTAGATACTATACCAATTTTTAAAGTTACACATAGACCAACAGATGTCCATCAGTTCATCTGGACTGACCAGACACTCCAGCTGGATCGCTGAAAGCAAACCGGGCAAATGTGGAAAGAAAATCCACCTGTGCAATTTGTTTGCAGAGTTTACTGATGGGCACATTGCACTCCTGGCCCATGATGGCTGCTGCTTTCTTCATCAGAGCTATCATTATAGGCTTCACGCCTCTGACCACCTCCTGAGCCCCAAGTGCTATCAAATTCTTGAAGCTCTACCTCCTCTGTGTCTCCAATTATGTTTGGAACTTCTGGTCTAGATGGCAGAAGATCTTCTAGTTCAGAAAGCTTGTCTGGGTTGATCCAGTTGTTTTCAGGAAACTGCACATCAAACTTTATGTAAAGATCACCTTTTTCAAAGGGATTACAATACTGTGGCATTCCTTCCCCTCGAGCTACACGGACACAACAATTACTTTTCCAGGGGGGTATTTTACCACAATCTGACGTCCATCAAGGTGCTTAAATGTGAACTGAAATCCACACAGTGCTTCAACAAGTCCTATTTTATATGTCATGTGCAAATCATTCCCATCTCTCTGGAACACCTCATGTTCCTTCTCTTGTAGCAAAAGTACAATGTCTCCTGGTTCCACTCCTGGGGCCTGATCTGCTTCCCCAGTGAATGTAATTCTCTGTCCATGTTTCATGCCTTTGTCTACGTGGACTTCAAGAATCTTGACTTCTTTAATCACCTTCTTCCCTTCACATTTTTTACAGCGGTCCTTTTCATTAATTACCTCTCCTTCTCCATTACAATCAGAACACACAGACTGCATCTGTTGTACCATTCCTGGAGCCAGCTGTCTGATCATGATGCGTACACCTCGACCTCGACAAGCACTGCACTTCTGAACAGCTCCAGACTTTCCGCCTTGGCCACTGCATGCACTACAGAGTGCATTCTTGCTAAGTTGTAGTTTGGTTGTCTTGCCATTATACAGATCTTCTAAAGACACTTTAAGTGGATGCATCATGTCTTCTCCTCTTCTTCTGCCATTTCGACTTCTACTCTGATTGCCCGTGAAGCCGAACAATCCCCCACCAAAAATGTGAGAGAAAATATCATCCATGCCACCACCTCCACCGCTACCTTCCTGAAGACCTTGTTCTCCATATCTGTCATATAATTCACGCTTCTCAGGATTTGACAGTACTTCATATGCAAAACTGATTTCTTTGAATTTGTCACCAGCATTTGGATTCTTATCAGGATGGTATTCCTTGGCTAACTTTCTGTATGCCTTCTTTAGCTCGTTCTCGCTGGCGCCGGGCGGGACGCCCAGGATGTCGTACAGCTTGGTGTCGGCCACGTTTGCCATGGCGGCCGGCAGGGCAGCGCTTAGGAAAGTAAGCGACAGAGCAGACGGAGCGCAGCCAGGCCCACAGCGGCGTCCGACACCTGAGATTCTTAATAAGAAACCATAATATCGCCCAGACAGGAGTACAATTCTTCAGGCCACCATGGCTCCTAAAATCCTATTGCTGGGATGCTTGCTAACATAGAAAAGCTAAGGACATTTACCAGCTGGGGAAATTTTTGGTCAACTGATATTCTGATATTCATGGGACTAAATCTGTTTTTGAAATAGGAGAAACAGAGATTAACAAACAGAAAACAGAGCATATCTGTAGTTTGCTTTTGAAAGCATTTTAAGCTAAATCTAATGCTTCTAAAGAGGAGATATATAACTTACTCCATTGAAAACTGTTGCTACTTTTTATTAACATTTAAAAATCTATAGTCAGTTCTATTCTAAATGGTTATCAATACTCTTCAGTAAAATCTAACCTAATCTATCTCTTAATTTCCTAAAAAAGCAGGTGACCAATATTTGCCCCCCCGCAAAATATAACTTTTGTCCTGATACTGTGGCTTTAGTTTTGTGGGGTAGAGCAATCAGTGTTATCACATTTTTATCCTCTAGCACTTTTCTATATAGAAATGAGGTCTCTTCATTTGATTTGGAAAATTGAATGCTAGTTGGGGAATTCAAAACATTATTGTTGGTTTCAAGCTTGAGTTCCTCCGCATAGTACCAACTTCTTTTTCTTGGCCCCAAGGTATGCGTCTCAATGAGAAAACATGAGGGAATGGTGAATCCAGCATATCCCGAGACCATTTTGCCTATATACTGAATGCTGCCTTAAAATTCTGTCCAAATGTGGTCCATGAATGATAGGGCTGCATTTGGACAGAATCAGATTTGGACGCCTTAGTCCAAATTACATGTCCAAATGCGATTTTTATTGCTATAGGCAGAGTAAGCCATAGTATATAAGAAATAAGCTTAGATATATACCATGGCACTGCTCATTTATACTGATATAGGAAATATGCCCATCTGAATGTAAATTAACTATTTCTTATATGAAGCAATATACAAAGTTGGAAGTCTGTTCATCACCATGAACTGAGGAAAACTGGAGTAGCATGTTATACTATGATACTATGACCTGATATGCTGAAATAATTCTCACCTCACTGAACCACAAATGTGACAGACTTCTATAGTGATTGTTAGATTTAATAACAGAAAGAAGGCCACTTTGAATTACTAAATATTGATAACATTTCTTGAAGAACAAAATAAATGCACATTTCATAATAGGCACAGTATTAACTTATATCTACTGTGATCTTAGTAGCTAAACACATCTTGCCTTGTCATTCTCTTAACATTTTGATCTTGTTCAAAATACATATTTTACATTTATGCAGCAGGAAAGAAAGCCATGATTCTCATGACATTTGTATCCAAGCTTTTCACCGGGACCTGGAACCAGCTTTACATGTGATTCTGAAAACAGACCCATCTGCTTCCTCTGCTTCATTCGTAGGATAAACTTGACCTTGGGATCATGTGGGGAAACCAGCCATGGTTGTTGGCCATTTCCCTGTCTCTTTCCTCTGTCTCCAGCCCCTGCTCACTGCTGTCCAAGCATTATCTCATCTTCCCAAGGAGCCTGTGAAGTTACTATATTTAACCCCAATTTTTAGATGAAGAGTCTGACACCTAGGGAGATTCAGAACTCCATCCCCTTCCCCTTTTACCTCCTTTAAGTAAATACTTGGGGTGTCATCAGCCTCAGATACCCCTGTCCATGAAGACAAGCTTTGCACTTCCTGCAAATGGAAGCATTTATTATTAGCATTCCAATCTAAGCCAAGTGTGGTCAGAGTTTACACTAACCCAATAATGAGTCTGGAGAAGTATGCAGAGTAGGAATTGAAGTACTAACACTGGACTAACAGAGAGAGAAGGAGGGGGACAGGGAGTCCAAGACTAAGGAAAACCAAAATATGGTGATTATAAAAAAATAATGTAGAACGATAACTCTAAGAGAATGTAGTGTCTTTTTTTTTATTATTATTAATCCTCTCTCCAAAAACTTTTCTTACTAGACACCAGCTACTTCTATCACAGATTCCCCCAAACTCCCTAAACTGATGACCTCTTTAACAGGGAAAAAAATAAGAAAAAAAAGTAACACCGTTCTCCAGATAAGGAGCAAGACTTTCTCTTCTCATTTGCCTGCACTCTATTTCCTTAATTCATCTTTCTTTCTCCAACTATAGGTGGGAAATCATTGAGGAACTATTTTTTCGTGAATCAAGTTTTTATCTCATTCTATGAGAAATCTCTAGAGATCACTTTCAAACTAAAACCAATTTCATACCTAGTAGAAAAATTTCATTTCATGGAATAAAAAGCTAAATGAGAGTAGTCCAAGAATATATTTCCAAAAAGAAGGTACACTAAGTATATTTGCCCAATTACTACCAAGAAGTATTCTCTTTTGTAAACCAAGAAATAAAAAAAGAGAATTGCTCTGTTGGTAATGCTTTGTGTTATCTAGGGCAAGTGAAAGATACTCTGGTTATCAGTCCTTTTATGTGTCAAGCATAATTTTTCATGGGAGATGTCAGTTATATTTTAACAAAAGACCAAATTCAATTCCAATTCTTTTTTTTTTTTTTAATTTTATTTTATTTATTTGACAGAGAGAGATCACAAGTAGGCAGAGAGGCAGGCAGAGAGAGAGAGGCAAGCAGGCTCCCCGCTGAGCAGAGAGCCCAATATGGGACTCGATCTCAGGACCCTGAGACCATGACCTGAGCCGAAGGCAGAGGCTTAAGCCACTGAGCCACTCAGGTGCCCCCAATTCCAATTCTCTTACCAAGAATATTTCAAGTAACATAAGAAGAACAAGGTATTGATGAAAAATAAAAGAAAATGCATTTTTATTTTTTTTATTTTTAAAGATTCTATTATTTATTTGATAGAGATTACAAATAGAGAGGCAGGCAGAGAGAAAGGAGGAAGCAGGCTCCCTGCTGAGCAGAGAGCCCAATGCGGGACTCGATCCCAGGACCCTGGGATCATGACCTGAGCTAAAGGCAGAGGCTTTAACCCACTGAGACACCTAGGCGCCCCAAGGAAAATGCATTTTTTAAAAATGCAATAATTTACGAGTATTACTGCCAATTTATTTCCTACTAATATTTTAAATCAAAATGTTCTAAATTATCCAGCTTATGTTTTGAGTTTTCTGAATTTTCCAAATTACATGTCTAATTTACTGCTGAGGTCTGAAAAACAAGGAGAGGTGAGACCAACTAGTTATCTGCAATAGAAAAAGATGATGTGGTATCATTTCATTTTTCTTTTTGTGTCTTTAAGAATTTCTTATTAGCAGTTTGGAATGATCCATAGATCATGAAATTAACAGACATTGAAAAGTTACCTGGTTACTTTCATAGGTTCCTTTCCTCTGAAACCTATTCCCCCTTGGTCAGAATTCTCAGCAGATAGGGTAGTGGTGAGGTGCCAACGTGGCCCAATGGATTATGTCTCTGACTCTTGATTTCCACTCAGGTCATGATCTCAGGGTCATGAGATCGAGTCCGTGTTGGGCTTCTTGCTGGGCAAAGGGCCTGCTTGAGATTCTCTTCCTCTCCCTCTGCCCCTGCCGTCCCCCCACCTGCTTTCTCTCTCTCTCAAAAAACGAAAAAAAAAAAAAAAAGTAAATAATTAATAAATAAGGGGAATGGAATGGACATGGACACTCCTATGATGTTCAGGCACTTTATCATTGGCACATCTGTATCAGCTGAATATACAGAAGTCTTGGAGAAACTTACTTTTTAAATTGAAATAATATATTGAAATCTGAAATTCGTATTTCATCACTTTTTCAATAATATTTTTAAAAGAAGTTCACTAAATATAGGATTGATAATTTTTAGTGATTATTTAGTTATTAAAAGCAGAAATAAGTGTATTAATGCCTGTGGATCCACCACAAATGTTTTTTCATATTTAGTCTTTTTTTTTTCTTTACATGCTAGCTGTGAACTTTGGTGCTGTACCCAAAAGTGAAGAGCGGATGAGACACCTAAAAATATCCTCATTTGCAACTGTTTCCCTTCCTTATGAGAAGGAGGGTCATCCCTCCTGATCTTGCCTTATAACAAGAAAATAACTAAGACAATTTGGGAATTAATTCATTGTTCATCTCTCATGCTAGCATGTCAGGCCCTCCATCATTTTGGTTCAAATTGATGCTAAATTACAAGAGAACAGAACAGGAGTCTTTGGCATTTTTCCACTCCATGTAGTTACTAGCAGAGATGATTAATAAAAGTCCCTTGGATATGACTTGAGAAACTTAAGTGAATTAGACTCTCTTTACTTTGTCTTCTTACACAAAACACAATATTATGGGGTTCATATTTTTTAAAGGTAGTGAAACAAAATATAACCGAATTACCACATATTATAAAATATGGATCACTTCCTTCTTATAAAAATTTAAGATCAGTTTTCCAGAATGAAAGAGATAAACACGTATAGATGCAAATCAATTCTATATTGGTTTCTTACTACAACATTAAAGAGAAAATCTGAGGATGTAAGTTATGACTTAATTTTGATTTTGATGCACACAACTACCGAATGTACATAAAATAACCATCACAGAATGAAACAGATACATCTAACAGCTTGCTGCATTTAAATGATTTTAAAATAAGTGCTTATAAAAAGTCAATTTTGGTATTTTGCTGCTTAGGAATGAAACAAATCACAAATATGTCTTTATGTTGATCTTCTTTGACAGGACTGGGAATTCCCACATTTTATGGGAGATGTTGATGTAAATCTTCCTGGATTACACACTCCCCACATGCAGTTCAAGATTCCTTTCTTCCAAAAGATCTTCAAGGAGGAATATCGTATTCACATAACAGGTATGCTGTAACTTTATTTTTTTTTAAGATTTTATTTATTTGACAGAGATCACAAGAAGGCAGAGAGGCAGGCAGAGAGAGAGAGAGAGGGAATCAGGCTCCCCGCTGAGCAGAGAGCCCGATGTGGGGCTTGATTCCAGGACCCCTCAATTCCTGCTGAGATTGGAAGAGTGGTACCCTAGAGTACCAATCAGACCCTATGCCTTTAGGGGTTAGGCCACTTCTCATTTGATCAAAACCTCCTTCTGTGGCAGAGCTCATGTTTCTCTCGGGTATGTCTCTTGCAGATCCTCAGACTGGTGAGGATCTTTCATTTGCAGAGATGCCCTTTTTTTGAAATGGCTCTGATATGATTTATCATAATATTCCTTCATGACATCTCAGTCATTCTCATCTGAAAAAGGTCTTCCTAAAGTTATGTTTTATACCTTTTTTCCCCTAACCAGAAGCAGACAGCCAAACGATCACATAAAGGATGGTGTTAGTTCCCAAGCTGTTCAAATGCACGAAGTGAATGTGTGCATGTGTGTTTGTGTGTGTGTTAAGGACAATGGCTTAGGATCCCACACCTGCTAAAATAAAAACTGCTGAAGAAATCTGTGCTTACCCTACCGTCTGTGCTGCTGAGTAAAAATAGCCCAAGCACAGAAAACGTGAACATCTGAGTCCTGCAAAAAACCTTTGCTTCCCAACTTGAAGGCTGGTTTTCGCTTTGAGCATGAAGCGACCTTCCTAAATTGGAGAATGAGCTCATGAATAGGGAAGATGCAGCAGGTTTCTTTTCCTATTTAAAATGAATGAGACCCATCTATTAAATTCACTGGGTAAATCAATCAATTTGAGTTCAGGTCACATAGTGTGGTTTCAGAGTCTCCACTTAATCTCTGAAGCATGCTACCCTCTCGGACTTCTCAAACAGCTCTCACACACATGGCATCATCGTATCCCTCTGGGTGGGCTTTTGCCTGGACCATCTGTTCCTGCAATCAGCTCTTGTCCCAGGCCATCATGGCACTAATATTGTCTCTGAATGAATATCGGAACCCTCGTCAAAAATATACTGCTGCAGTGCACAGTATCAGGTTAAAGGGGGGCTGAATATTCCTATTCTGAATATTCAGAATAGGAACGCATTGGTAAGAAGAAAAAAAAAAAAACCCAAGCTATTAAAAATATTTAATTTGGGGCTATTTGGCAGGGCTTAGTCATATATGCTATCATTTATGGATAGGGACAGGTTCAGGTTCTTTGGTGCCCAGAGTTTACCCAAGTTGGAATGCTCTAAGAATATAAAAGCAAAATTATGACTAAAAATTATTTTAAGTGCCTTGGAAGAAGGACATGCTTACAGGAGTCCTTAAAGCTTCAGGGTAATTAGCTTTGAGATAAAGCCTCCTATGCAGTTGAGCTAAAACCTTTATTCTTACAAGTATTGTTTTCTAGAAACTTAAAAGGAAGAAGACTAGCTAAGTTCTTGTAATGGAGACTGCACATTAATAAAGTGTGTGAGAAGGTGGAAATATATTGTAGTTAAGGTTTTGATGCAGTGTTTGCCAAATGATGCTGATAATTATATCATTCAAGATACGTATCTATAGATTACACATGTTTGGGCCTGATTCCTAATAGCTCCAACTCAAGAAGTCTGGGCAGAGGCCAGGGAATGGGACTTTGGAAGAGCGCTCCCAGGTGATGGTTATTGGAAACTGCTCCTTGGTGCTGGAGAGCCACAGGGGAAGCCAATAGAGTACAGCGGGGCCATGGGGTGAAGAGTTCCACCATAAACAATTTAAACCCCATTTTGTGGTAGGATGATTGTGTGCCTCTCCAGATCCGTGTTAAAAAAATTCTAGGAAAATGGTGGCAGGTTTGGAGGCTGAAGAAAGTCTGGACTGTTCCTCTCTCATTTTGTTCTGTTACTCTCTTAAGTCTGTTAATCCCTGAATATGTGGCTGGGGACACCCTCCAGTAGCAGCTAGTCTCCTGTGAATGGCCTCTTTATCTGACTTTGTAAGATAGTTGTTTCTGAGGAAACCTAGATAAAATTTCCAAAAGCATGGTACATGTTGCACTGTAATATGCTCAGTTGTCAGTAGCCTACAAATTTCCAAGTCACTTACAAACTCTGAACAAGCTAACTTGACCAGCTCCTCCAAGTTCTGCTGCTTTTTGTGTGGAAACTCAATGCTTTTCTTGATGAGTAAATATAGTATTACCACTGGGTTATTAAGCATGAAACTCTTTATATTCATCAGTGGTTCTCAAATTTTAGTGTGTAGGAGAATCACCTGGAGAGTTTGTTAAAAAGATCCATTAGCCTCATCTCCAGAGCTGGATGCCTGAGATAGGAGGTGCAGCCTGGAGGCTGTGATCCAGGCTTCTCTTAAATGTTGCCAGTTGATGCCTCTGCATGCTTCCAGAGGACCTCTCTTTGAGAAACACTGCTGATGAGAAATACTTTCTACAGTCAAAATTCCTCTCATCCCAGCTTTTATGTTCATATGCAACTCAAAAATCAGAAGCCACAGGACAGAATGAAAATTCAAATAGAAATGAGGTGTTAGTGAGAAAGGCACAAGATAGAGTCCTGCTAGGAGATGGAAAGTCAGAGCTGGGACCAAGAAAAGAGGTCCCAAAGCAGAGTATTTCGGGAAGCATCTGGGGGACCACAGAGGAAGCCAGAGTCAGGGGTAGGAAGAAATCCTGTGGATCCCCAGACAGCTCCAACTGTCGCTTTCTCTGCCTGGGTTTGTTCTGTACTAGAAGGGTCTGTGCAAAGACTGGTAGGG